>NC_064878.1:29849095-29866595 GCF_943734665.1 Anopheles aquasalis | reverse complement strand
GGGTTGAGTTGTTGTAAGAACAAGAGGTGTAAGGAGCGACAACGAGCGACGCCATTTTTACGATCTCATAAAATCTCCCTCTCCACGCTCCACGCGGCACCTGCAGGGATTTGTTGGCGTTGGGGGTCCGCAATCGGTCCTGGAGCAATCAACGCCACTGATTCGCATCAGGATTTTCACCAGTTGCTTCCATGATGATGATGATGATGACGAGGTGGTGGTGGCTCTTCGTGGTAGTCGGAACCCTTACTCCGACCTGCTGCCTTCGACCTTCGAGACGGACGGACATCGAGGGCGCCTTTAACCGTAGGGGATGGACCGCAGTCATAAAATTCAAAAACCAAAACGCGTGAATTTACCACCCGTGGTGATGCGCGGCGCATAACCGTCAAGTGCGTCCCCTTTTCGTGCCGGGACGCGTATATAATGATTCACGATTTGCTTGATTTGACTCAGACACTCTCTCGGTGTAGTAGGGCCACGAGGGCTCCCGTCCCCCGGTTCGGGAACAGTTTGTGTTCCGTTTCCTCCCGCTGCTTAACACTCGGACGAACGGAAGTCACATTCGTTTATTTCAAGGGCTGGTCCTCGGGAGCGTCCTCTATCTGGAGCAATGTTATAACCTGACAATGCCAGCACCGTCTCGAGCCAACCGTCACGAGTGGTGCGAACGAAGTTAAGTGCATTAACGAGAAGACACGCGAGAGCACTCGATCGAGGCTGCGCCGGGGTGCGTTCTGCTCTGCTCCGCCGTTCACCAACTGCAGTCGTCGGAGTGGATGAGATTGTTCGGAAATTGAGCACGAACAAAAAAAAAAAACAAAAAAACAGAAGCCGAGGGGAAAACGGAACGCGTTATCCTTGAAGGGGTTAGTGCAAAGCGTAACCGGAAGTGATTTGGGCACGCAGTAAAATTAACGCGTAATGCTGTGTTCGTTCGGCAACTAGTCCGGTTAATGGTCTGGTGGCCATTAAATATGCTATGGGCAGTTAAACTTGTCAACGACTTGTTTTGGTCGCAGGCAGTATTACGAACATTGATAACCATCTTTATTATTTGTTGGTCTATTCCGATCGACTGAGGAAGGAGGGGTGCTAGGAAGAAGTCGTACTTGGCCCTAAATTTCCCCTACAAACGGATCGGTTGATTAGGGCGTTTAAGATTGTAAATCATGAGTAAGTAAGTGGGGTAGCCATGAAATTGGTTTTATGATTCGTTATTGAAATACTGGTAAATAGACTTGATGTTCTCACTGGAAGGTACCATTTACCACGATAACAGTAGTAAAACATTCGGATACTATCGAAAGATATTGTGTAATTGAAATTCAATCTAGATAATCTACGATTCCTTCAAATATTATTTCAGATGCTTATTGCTCCAGTGTAGTAGAATACATCAAATGCTGAATTACCAGGTGTACGCATATGTAATTGTGGCTTTTACCGTGTCCTTGGCCGATATTTCGCGCGGTGACGGTGCATTTTCATCGAGTTTTTGATATTTTGGTTGATTTTTTTAACAAGTCTCGATCGAAATTGATTAATTGTTGCTTGTAATGACCATTAATAATCGTTTTGGCCAATAAGGCCTGCAATTTGATGACTTCAACCATTTTCGATGGTTAGTGGTTGTCTCAATTATATCACTACTTTTAAAAAATTTACACCGCACTTTGCGCTGTGTTTCAATAAGAGCATACCCACCGTAACCTTCAATAAAAATTTGATGCGATTCGGCATCCGATTTTTTGAGATGGAGGCAAAAAACGAACGATGTCAGCGAATAGCAGTTTTTGAGAACGGAATTTGGCAAAACAAAAAAATTTACAAAATGCATACCGATTATGTTTTAATCTTAAGGGCAAATTAGACAAAATGCATACCGATTATGTTTAACGGATGCCTAATGAACAAAATAACACATTTAGACTGACTTTACAGCTCCATTTGGCGTAGATATAACTTCAGAACGAAAAAGTCGGTTTCATATGCATACACCTGGTAACATTGTGGCTTCTGACGGAACTTCATTCGCTGTAGTGTGCCCATTCAGAAAGTATTTATATTTCATCACTAGTCAATGGCTGGAATGACTTGCTGCAGGTATATCATATATTGGACATCGTGACATCGCCAAACAGACGGATCTGTAATTTATGGTTATCATTGTGTGCGCTCCCTGTACTCCCTTGATAATGTATGACTCCAATAAGCAATCTCAACACTTCAGATCACGCTGGTATATGAGGAATTCCTTGTCACCTACATGTTTGTCGTGGTAGAATAAACCAAAAAGGTAGAAGTGACTCGTGTGTTCCTCTGACTAGGTCTTTATTAACTATTGACTGGATGAGAACGATGTGGCGACACACTAGTGTGTGTTTGTGTTGGCACCGAAAACATATTGTCTAGGAGTTAATAACCCCCAGCCCCAGGGCGGTCTACGAGGTGTGTAAGATTGGGCCATGTATTCGGCAGATGCACTTCAATCTCCGCTCCACCTCTAGCGGACACAGACGACAGGAGATTTATGCTGGTTTCTCTAGAAATTAATTATAGGTTTATGATGGTGACACGACACGGACACGGAAATATTTGAGTATGCAATCGGACGATGTCATAAAGGAAAAGCAAAACATGCAGGGAACATCGTGCGAATGATTTGGCTATGAGACAAGCGTGACAGCTACAGTTGCTTAGATGAAGATTCGTTTCTTTTGCATGTATTCAACAATTTGATAGCGTTTGATGAAGCATTCTTAGGAATACTAGAAGATATTTGAGGAAACTCTTATATTTTTTCATTAACGCAAATTTGTTGCAAATCGTGAGATCAAATAAGGTATTCAACCGTTTATTCCTGTCTTTACCAACAACAGATTAGTGTTTGATTTGTAGAACTTATAGTTTACC
This sequence comes from Anopheles aquasalis, assembly GCF_943734665.1. Taxonomy (NCBI): domain Eukaryota; kingdom Metazoa; phylum Arthropoda; class Insecta; order Diptera; family Culicidae; genus Anopheles; species Anopheles aquasalis. Next base: position 29,863,679 of record NC_064878.1, on the reverse strand, counting down.
GGAATTGAATAGCGTCGGAAAGGGGGACTGGAGATCACATTACGCGAATACTAGTCACGCACTGTACGCACCACAGGAATACCAAACCGATAAAATGAGCATCCAGCCGTAACCTGAAGTAACAGCGGCTGGGCAAGGCAATAAAACTGTATAAACTGTTTTCCGTGTGGCTACAACATTCCAGCGAATCGTGCGGATCGGATGGAAACCAGTTCCTTAAAGTCAAGCACTGGACGCCGGTAAATAAATATTCAATCAAATGTGCAAGTAAAAGAGATTATCGGCCCGCTAAAGGTGTTGGGAATTTAATCAAATGATGACCGATTTACGATCGCCCGGTTCGAGAAGCTCCACGCAAGCACGCAGTTTGTGGTAATCTGATTTGCAATCGGATACTTGCGTGCTCTTCGGAGCCTATGCACTAACCGGCTGATAAAGTCGTAAAATTTAATCAAATCAGCGGCATGCAAATTCCCCAATGGCCCCCCGGTTTTGAAATGGATCATTCGAGATGCTTCATGAATGATTCATTGGAATTGGGAATGAATTTAAACTGTTTCGGTGAATCTAAATGTTATGGCTCTTATAAGGGATCCTGTCTCTTATAAAGGCAATAGAAAGCTCTACCGGTGTATTATTGGGTGATGTAGCATTTTTGAATATGAGATTCATGAACACATTGTAGCATCTGTAACTACTGCTATAGCGTTGCAAGAACTGAAGGATGCCTGAAATAACGATCACGAATTGTGTGCGCCTCGTTTGAAAAGCGATAGAAAGATTGAAAATATTCGAGCTTCATATTCCTTTTCCAACAATATTTCAGATTACGAGATTGAAAACAAATTGCCTTCTCTGTATAGCAATGAAGCTGAATGCAACAAAACGCACGCAACCGATACCCTGGATTCTATTGAACAGACCTCACTGACTGCTGATGGAAGTAGTAAGGCATTCAGGCATAGCTGAAATTCCGAAGGCACATTTTTGAATGGAATGCACCCATTTGGTTCAATTGCATGATTGCTAGCAACACTCCGTTTTCAACCCACTGCTGAGCCGCTGGTATAGCGTTTGCGCTCGAATGGAGAACCTTCGAAGATCCACGGGGTGCCCAATCTCCCATGAAGCTCCCGCCAGTCACTGAACGCAAGCGAGGAATGTTTACGGCATATCTACCACACACAAACGGTATTGCAAGGTGTTGCAATCCCACTGAGTGTGAAATTCGTTTGCTTATCTCTTGGAGCCGGAGGGAGGCTTCTTCTCGTTGGCCGGAAACAATCGCGTTTCCACAGATACTCACAGTGGTGTAGTGGAAAATGATGAGTGGAATCGCGGAAGCAGAATGTAATAACACAAACCGTTCGCTGATTGATTGTAAGTTGGCGTTCCTGGCAGCTCGTAATCGCTTCGTTTATTTGCCTTCTTATTATTCCCATTACGGTAGAATGGTTGTCCGGATGTTTGATTATTAAGATAGCAAATAATCAATCTCCGATGGTACTTGATACTAGGTGCAGTACAAATTTGGCAGATTTCATGCAGAAGAGATACACTTGGTCTATAAATGCATTCGATTATATCACTTTAAACGGTGTATTAGAGAAAACAGAGTTGTGCAACAGTTACCCAAAGCGATGATTTTTGATCATTGGTTCGAGTGGATGAAATTGAGTTATTAATCAGAACTGATGCCCATACTGGTAATTGAATTTACCGTCGCACACCGAAAGATGAAACTGCCTGTAGGTAAACCAACGCATTGGCTGACACTGATGAGGATACTGCCAATCCAAATTATCATAACTAATCAAATCAGTCACTAACCACCATTCTAACATGCGAGTGAGTAAGCACGATGCAATATTGCCTGCTATACTACTACCGTTGCTAATAAAGTTTATTCCACAAGGTGATGTGTGATTTTATGATTGATTTATTGATTTATAGGAACTCCGAGTCTGAATTTTGAGCTTCTGAGCACTTAATTTGCGTATTGTTAACAAACAAAACGCCTACGTGTTGGTGTTGCCCTGTGGCATTAGTCACGCTGGCGTCTTTTTTGTGCGTAAATTAAACGGAAAATCATTCTTCCGCCTTTCACGGATAAATAGCAAAGAGAAACAATCATTTTCATCCCGTAACGCAATGTTGGAGAAAATCCCATGGCTTAGCTACCTCTTGTTGCGTCCGGTACCCATTGTTATCGAATTACTTATTTTGGTTCCCGATTTACCGCCCTAAATCCACAGAATAGGTAGTTCCTTCGTGCCTTATTTTTACACTTTGTGATGTCTTATTATGTTCGGGCCTCCCAGGTGCAGGATCACCCGGTGGACGAGAAGAAAGGAAACAACGCTAGGATTGCATTGAAAAAAACCTGAAGAGAAAATTCTCAGAAACGATCGGTGGCCACACCATCGGTTGCACCACGAAGATGGAAGGATGCGAAAGGAGTCGAAAGCATTGCTCCCGTGTCCCGTCACGGGCTCATATTTGTGTGGCATATTTTTTTTTCCTTTCTGAATGTCCCATGAAGCACATGCCATTCGGTTTCAGGCCGTGTTCTTCGAACTCAGAACCGTAAAACCTTCGACCAAAACATAAATTTCACACTCGGCAAGACCCTAACCAACAGTGACGGTGCAGTTCCAGGGACAAGGGGACACAAAGTAATCTCGAAGTAATGGGAGGTCCAAAGGCATAAAGAAATGAAGAAAAAAAAAGGATCACACGTACGTATGGCTCAACAATTGTTTTGGGAAGCTTTTGTCGTTCGGAAATGCGTTTTTGCAACCTTTCCTACCGATGGCACAGGTATGCAATTCGATCGTTCGTACGGGGTCCTCAATGCATGCGCAGTACCCATGGGCATAAGAAAATACAATAGAAAATGGAGGCTGCACAACTGCAGACGGAGAAGAAGCGATTGGCGAGAGAAGTGTAACCGCATTTAAATCAAACATCGTTCCGTGTCAGACCACATCGTGCGATTGTCATAATATTGTTGAAGAGTTTGCCTTAGGGAGAATGTTCCGTGATAGCACCACAGTATAAGTAAAATAGTGCCATGAAGTCAAGATTACATTAGAGAACCTACGCTTAATATTCTAGCAAATCTTTTGACCAGGCACTAAACGTGTGACTAATTAGTACATATCATCAGAACTAGTTCCTACACTGAACTTCGTAAACTAGTTCGAAAACAACTCTAATAAATTACCCAACACAAAAAGACGAATTAACGACAGAAAATACATTAAACCTCTTCGGGGGCATTGGTAGTATATCAAACCGAACCCCAAATTGGGACGACTCTGCGACCATCTTCTCGATGCCCTCCCTGGGCATTTGCTTACGTTGAGACAAATTCATAGCTTCGTGACGACGACAACGACGACGACGACGGTGGAGGTGGAACCGTTAATTCCACCACGTGGTGCACAACGGTTCGGTGCCCGGCAACGGGCGCGAATGGGGCGGAAAAGTCATGGTGTGAGCCGGTTAGGTCCCGAGGTTCGTAAACAAGCAATAAAGTCAGTAATTAACTGTATAAACATTATTTAGTGATTCGTGCGTTCGGTGCGCGCATTAATCTAAATATTTACGGTGCGAACGATATCGAGCGAGGTAAACAGAGCGATTTCCGTGAAAGCGATTATATCGATTGTATCGTGCAAGGATATCGGAGTTTTGCGGACAAGGGCTCGCGGTGCAACAGCTTGTTCCCAGTTCCCGCGTCGACGAGAAGACGCGTTTAATTCGACTGCGCCCTTTTTGGGCGGTGTGGTGGTGGCGGGAATGAAACATTCATTGTCGTGGGAGTGTATTCGTCATTGAAACTCTGGACCATCGCTAGTTGTGTTGGTCAAGATATCCTATCGTGACAACAGGAAGGTTCGTGATTCGCTTTCAGTTTATTAGTTGTGAAGCGAAGCTTGCGATATTAATTGAGTATTTGTCCTTTTCAATTTTTTTATCTTTTCCACCGAGTATTCTAAGATGATTGAAGACATGGTACGCAAAGTAATAGATTGCATACGGTTGCAACTAATCCTCCAATCGATTCTCCGTCTAATATGGCCAACGAATATCCCATAGTCGACCGACAAAACAAGAATAAATCAGTATCACCGGTATCAGGCCGGCGATGTTGGCGATTCAATTGTCGATCGATTTATGGTCTCTGCTCCTTTCACCACTCTTTTTTCCGGTTCTAAAATTTATCGGCCTTGTATCCGGTAATGGTTAAATTAAAACAAAATATCTATCATCAGTTGGTGGCTCCCTGGGTCCTAGCTCGACCAATTAATGTAAACAATCGTCCCCTCCAAAGGGGGCTGCGTGGAAAACCGGAGGCCGAGTAGCGGAGAACAGGGCGCACTCATCAAAATGAAACATCCGCCACCATTAGCATAGTGCAAACATGCAACAAAACGTCACATCCGCAGCGCAGGCCGCCGGTTTTACCTTTGATGCAGCACACTGTCAACATACGCGAAGGCGCTTCTGCTTGTACCGCCCGAGTGCCGCGGCCACCTTCGTTTTTATTGTGTCACGGGAGATAATCTCCGTTGGGCAAACTTCGCTCTAGCCGACGTGAAAGGGACCCCTGGCGATGCAGTGGCCAAACGGTGAGGCACCTCCACGAGGCCCTACCGTAATCATCCCGAGGCATAATTAGCTGGGGAGCTTCAGGAACGCCAGGAAGCTGCTGCTGCTGAAGGGGGCATGGCAGCAGCAGATAAATAAATCGGCCCGTCAGAGCCCGCCAGAGCCCGCCAGAACCCTCCAGAAAACCATACACGCGGATGAGCGATGATGTTTCCATGGACTTTTTGTACAAAAGCAATTCGTGAACGGGAGGGGGATGGGAGGGCGGTATGGTCTTATCAAAGAGCAAGCATAACTAGCGCAGCGGTTAGTGAGTACCGGCATTATTTGTTTCTACTGAAGGTACTGTGTTGCACTTCAAAAAACCGGAGACAAATTCCGCCGCCGCTTGAAAAATGAAAATAAAAACACACCGACAGGTAGGGGGCGCGGATTATGGAGGACAAACCCGCGGCATCAAGAGATAAAACAGAATCCGGAAAATCCAAACAGCTAATTGTGCCTTGAATTGTGCCGCTGGAAGCAATACTCTACTGCTGGTAAACATTAGCTTTCGTGCCTAACCGGAACCGGGAGGCTCACAGACTCACCTACGCCGTTGCAGTTGCGCTCCACAAAACGAAACCTCCAGCTAACCTTTTCTCTTTCTATGGCGGTCGCACAAACAGCACGCGCTCGCCCGCGCCCGCGCCCGCACTTGTTTGTTTGTTGTCTTTCCGTGTGGTTCAAAAGCGCGGAAGCTTTGATTCGCGATGAGCACAAAACGGGAATTCTGTAAGTGGCTTGTTGTTACTCTGGGAAACAAAACCGAATTTAACATCAAAGACCTTTTCTACCGAGCCCGCGCGTTCTCGCGTAAAGTACTCGCGAGCGCTGAAGAAGCTGAAATGCAGACAAGTCTTTGTCAAGCTGCACTCTTCAGATGAAGCGGCACGGGCTTGCAATTCAACGAGGTTACCTAGAAGGTAGAGGGGGGACGCAATGATAGAGAATTGAAAGTCGGTGTGATGTTTACGTGCACTCACGCATGTAAATATTTGAATAATGTACGATTAAATACGCGGGGTTTTTTTTTACAAGAAGTCGTTCGTTTGGGAAGGTAGTTACACCAAGATTTTCGTTGCTACTTGCCGCGAAGGGTAAATATTAGAACATGCATAGGTGCACGCCAATTACTAGCCGAAGCCGCCAAAAAGTATGTCCAGCGGGTGCGTTATCGCTGAGCTACTAGCGTTTTTGGCCCAGCATCGGTCTGGCACACGGTCTACCTCAAAGAAAGTGCCGAAAAGTCAAACAACACCGGCTCAAACTGTTCGTTTGAATAGAGCGAGCCGCTGAAACTCGCAACCGTATGCGACATCGATGCTGGTGGTCTGATGTAGTTTGTCTGACCTAGAGAGCGGCGGGCACTAAGGGAAAACAATTTCTCATAGTTTCTTAATGTGTGGCTTGTTTTGTTTTTATTCTGCAAGTTACGGAATTAAAAAATGTGGAATTGACATCAGGTCCAAAATAATACATTCTGATAAAAGGAATTCGGTTGCGAGAGGCCGGAAGGTTCGACTATCGGTTCGATAGTTTTGGGTGAAAGGTTGACAAAATGGGAGGAAATAGAAAGTAGAGAACCTGATACTTCCGGTTACTTTGGGCTTATCCAATCGGCTTAGAAGATTAAATTGGTATACGATGATTGGTACGGAAATAACCGAAATTTATTTGGCTTCTCAATTCATCAGTTTCGTTTCCTGTTGAGTTCACAGTGGATTAGGATGATATCGAAGCCTGTATAAGTTGTTTTTCGTAATGTGACCGCATATTGCGTATGGTTTTTTCTTATACTCTAATACTAAGAATGGGTGAGTATAAGTTGATAAGTTGAGGTGTCAAACTTTCAAATTTAAACCAGCACCCATCATGTATCCAGCATGAATTGTTCTAGGCAGTCCTGAAACGATGCAATGCTACAATTTTTGGCTTATTTTCTCAGGAAGAAAAGGTCTTCAACAGAATCTCAAGCCTTCTCGTGTCCTTTCTTTAATTTCCGTCATCCTGGAACGCTACGCAACTGTCTTGGAAAACGTTGAGTGGTTTCGAAGGACAAGAGGATACTGTGTTGATTTTACAAAGTGGATGCTGTACTTGAAAAAAGGATTGTCATTTTTGGGATCAGTTAGTTTCATCGTATCAAAACTAACTGTTCACATTCATGTCCACATTCTAGAGATCAATTATTGCATATTGGTGCATGTTTTGTTGAATCAGAATTTATAACAAGGTTTAATATCTTTTATGATTGAAAAAACTGACTGAGCTTTACATATTGTTGCATATTTTTAGCATTGTACTGCAGCATTCACATTTAGATGATGATCAGGAGGCAAAATTGAATCATATATTATTTGATCACATTTGATTTGATTAAGTAAAATAAACAATGACTTTGAATTCGATGAATAAAACATAAAATTGGTGCGAAAGGTGTACGTCGAAATAACGGCAAAATTGAATTGGAATATGATATGAATATGAATTTTATTCTTCATCCTCATCACATATGTGAAAGTGAAGAAACACACATCATAACTGAACGATGGTGACATTTATATCATCTTCCGCGTGCTGAATGCTGATTTGCAGGCATCGAAAGGCAGTGCAATGTGTTAACATTTTATTTAAATTTAAGCGATTTTTACATAATTTCGGAGGTTGCGTGAGACACAAGCAAAGGTGGATCACCTACAATCAATAGCGTTTGATCAATTTTCAACAAAACCATCGGCACCCATTGAGCATCGAATGTCCCATCGTCTCGTTAGAGGGTCCAGATGAAGCAGATGACTAATAAAACGGTTACTGTTTCCTGGGGTGCGATGTTTATCTGATTTATGGTTGAGGATACCTGATCTTCGTTAGCCGTAAGGTCGATGTCGTTAGATGCTACTTTCCATACTCCATGGCAGTGTTGCTTCCTTATGAAGAACACTGATTTTAACACCGTCGCCGAAAGAAACCTCATTTTGGTGAAACAAATCTACCATCATCCGGAGCTCAGAGATTCGTACATAAATCTAACGGATTGCTCCGAAAAGATTTCCCACGTATTAGAAGCCTGTTAAGATGGTGGTACAAGAGAAGCTAAATTGTTGACAGTTTCAATTTAGATATGGTGAGCTAAATGATGCAAAGAAATTGTGAAACTAAAACGATTAACTTTATTTTTATGTAAAAGAATTGTGCTTTGTCAAAGTAATATTGAATGTTTTAGCACACTACTTCTCTTATTTATCATTTCGACTCCGGTATCACCATGTGTGGTCCAAGCTAAGTCTACCAAAAACCTGAACGCAAAATATGAATATGAAAAGAAGTTTTGTCGAAGAAGTAACACCAAGGTCTCCCTGCGAGAGAACGATGTGCGGCGGGATGAAACATCGTACGAAACAGTATAATTGATGATTGGCTAGTTTTGGTGTAGTGTCTCATAATTTGTGTGGCCTCCCGAGCTTTTTACCTCAGGAAACTTGAGCCCGTTCTTCTCTGCTTCCCTGCAGGAAGTTCGGGCTCGGTGCATATGAAACGCAACTCAAGAGTTGAGGAGGGCTCTCGAAATGGGTTCGGGCTTGTTTTTTTTTTTTTTGGTGCGCTAGAACACCACGGAAACCTGATCAGAAACGAACCAATGGCTCCCGCTGCGAACTGTATTATCATCAACGATGGATCTTCAGTTTCTACTGAAACTACTCAAACATCTACGACTGCGGCGTCGCGGTCGCCACGAAATATTATCTCCAAATCGAGCGCTTGGCCGCTTGTTTGCCGTGTGTTGTTATTCGGTTGAAAACAAACGCGAACAAAATATCCATCGTCTCATTTTGTACATCCGCACTGGGCAACAGAACGCAGGAAGTTAAATAATTCATAACCGGCGACTAATATATGCACAGATCGATGTCACCAAATATGTGACCGTGTGTGTTGTTGTTGGTAGCCGCCAGATTCATCGTTTGTTTTGACATCGCGCGGTAACATCGAGATTTGCAATTTGCAAAAAAGAAAAACTGAATCCATCGATTGCTTCGGAAAGTGGAACTGGAAGGGGTTAGGGGTTTGTCATCGATGGCAATTATCCAGCATCCAGTTGTGACGAAACATTCCTTGTATGGGACAGACAGTGGCCTGACCGGTAGCGTCAGCCATTATTGTCCGTAATTGGAACGTCTAACTGACGTTAATGAAAATACGGGGCCAACTTCAATGTGGCCGCTCCTTCGGTCCGTTGCTGGTCGGCATGCGTTTGGTGTGAAGGTGTGAAATAATAATAGCTAATAGGCTGAGCCGATTATTCCGAGGATAAGCTCTAGAATATCTAGGCTAGGCACCGAGTTTTCTTTCATGTCCCCGACGGCGGTGTGCAAAGAACTGTAATTACAGGCGTGAGCCGACGCAGCGTTGCTGCCGGCCACTTTTAGGAGCATTAGACCACAAATGGTGCAACCAAATATTGTCGCATAATCCTGTTAAAGATTGTGAAACGTTTTTGGTTCGACGAAAAGAAGAACCATTCTAGAAGGCATTAGCCACGACCACCACGAAGTTGCTTCTTTGGAGAATGAAATGAGTTTTGTTTTTCGCTTCTTTACATTCCTCTGGCGCTACGGCTGGAGCTGGGTAGATGAGGATAGACCAAAAACACAACACCGCCAGGACACCGTGTCGCGCAGGCGCGTTTGGCCAGCAGAACACAACGCACCATTCCATCATTTATGGTTTATGGTGGTTTGAATGGTGGATATGTATGCCCAGTGGGAGTCCCCGATAAAATCGTTTCTCGAAAATTGATTGATTGTCTATGGCTGTTTCAAAAACAAACGAATTTATCTTTGAAATCATCGACATCAAACAAAATGTCATACGATGGTTTAAAGCGAAGAATACACCACACATGGAATAAGAAAAAAAAACGAGAGAAAAAGACAGATACAAAAAAAAGGCGATTGGAAATGGGGTTGGTAATCATTTGGTAGGCATCTTTTTTCATTAATTATTAGATGTAGTTTGATTGAGTAAAGAAAAGGTTAAAACAATCAGCTATTTCTTTCAATTAGCTGTCCAGCTTTCACCGTGCTTTTGACCGTTGCTTTGGATGGACAACCCACCCGTTGGGAGAAAACAACAATGTCTTGTGTACCGTTTCCCCTTTACTTCCTCCCGTTTGGAGTCGGGATTTCTCGCTCTGCCTAAAACCGCCTCCGTGTTAGGATTGCTTGTTGTACAAATGCCAACATAATTTTATTACTTTTATGAATAAATTAAGCCAATTAAGCAGGCAGCCAGGTAGGCACGATGCGTACAAGTGTCACGATGACGACGACGACGACCACGACGTGGAAGCGCTCCCGGATAACTCGAAACGCCCGCAACACGTGGGTGGAGGAATTCTCAAGAAATGCCGGGGAGCAAAAGCAAAAGACAAACTTCGTGACACGGGCGCGGGGCGCACACACCGGGCGTGCCTCGTGTGACGAAAAATAGAAAATGAAGGGCTGGAAACACTTGGTCTCATCAATATTCATGATTCAATTTTAAGGTGCATGACAATGGGAAAAACCGACAACGATCGGTCTGCCGGATCCCAGGTCTCTCGCGACCTATAGCCGTGTCATATGCGGGATGCGTACGTTAACGTAAGAAGCGACAACGAAATCGGTAATAACGGGCTGGTTGGCGAACAAATACGGACTCCGGACACGGGAATCTGGTCGAGTGGGCACTTGATTTAACCTCACTCTTCTCCTCCACAACCGGGCCCGGGAGAGATAAAGTTTACTCTTCAAGCAGAGCGTAGGAGCTTCTGAAAACAACGATTTCGGTGCAAACGACAGGCGACAGATGCACCCGTCAAACTGTTTCGGTAAACACCGAGCCGCAGGTTCAGATTTGTTGATTCTGGCGGTGACCTAGCCAGCCTGAGACCGAGTGGTTCTATAGACGTACTGAGTAGGTGACGAACTGTCGGCCTATTTGCCTTTGTCATTACCCCACGCTGGAATGCACCGACGAAATTATTACCTTGTGTAGCGTCCAATTGCAATGTTACGTCTTTTTTTTCGACGAAAATGGACGAGATAACTGTCTCAGACTAACAATAGCTAGCTAGAAGCGAAGTCAGAATTTGTGTAGCTTATCACAATACCTGTGTGATCCCAATCCAAGTTGACGAGGTCTTTGAGCCGTTGGTGAACTTTGCTGCATATGCGATTTTAGATAGTAAGTCAGCCTCAGTTCCTTCAGTTCATTGAACAAGCATTCATCGTAGGAAGCGATATTGGGATCCTTCATCCGAAAGATCATTAATTTTCAATGACGCGAAACGGACAACTTTCTCGCGATGGCATCGCTTGCGGCAAGGTTGTTAATTAAAATTGATTTATGATCCTTGAAGCGTGCTGCAGCTGGCTTAGGTTGATAAGTTTTGAGCTCGTGTGTGCCTTGGCTGTGGGTGGTTAGATTGGGTCATATTCGATTAGCAAATAAGCAATTGACAGGAAAAGCCTTTAAAACTGTTTTGCGGACAGCATTTGATCGATGAAAACAAGTTATTTTTAGGTAAATAAGGCATACACGTGCAAGGGAATCTTTTTAATTAACTATTCTACCTTGGTTTGAAAAATCGAGATATAACCCTTCAAATGTTATTCGAATTTGAATAAAAGGATTAAGAGAATGTGTGGAAACTCTTGAATTTCTCAAACCACAAAGATGTTAATTTAATCTAAAAGAACTTAGCTTATTGTTTGGTAAAGCAATCCAAAAACTAGATGATATTCGTTCACTTTTCCTTTATTAATTGGGATACTCAAGGGTGATCTTTCTTTTTCTTTTTTTTCCGTATCATTTGTATTACATTAGAAATTCTGCAAAAATCGATAAAGGCGGCCGATCGGATTACCAAATTTCCTTGTTCCTAGTTTAGTTGATAAAATGCTTGACCACATGTGTAAACTACAGGGTGTGCCATCAGGAAGTATCCTATTTTGAATAGTTGAATAACTCTGTCATTTTTCAGCCTATTTGGACAAATAGGCCAGTTTCTGAAACTTCTGTCTATGCCATTTTAGTAATGAATCACTTCGCGTTAAAAAAGCGTACTGAAATTGTCACACTTTACATTGAAAATCATCAGTCAAAGGTGGAAACTGCGATCGTGGAACGGATGATTAATAAATGGTGGTTTCCTCCTTTGCCGCATATGTAGGCGCTTGATTTTTTTCTGCGGCTTTGTTTGAAAAATAAGGTCTATGCAAATAAATTGAAGGCTATGAAACAACTTAAAACAAATATTAGAGCTGAAATTGCCAAAATAACTCCGGAAATGTTGTCAAATACAATGCAAAATGCCCGAAAAAGGACCGCTTTTTGTATGCCGACTGAAGGCGGCCATGTGATCGATATCATATTTTGAGTATGACACAATAAATGGCATAGAATAAGCTAAATAAAACTGGATTATTTTTCAAAATCAACTGAAAAATGACAGGGTTATCCAACATTAAAATATGATACCTCCTGCTAGCGCACCCTGTATGTTACGAAGATATTTTATTTTATGATTTAATCAGTTACCACGCACCATCTTCCAAAGTTTTAAATGTAACCACTTCAAAATGAATGCTTACGTCATCCCGATGATGCGGCGGATTTCTTGTAGCTGTTATGCTTCGTCTATCGGATTGACTAGCTCAATGAGCTAACCTTCTTTACCCTTCTCAATCTGGAGTGCGAAGGGAAAGATGAAATAGAGTGTAGCCTATTTCATTCATTGTCGTCGAAGGCACCTTCGAGGATGCAAGGATGAGCACGAGGTCTGCGGTTGATGTGGTTTGACGTGGCCAAAAGAAGGAAGAGGAAAAGGAGGAAGAATCTCATGTTGCACCGCGCCACACAAGTCAAAGAACAAAAGTAAGTAATTCACCTCTTGCGAGTTTGTTGCAGTGCACTCGACACGCAGGTTACCTACCACGGGTGGCAACAGCGATGAATGATGTTTTTGAAATTATGCTTCCAAGCTGGGCCGAGCATTTATGGCATATTTACGGAGAAAGGGAAATTGGTTCCTGGTCGCAACAAACGCCATTGAGTTCGCCATGCCAGGATGCACTGAGGACAACCGGGACACGGGGGTTACATTAATGGCGTGGATGCCTTTATGGCGCTTGGCGTTGTTGGCGCGATCACCGAGTGCACGGCAACGGGGTGGCTGTAGATGGTTTTGAAAGGATCTCGCTCTCTCTTGCTCGAGTCCCTTTGATCTTGCACATGCACTTTCCACCGGTGAATGATGCAGCACGATGATGGTACCGCTGGCGGAACGGAAAAGAAACATGCGCCTCGTCCTCGAGGGAAACTCTCTGCTCTGCTACCGTGCGCACTGTGGAATTATGATGGAAAACTAAGAACAGCCGCTGTTCGCCACAGTGAGACACCGTGATTTCAGTCGGTGAAGTGTGTGATGAAATTTTTGATATTGTAATACGAGAAAAGGCCTTTCGCCATTGCGCTGAATGCTAACGAACGTATGATTTGGTTGTTGGATGAGGAATTTCGAATTTCTTCACCGTGGAAGTCACGCCGTTGCTGTCGTCTGGCAAGAGAGACGAAAAAAAAAAGACGACACAAACAAGATGAAAGTACGCGTGCTACTATCCACTATCGGGGCGTTTGGAAGAAGGATAGTGTAGGTCCGCTGTGCTTCCATCATCAACCTGTTTCCAGCGGGCGAAAGAAACGAAACTACCATTCACTCAAAGGAGGCAAACAACAGTCAATCACAAGCAGTTCCTATTCATCTTTCGCTGTAACTGAAACCTTCGTCGGCCCATTCTGCCCTTAGCGGCGCGGTTTCCATTAATAGTAGATCACAGGAGTTCCTTTCGAGTTCTGGCGTGCCGTGTTCGCCTTGTATGACGTCTCCAGGGGGTATGCTTCGTCGAGATAGATTTTCTGCCAAGTTGCATTCAATCAGTTACAATCATCAGGCATCGCAACTAGCATGCACCGAGAAACGCCAATGAAGCGATGTAGATCCATCCAGTTGCAGAATGATGCTCGCAGCATACTTTTTACCAAAAGTACTCATCCAGATAGTTCGCTATAAGGGGTGTTCAAAAATTAACTGTTTTAGATTACAATTGTTACTTACTTACTACTTACTTAGACTCGTGATGTTGTGATGTTCAATCAGTGCAAAAATCATATCTGACAAATTATGGGGCTATTTATTTTAGAAGAATAGTTGATTGAAAATCGTGAATAAACTAACAAGCTGTTGCTGTTTGGATGTTCACATAAAAAAATAATTAGTGGGAAATTTAACAGTACTTTAATGTTTTACTAAAAATGAAAAATGAATATAGTTGTAAACATAAAAAAGGAGTAAGGAGAATGACTAGGCTGGTGAAAGCTACATAAGAAACCCGTAACATGAATGACCACTCTTAGAATTCTAGTAACTCCTTCCCATCCACAGACTGCACAGCGCTGCCTGTCTGGTTAGTAGAAAAGTCGTACTTTTATTTTAAGTCCCTAAAGTTTGATTGAAATGAAAACATCCTTTGAAATGGTGCAGGTGGAAACGTGAATGGCCTGGCCTGGCCTGTTTTGCATTGGCCAGGGGTTTTTTGTCTGGAAAGTCGGCGGCCTTTCGTCGGAAGTAGTTAAAATATATTATGCTCCAGCCGGCTATAGCTGCGGTCAGTCGGCAGCGAAGACAAATAGCAGCAGAACAGCAAATGTGCAAAGAATGTGCACCAAATTATGTCTGCGCAGAGAGAGATAAACAAGTGCGGCGAGAAATAATTACCATAAGTATGAAGCGGGATTCGCTCCTGGGAGTCTGAAATTGTTTGAATTGCTGAAACTTGCTGCTGTAAGGAGGCGCAACCAACCATCGCACTATGCTGCACTTTTC
>NC_064878.1:29829095-29846595 GCF_943734665.1 Anopheles aquasalis | reverse complement strand
GGGCTACGCACTAAAGCAGGATTATTTTAAATTTCTTTTTTACTTTTACCTAACATACTAACAAACTCTTACAAATTATTCTTACATTATTCGTGTTGTCCGCTTTCCGGTTTCTTTACTAAAATCAAAAAAAAGGTTACATTTACGATTGTTTGTTTATGGTGTAATGTAGCATAGAATACTATGTAGAATCTAGAATTAGAAATTTCGTTGGCAGTGCGTATGATTCTACACGATTGTATTTCTTCATATTCCGAGCGATTCGTTCACCAAAGTAGGGAATTCGGTACATCAAACATCGTCGGGCAAACCTGGGCAATTTTATAGTTTCAAATGCTTTTCATTTTTGTTCATGCAAAATCGAAACTTTTAGGAACCAGGCCCCAGGGGTCCCAGCCAGCGCGAGTCCCTGTGCACGTGCGCAATGTACCTATTGAGAGTTACCTTAAAAATAAAACGGTGATCAATATGTACGGCACTAATTGTGGAATACATTTACAGCCCTCGTCGCAAAAGTGGCTCCATTCCAGTGGCTCAAAAGTGATTCATTGCAGAAATTTCATTGAACGTCCACTGAGTTCGATAGCGGTATGCCACATAGCAATAGAGAGATTTTTGGATGACGAAGAACAATAAAATGAGGGCATACAATGAGAAAATGCACTTTAGTTGTTTGACTCAAACTGTTGATGGGAAATAGATCCAGCGCAGCACCTCTAGTTGCGTTCCATTTCATTGCATTTTTAAAACATTTTCCCAAAATGCAGATTTCATCACTTTTTTCAGAGAGAAAGGCTGCGATATTTAGGGAACCAGCGTGCTGCTAGCCTTTCGATTGCACTTGGTTGTCTCTCCGTCTAGGAGTAACATGCTTTAAACGATTTATAATGCATTGGAAATCAATTACAAACATATTTACTACGAAAGCACCCAAAGACGAAAGGTTCTATCATCTAGAAGCGTACATTTGAACTAGTTCTCGTCATTTAATAGCGTTCTTTGTGTTTTATATCGTGCCTGCTTGCCGACGATCGTACATAAAACAGTCGGCAGCGGAACTTTTTGCGTACCATGTTGAGGCTATTGGGTGATATTTCAGAAGGTCAAGGCGAAGACAGCTCGTCGGTTGTAGCGCCTGATAAGAATATCGTCACCACTGAGCCAAACTTTTGTAGCCCACGTTGATACAACAGAATATGTTCTGTTTGAGCAATCGAGGTTTGTTGAAGCCAGGATGGAATGGACACCAATAAGAGAAATGCTTATTGACAAAAATATTATGCAACTGAGAGTAAGGTCACCTTTTAACTTTTACCAACAAATGCGTGATTTGGCGCCTCCATCATGTGATTCGACTTGGACCATTATTAGTTGAGGAATGCTTTTCACGAGTGCAGTGGTTGTCACCAGGTTTAGATAACGTTAGTGTAAAGGTTAGTGCTCCCGTTGGTTATGTGCTACAATCGTTCCATGTAGTCTTTCAGTGGCCAACCCGTGGTCAAGCTTTGCTGGTGGAGATCGTGGTTTTGATTGATGTCATATACGATCCTTGACATGCCATGCATTTGTTTTCAATGTCTAATTTTATCAAACGGATGCTGGTTTATGATTTAGTTTGCGTGTCAGTACAATGAAGAGGAAACATGTATGGGACCTTGCCATTTGCTAGTATTTCTAACCTCGGAAGCGGATTGCATTTCTTCCTAAATGGTGTCTCGACGCTGCAACGATTTTCTACCTATTCTTTTCGACTTCTTGGGCAACGGAAATGGTCAAGTGTTATGATCAGATCACTCCACACCAGCGTCTAGAGATTCAGATCACTCCATTCCAGCGTCAGCGTCATAGAGACTCAAAAGAGAAATTATTTCTTGCCACTAATTACTTTTAAGGCTATTTCCTATTCCTAACTCCTGTCCTGTGTGCTATTATCTTGATTCGGACACATTCTAGAGAGCCCTTACTCAATTTAGGACCCGCAAGGACTCATAAACCACGCGAGTAGTTATGTATAGTGATAAAAATATCTATATCTGTGTCATTTATGTTACGATTGATGTGAAAAAATCGCAGGATACTTTTCAAACCTAACCCTTTCACGGAAAAATAGGAAAATTATCTACCCATCGAAATTTACTCACATTTTTTACCACTTATCTTATTACTAGTGTTTCCTGCAAACTTCGTTCTGCCATTCGACTCTTGAGGCCTATATTTAAGATGTTGGATGTATAGTTTTTAATGGAACATAAAAAGGGAACGGTTTTTACTGCACTGATGCTTCCAATGATACTGATGACCAACATCCAATAATTGCCATCACAATCATCACGGGAGGATTCGCATTAGTTCCACATATACGATCCTGATCTTGATTGCATTGCTGCCTTCGTCTTTCGTTATCATTAATCTTTTCTCGTTGTTCTTGAGATCATGATCTTGATTTTCAGACATACGCAATTGAAGCTGCAAAAATGCTTCCGTTGCTCAGAGGTCTGATTTCTAAGGATTAGTGGCAGTCTTTTTGAATTTCGACTGCGCATTCCTTTACTTGATCTTCTGATTGAAGGCATTTTTCTGTCTATGAAATGCCTCAACTAAAATCAGATAATTTTCATTTTACCACAATTAGTTCTTGATGTACTCACCGTAATTTTTATTCAAACCAAGATAATTACCAAACTTAAATCACTTGACGAATCATCGTTGGTTTGCTCAAACCAATCGCTCTTTGGTATGATGGAAGTAAAACATTAGAAACTGATTTTGTAATCTCTGTAGAAAGTACCACAGTAGACGACGATGCTCAAATTAGAGCAAGAATATCGAATTCAACGCAGTGAGCATTGGAGCTGAAAGGTTGCCACCCAATGTTTTAAATGAAGTAGGCTGTGAAGTGGAAATCCGGTGCAAATTTGAGTTCCAATTTGCCACAAAAGGACAGAACTTACTTCTTCCGACAGAACAGAAGTTTCTTCCGTATAAACCTAAACGCAGAGCAAGACGAATTCATTGGTCCAAGAATGAGACAAATCGGACCATGCGTTCTCAAGTTATGGGCGTACAAACTTTCGAGTTTGTAATTTATATATTATTATAAAATGTTTATTATTATTATTATAAAATGATTATATATAAATTATAATTTATGCAGCAATTGATATTCTTCGGATAAATTCATAGTTTTTCCAGGTAGTTTTTGTCGTTTTTGTTTTCTAATTTCACTGGATCCCTACCGACTTTGGCGTAGAAGTCCCCAAGAATGATTTTGATGTCATACTTGGGCCGTAGTATAGATCCTTCTCCTTCTCCATGCGCCCAACTCCCTGCAACCACGGAAGACCACGTGGCCACTGACGAAAACGTTGCCGTAACCGTTTGTGTTTGTACTGCATGAATTAATCAGATTTTTGAAAAATCGATCGTTCGAGCAGTTCGGCGCGCGCCGCCTGAAGATATGCGCCATTCGGCGTGTTTATGGGCCGGTTCCAGGAGTCGAATTTTTGAAAATTCGGTTTTTGCAATAAGGCCCTCTCGCTCACTCTACTCCGAGTTCCGGTAAGAGTGAGCGGGATGGAATCCGCCGTGTTGTAACGGTTGTTTTTCCCTCAACGGTCGTTGCCAACGGTGGAACAACGCGCAGATAAGTGATAAAAAATGTGAGGAAAATTCGATGGTTAGATAATTTTTCCCTTTAAATTTTGAAACACGTGGAAGTGATTCGGAATGAAGATTTTGATAATTTTGCCAATATTGTCCTCCTTGTTCTAGTTCGATTATGTTCGATGGGAAGGTTGGCTCAGCCAAACTGACCTCATCAAACTGACGGATCAGCATAGCCAGATCAGTCTCGTC
The DNA here is from genome assembly GCF_943734665.1 of Anopheles aquasalis. Lineage (NCBI taxonomy): Eukaryota > Metazoa > Arthropoda > Insecta > Diptera > Culicidae > Anopheles > Anopheles aquasalis. Next base: position 29,842,740 of record NC_064878.1, on the reverse strand, counting down.
AGATCAATGAACAAGCCTAAAACGAAACAAACATTTGATAAAATCTTTACTAAAAATGTTGCTGGAAAAGTGGCTTACAGTTTACGTTTCCTCGGCGGGGTCATTTTTGCCTACTTCCGGTGTCACAACGCGTCACGAAAAACAACAAAAACGATAACAAGCAGACTAACAAAACACAATAATGATAACAACGAACAAGTAACAAAACTATAACAACAAGCAGTCCGTGTTCGGTGGAGTGATCTTCTAATCATCTCGCGTTGTATCGGCTTCTTTATCACCTATCTCTTTATGGATAACAAACGAGCTCTAAAGTGAAATTCACTCACACACCGAATTCCTCCAGAAGGCCCTGCTGTGGCTAACAATCAGCTGCCCTTCTTTAACTCCGAACTGGTAGTGATCGGGAAAATTAGTTAACACAACGAAGAGTCATCGCAAAGAGATAAGCCGTCGCATAAACATCAGGGTGGCATTGCATCAACATAGCGTCAGCAGAACAGCATCGCGTCAACACTGCATCAGCGAAATGCCGTGTAATCCGGAATGCTGTGCGACCGTCTCGGGTAGCTGTGCTAAGCCTCGCCCGATCTAGCAGCAAAGAGTTGCATCAGAGTGTTCTGAGCGGTAGTGAAATAAAGATCTTCTTTTTTTAAAACTCACTCCGCCGGGTCGGCTCATTAACTAATTTTTTACACACAGTGGCTGCAGAAGGATGCGTCATTCTTCAAGGAACATTAATAGTATGAAGACCAGGGAATCTGACCAGAAACGATACTCGAAGCTATCGTCAGACGAAATGGAGCGGTTGAGTATCAATCTGATACCGAAGATTGCGAACTCGCTCGTAATGGAGAACGATAGACGACGAGCAAGTCCGTAAAGTCTACTGATTGACTTCCAGAACGACAAACAAGGAGCAGCATCGCAGATGACGTCACAACAGCAGTTCTGTGCCCGACCAAGACCACTTGTCGGTTGTAGAGCGTGATAAGTAAGTAAATGCTGCGTTAGTTAGCATGAGTAAATTGTGAGTAGCGTGAGCAAATAGATGAGAGTAGAATAGGGATTAGAGTTTTAATTTAACTTAGAATTAAGGGGGGACTTCGGTATTTAATTTTTTTTGCGACACATATTTTTAACATTTTTCCCTGAATGCTGATCCTTTCAAAAACATTGTGTAAAAGATTTGGATCAATCGAAGCAAAACTGACAAAGATATAGATTTTTGAAAATTTCGCCTTTCATATAAGGATCCATGCAGCTCGCTTCTTTGGAAAGCGTTTCCCAAAACCAACGTTTTCAAAGCTACTGTGCCGATCGATTTGAAATTTTCAACACATAATTTGTACACTTTTTGCCAGGTAGCCCCGTCGAGATGTCATGAAAATTGTTGATACTTTTTTTAAACAATTATGTAACGTTCGTTTTTTATGGCAGAATCGCAAAAAGCATCACTTTTGTAACTTTAAGAATCTGTCAAAAATCGAAAAACAGGAATATCAACAAAAACTTGACGGGGCTACCTAGATAAACTTATAATCTTTCTAGCGAAAATCGATTTTGTTTATTTTAGATGACCCGTCATGTCGCTACGTCATGTCGATTAATTTTTCAATGAATATTGCTCAAAACAATACCAAATATTCATCAAAAGTTATATATTAATATGCCATTTATTTGCATAAATAAAGTTGAATGGTTACGTCACAAAAAATCGTCAAAAACGGGCCTTTGTTAGCCCGAAAATACCGAAGTCCCCCCTAAATGCGTTCTCTCTGTTAATCTGTATCTTTTGTCTATTGGTAATCGTAAACGAGTCGCATTTTAATAAAAAGAAACAAAATATAATACGGTTTAATGAATTTTTTGCAATAGTGATGTCGTCAGCAAACGAATATGTGTGTTTTTTTTTAATTTATGAATCATCGTATGAAGAACATAACTTGTTCTCCGACTTGTACAGCTGCTAGCTATGTGCTAGGAAGCAAATCAGTTCCCCCAATCAATGTGTTCGTTGGTTTGCAGCTCCAAGTAACTGTTTGGAGCAGGAGCAGCAAAAATAATTAGCCTTACTGATTGCATGTAGTTCACTATGTGCAACGAACAAACATACATTGATAGCATTAGAAATGGTTCAATCTTTCCTTTTGTGAGACCAAACCTGACCGCAGGCGTAGTTGATTTGGTTCAGTTCTTAAGAAAGTGGCAATTGTGACGAACGTATAGAAAGCACGGAATAAAAATGAAGTTGGTGATGAAATTGATTTTGGGCATTATCCTGATGTGCAACAGTGTAGGAGCAACGTATGTAGAAAACTACGAAGCTTTCGTTCTCGTTATCTAATGTGCATTTTCGCTTGCACAGCATATTGATCGTTGGCCACAGAATTATTCGCGAAAATCGAGACTACACGATCGTAATCAGTAACATCGGTGGAGAAACTAACGACGACTGTGTGATAAACATAAACCTGCAAATGTTAGACTCCCATTTCAATATCATTGCGCTAAATTTCACACAAAAAGTAAAGGTTATGGCAAACAAAAACAAGTTTATCACGTTCAAAGTAAGTTTGATATTGTGAAAAGCATATTGTTGACAATGTATAATTGTCATTCACATTTTACAGATACCAAGCCCCATTACAAAGGCAAATTACTGGATCATAATCAAAGGAAAACATCCTTCTACTAGATCTACCGATAATATTTCAAATATTTTTCAGCTCTACTATGATAAGTCCCTAAAAAATACTCACAGTTTTATACAATTCAACAAACCTATGATCACACCAGGCGAAATTCTTATGTTCCGTCTGATCGCTGTCGATGATGATCTAAAATTACATAGGTCACATAAAACAGCAGTTTCCATATATGTATACGATCCGACTGAAAAGTTGATATTAAAATGGTCCAATATCAGTCTATGCAGCGGTACATTTGAAAATCAAATAGCATTACCTACTACGTCAAAACTAGGAACATACAAAGTCCAAGCAACGGCAAACAATGTTGCATTGGTTTCGAAAACATTCCAAGTGAGGCATTATAACATGTATTCGATTGATTTAAATATCTATCCCACGGATCAAGTACTACATCGAAGGCAAAAGGCGGTTAATCTAACTGTAGATGTTAAAAATTCTTACGGTAAACCTGTCAGCGGTCATTTGATCATCACCTACGTTGATACATTCCAACGATTTACCATGAACACCTATGAATGGGATGTAAATGGAGTACGAAAAATCTCTCTACCGTTGAATCTACAGCTTCATGATTTTATTGATTTCGTGTTGCTGAATGCCATCTTTACCGAGAAATACACAGGTAATGGATATGGCTTGGCGATATAATTGTATTCATTTGAGGACTAATTAATGTCCTTGGCCTATTCTTTTTGATTTAGGTTGGAAAATTATTAAAGAGAAGCGAATAAAGGTGTACAATTCCAAATACAAAATGAAGATACATAATAAACGACTGACTTATCGTCAGGGATCGCCATTTATCGCCACATTGACAGTCACTGATCATAATGATGAACGGGCAAAAAACATTACCCTTCTTGTTGAAGTGATAGGTTCGGATGAAGTATATCGGCAAAATTATACAACTAATATGAACGGTGATATTACAATCTCAATGCAAACGAACAAATCAACAGCTCTGAAGTATTTACGTGTGCGTATTTCAACAAATACGTAAAAAGCTGATATAACATTTCATGTTGGATTTCCTAATGACAGATACTTGACGGCAATCATGACCTACTATGGATGTTGATTTCTAAGGTTGATAGTGCTCAAGTACTTGCAGATAACTACATAAAAGTAGAAGTATTAACACGGTACTCTTTCATTGCAACCAATCCAACCAATTGAACTTGATCTTGCTGATTATTTTCTTATCATTGTAGCGTCAAATTTAACCGAATGATTAGGCTATTAGTCACGTGTTCCCATAACATGACCATTCTTCTGTATTACGTAATTTCAAAAGAACAAATCGTTGAGTTTGGTTCTTTTCGAGCAAACCAAAGGAACAGATACACTTTTCAATTGCTGATGTCTGAAAAGCTTATTCCTCGATCCAAGATCATAGTGGTCTCAATTGTGCACAAAACATTGATACATGGTGACGTGGACATATCTATAAACAATCTTGGTAACCCTGTAAAGACAAAAAACAAACACCCGATGAAGTAAATCAAACCATCTAAATGAACGATCTATTTCAAATATTCAAATAATATTGCAGCTTGAGATAAAAATTGAAGAAAATATCAGTAAAGACGGAGTTGATCCTGGAGACGAAATTGAGTTAGCCATCCGTGGCCGTCCAGGCGCATTCGTGGCATTGGCAGCATATGACCAACGGTTAATGCAATACAGTGAGAACCACGATATTTTGTATGCAGATTTTCGGGAATTTTTCAAAAAGCCATTCTTTGATATCCCAAATTATGAACCAAATTATTTGATAGAGGTATGTATTTTTCAATTGTTTGATACATGGAAGAATTTATTTATCTAAATAGATTTTATTCTACTTTTAAAAATGCTATTACAGGAGCTTGGAATTTTTGCAGTGGTTGATGATAATTCAATCAAAATTCTAGGCAAGCTAAAAGGATAGAGAAATAGAAACAGCACCTGAATTCAATGATAAACTTCTTTTTAGGTTACGAAGAGTATGAGAAACGCAGAATCTATCCAAACGCCCCTCGCTTCGGTATGCCTGGTCCCTACAGAACCGACTTCTGGGAGTCGTGGTTGTGGCAGAATCTGACCATACCTCCATCAGGAAGGTACGCGCTTGAAGTAACAGTGCCTCATTCAATTACCTCTTGGTACATAACTGGGATTACAATTGATCCAAAATATGGTTTGGGTATCGTCAAGGTACCGATTACGTTCTCGACTGTGAAAATCTTCTTCATCTTGGACCATCTGCCATCCTTAATCAATCGGGGAGAAACAATATTGTTGCATTTTACTCTGTACAGTTCAATAGAAGAAGAGTTTGAGGCCAATGTGACGATGTTTAACGCACATAATCAACTTCAGTTTATCGATCGTCCAATTGGAGGTTTGTAAGGCAAACATGTTGTTCATGTAGTTTGACAGAATCTGACAAAATCTTTTCTCCCAAATTCAAATTCAGATGCGAATCAAACTAAAACTGTATCTGTGCCACCGAAATCCGATGCACCAGTCTCTTTCTTAATAAAAGCAATGAAGCTAGGAGAGTTGGAGATTCGGGTGAATGCATCGATTATGCAAGGCGTAATCTCGGATAGCTTCAAGAAAATAATAGTAGTTCTTCCGGAAGACGTATTGCTTGTGAGGTCAAATCAAGTACATTTCGATGATGATACCCCCTCAAATCAATCGTTCGATATTCCGCTTTTCATAGACGAGACGTCTAAGGGTAACGTCATACCACTTGACTTAACTGTTTATCGTGAGTGATAGAAATATTTTATACCGGGATCTTTAAACAGTTTATAAAGTATTACTATAATTTTATTTTTATTTTCAGCCGATCAGCGATCTGTAAAGGATCTTCAAAACAATTATAATGTGTCAGTCCATCACGGCAGCTTTGAAAAATCGATGCATGTAAATTCGGATTTCAATGAAAATATCACGATACAATCTATTCCCTATTATGTCAGGAAACTAATAGTGGTCGTTAAGAGTTCTGGTTCTGGAGTGATTCAGATCAACTGGCAATACCGTCTAAATTTGGTCTACTTCAAGTTCCGGTTCAACTTACATCTGACCAAGCTATCGACTCCCTCTGAGTGGATGAAGGAACTTCATATTTGTTTTAGCTTCATTCCGGAGGAAAGGGATGATCATTCAAATGGAACACTCGTGGAAGTGAGCATACCAATAGGCTACGCGATCGATGGCCACAATGTAGTTGAGGAAACAACTATCAATCGTATCAGTGTAAGTAATCACTGCAGACTGACTAGTTGGCGTTTTGTCACTCTAAGGCCTTTTATAATGGTTTTAACCCTGTTAGAGAATCGAGATACTACACGGTGGAACAACGGTGATGGTACACTACAATCATATCGGTATCGATACTACATGCTTCAGCGTCTTCGTATACAGGAGGTATAAAATGCGAGTGAGACACGCCTCATATATCAAGGTGCAAGATTCTCACCGGCCAGGTAATAACAACAGAGCTGTTTTGTTAATCGACTATTAAACTTCCTTTCTTCTACGAATTTCTGTAGAGTCGACTGCGGTGAAGATGTTCGATTTCCACTAGACAAAAGAGAAAACATTTACAATTCCTTTGCTTTTATTTTTGGTAAATAAAATGAAACCAGAAACTATTATCCTAAATCATTATTTTCTGTAGGTCACCGTTTACTCAATGAAAGAATATTTGCTAATAATTAACGGGATTCAGGAATTGATTTTCATTTCGATCAACAAATTTTACCCTTCGCCATGTAATCTGTATCAGATGCGAGTGCTTGCGATACATTTGGCGAGATAATTTGTTAGTGTAGCTCCTTCCACTTGTACAGGGAAGGTATTGTCTGCGACTTTTCACTTTTATTTGTTATTGTGATGCTTCATTCCAATTCATTAATGAACTCATAAAGCTTATTATTTGATATGACCTAGTATCAACAGATGATTCAATTGAAAGCACTTTAGTTCCCCAACAATTGAATACATCATATTTTTTATATAATGTCTTCAATTCCTTCATCAAAGTCATCGGATCAAAGCATCAGATCCGAAGACTGCCTTTCAATAACGAATGTATGAATGGTTGACTCGCAACACTATTCACCGTCTACGGCAACTCAACTCCGATCCTTCAACAACGGGATAGATTGAAGTAATTTCGCAAGGCGCAGTGATTCATGCCAGCTCCCCCACGTTTCAAGGTTGTAGCAGAGCATAATTGGATCGACACGCGTGCTGGGGCATACCGCACCCACACGCTACAGCACGGCTGTCACATTCCAAACCGTCGTCGTCGTCGTCGTCGCCCGTGAACTCACGCGCATAAGATTTTGTTTCAAATTCGTCTAACCTCCTCAAGGGCAGCCCAGGTGTTCGCATGTTGGTGGTGCCTGTGGAAGCTAGTGCGCGTGTTGTGGCGTGTATTGCGATCGACGACATCGAAACATGGTCCGAATGATGGACACATTTCACGCAGCCACTATTTCAGTTTTCGCTTTCGGCTCACGGCCAGCCTTCGTTTTCTTCAGCTTCCACAGTCCATCAGTGTAGGGCGCCCGGCGATTGTTGATCGCGATGTAGGGTGCTAATACGAAAACGCTGTAAATCAAATCGTTGGAATAGTTGTTGTTCCCCGACACTCTGCCAGCGGTTATGGATGCCTTTTTGAGCGTCATCGATCGATATGCTTTGTTTTCCATTCCCCTTCCCGGGGTGGGGAGAATCGCAGTGTATTCGATTGATTGGGAGTTGATGATTAGTAAAATTAGAAAACCCGTTTCCTGGCACCATGCACTCGCCCCGTTAGACACCAACTGGTCGCTTAGCCACACGATCACTTTCGCCGATCGCCGTCTTTCATTCATTCATTTGCTTCGAAAGGACTGTATCGAAACGACTTTAACTGGGAGGCTGGCCGCCACACAGCCAAACAACTCACAGTTTGACCAGATAACTCTCCTATGGCATTTCTTTGATGAAATGTCTGCGAAACGTTGGCAGAAAAAAAAAACAAAACAAAAACGATCCCAAGACTCCGACAGTGGGCCGATTGGGCAACGCAACGCAATGTCGCTTGCGGACAAAAATGCCGCAGATCGGGCAGTTGTGACCGAATCGGAGAGGGGCGGCGGTGAGGGCTGGATGCCTGTTTGGGTTTGGTTTTGGTTTGGTCTGCGCAGAAACCGGTATCAATAAGTGACGAAAACAAGCGAAGTAAAGATACGAATCAATACACCGGCGGCGACGGCGACGGCAGGGTGTGTGCCAGAGAGGGCCAGGTGAGCGCGAATCGTTGCTTGCCCAGCGCGGTAAAACCACTTACACGCTTATGGGCAAGCCCAGGGGCCCGGAGGGGCCTGTTGAACGAACGCACATGGTGGCGGCTTTCGTCGGGGTGCGTCGAGTCGATCTTTGTTTTGGTTGTTTTGAAATTCCAATGCGCCATGCCGCACCCTGGAAACAACGCCGCCGTTGATCGAAGATGTAATACTGGCGCACATTACCTAAAAGCAGCCCACAACTATGGCGAACGAGTAAGATAACCAATCGGTTCGTAAAGGAGTTGGCATGCGGTCGGGTCGGGACCTGAGTCTTCGTTGTCGTCTATCGGGATTGGAAAGCCTTTAGAAGACCCCCACAACCTACTTCGATGCCGATCGGCTTCGGCTCTTGAGATGCAACAACAACAACATCTGTTTTCACTCGCCATCGACGCGCGTGGACGGCGTGGATACGAAGGCGCCGAGGCGGTCGCTCCGTCTCAGTTGGCGGTGAGGCTTTCAAGTGAGTAAACATCGTAGTACGGTGATCGCAAGCGATCGTGAATCCGTTGCGGGCACACACCGGCGACGGCAGCAGTAGCGATGGGGCTACAACCTTCAGGCCTCTGCCCCGCCCCCCGGGAAGGTGGGGAGAAGGAAAACTGACCGGCGACTAAGCGTCGTCTACGCAGGCCCGGATAGTCACGATCAGTTCGCCATTGCGCCTGTTTGCCGTCGTATGCAAATTGACCGGAACAATCTGCTCCGTGTTGTGTGCGGGTATTTCGTTCGTGAGTTCCGTAAATTTCGTTCCTTGATCCGTGTCCGTCCGTCCTTGCTCAATGACACGATCGATCGCTGCTGCCGTTTGGTCCGCTGTGTATCCACTGTGCGCTTCGTGTTATCATCACATTTCACTCCCGGGGGCATGTCAGTAACCTCTCGGTGGTGGTGGTCTGGAAAGTGGTAGTGGACGATAAAGTGGCGGAACGATCATATAGAAATCGTAAAGTGCGATTTGCGTTACAAATGGCCGGTGACATAATGGGGCAAACGAAACAAAACCTCTGCCAACAAAGCGTGGAGGCTGCATTCGCATTTCGCGTTGTGCTCATCTGCTTCTCCCTTTGTTGACTTGCTTCTGCGTCCATCTTGAGTTGAGGGCAGGTGGATTGAGGTGCCGTATTCGATGAACTCAGCACAGTTCTGCTGCATCGTCCAGGCTGCCTTGCAGATGCATCTCAAAACTTTCATTCCATATCCGGCAGATGAGTAGCGCTCCGCAGCGCAGCGTTACTTGCATTAAAATGACAACCTGTTGTTGAGGTTATGAAACCCATTGGATGATAACTTGAAATACGAGTTAACGTGTGTGGTCGTGGTAAGAGAGGGAGAGAAAAAAAGCGCATAAGTCTCACCAAGTTGAAAGACCAATCGGTCATTAACATAAAGCGGCCCAATCGATTGACAATCAATCCATATGTGACCGATCGAACGTGGCCCCAGACAGGCAGCCAGGCAAGCAGCACGAATGGATGCGCAATCAAGTCGTAAACCTAATGGACTCTTCCATTCCGATCAGCGATTCATGGGCTACGGGTTTCGCGCATTCAATACCGTGTGCTCTAAACCATCTAATCCCGCACCGCAGTCGCACCTCGTTGCACTTAGAATGACCTTTTTGAAGGTGGTCGGTTCGTTCGATCGTTCGTTCGTTTGTTCTTGTACAGGAACAACAGCAAACGGTAAAACCGTGCTAAGCTAGTGTAGCGCACAGCCTTCAACTTCAAGCCCTCTGCCTACACTTTACGACCGCAAGCAAACTGTCTGTTGATTAGGGAAATGACAATATCGAACGCGCGAGTGTTTTCAACAGCTAGCACGCCATTTCGCGTCGTAAACCCCCGCGAAGGTGGGTTCGCTGCCGCACTTCCGTGGTGCTCTGCGCATGCACATTCTAAGCTCTCCGGCCGGCCGGCAGCCAGCAGCGTGGCACGCCGACTAATGCCTCAGGAATTTGTCAATGGAATTTACATATTTTTCGTATCGATCCCACCAACCGATAGGCAAATTATCATCTTCAATGTCAGCGAGTCTAGTAGACGACACTGGAGCTGTTGCTGCTGCTGCTGCTGCTGCTGCTGCTGGTGTGGAGGTATCGGTGTGATGCGTGTCTGTGAATTGGTGAACGGTTGATTAGTGGGTGCGTTAGTCAGCCACCCCGAAACGCCAGACTCTTCGACTTCACTACTAGTGATCGACAGTGAGAGAGAGAGAGAGAGTGGGGAGACAGAGAGAAAGAAATAAAGAGAGAGAGAGAGAGAAGGAGAGAGAGAGCGAGGTGCGTTGTGAACGAAAGACTCGTGTATTGATGGTCTCGCTGGAATGCTTGGACTGTGCTTGATCCTCAGTGCTAGTAGCGACTTCAGCATCGCCCTTGCGCCAAGCGGGGAACCTGGTGGTGCGTACGAATGCTGTGGCTGTGTGTGCAGATCGGTGTGAATGGTGGACGAGATAACCGGACGGGATCGGACGTGGAGCCTACCAGTCGTACCTCGTGAGTGCCACCGTAAGCACCGCGTGTCAGAGTGGCGTGTTCGGTGAAACTGGCCGCTTCTTCCGTGGTCCGTTCGATCGTGATCGTGCGTAAATTGTGAGTGAGTGAGTGAGTGTGTGCACTGTAGTGCCTGTAGCGTGAGTACGGCGGCGGCAGAGACACATTAAGCGAAGCGGGGGAATCATGCACGATAAGATGGTGCTGCTGGCGGTTGGCGTCTTTTGTGCCATGGCCTGTCTGCAGGTGGCGCGGACGGATCTTGCCGGTGATTACGAAATCGATTACGATGAGGACGAGGGCTTCTGGATTGGCCATGGGCTCGGAAATCGTAAGGAAGGTGCGTGTTTTCCATTTCCTTCCCTCGTCCCCCCTCCGCGATACTACTTCTCTCTTTTTTTTTGCCACTGCTGCGTGCACTACCTTGACTGCGCCCAACGCCCCCTAGGGCTCTCCCCTTGTGGTCCATGACGTAACGGTCGTGGCCTCGCGCACAGGCCACGGGCCCGGCCATGGTCGTGCGCGCTAGTGTGTGATGTTTCTCGATTTCTCGACGCCAACGACCTCGGACGCACTAATGGAAAATTCCGAATTTCTCTGTCCTTCTTCTTCCTCTTCTTTCCGCTTATCATACGATCCCGCTCGATCGATCCGGTGCGCAATCGCAATCACATCCGGCATGATAACACCACACACACGCCGCGCTGGACCGGATGCGGATACGTAGGCGACGAAATCCTGAAGGTGCTGCACAAATCCGTCGGTCCGTTCGTGGAGCCACAAAACGTCACCGTGGTGGAGAAGTTCAGCGCGGCCGACGGTGAAAGTATTACGTTCACACAGTTCAACTCATCTAAGGTAAACACATTGGCCTTACAACAACAACAACAACAACAACATGCCAAAGCCGCCACCCGTAGCCGTAATGATGGTGATAAAAAAGGGAAATTAATGGCTCTCCGGTCCGGTCTCGGACTCGGGGTCTGGACGATGACGACGATGATGATGAGATGAGATTACGCGAGAGCTGGAGATGTTGCCCGTTAGTGTTCCGAGCACACCTGCGCAGCGTTCGGCATCTTCAACAACAGCAACAACAACAACAACAACCACATGACACACTCTTGGCAGCCACTAGAGGACAGCCTCTGGTCCTCTGGTTTTGGTCTAGACGGTTCCTCCTCTGTTTGCCGGCTTGGAACGGCGTGCTTACGTGATGCCGCACGTGTCACGGTCCTTCAGTCCGCTTATAACGGTACTGTATGGAGGTTCGCTCTCTTTTTGTTTTGGTGCGTATTGCGCGGGAATTTGCGGCTGAAAATGAAACTTAAAAATCATGTAACGCGAACAACACCACTCTCGTAAACTCTGGCGTGCTGGCTGGTGCGCTATGGCCACTGCTACTTTTGGCACTCTGCCAGGTCAGGTTAGGTGTAGCATCTAAGTTCAGTGTTGCTGTTAGTGTCCAAGTGGAAGAAACAAAAACACTGAATCATATTTTGCGTAGTGGTCCATTTCAAGACGCCATAGACCGTGTAGAGTAGTGGGTTTTGTTTGTGAATAGTCACCACGATGGAATGTGGGGACGATCGGTGGGTACGTCGCGTTACGATTGCACATTGACCTTAGTTCACCCGAGGTCACTAGAAGCAGTTCGAGACAGCCGGAGGAGAGTACAATGGAGGCGAATAGAGTTGTTGTTGTTAGAAGAAGTTTACTTTTTCCCTAACCGCTGGTGGTCCGCTCGTGGTCCGCTGCTGACACGGATCGTGCCACTAATTAGATCGTCCGGGTGGTTTTGCACTTGAACAGTGACAGCAGTGAGTAGCAAATGGGCGCTAAGCTAATTAGATCAAATTTATGATCGACCGTGCAGAATGCGATCGTCAAAGCGGCTGCGCGGTTTTGTGATATTTTGCAAGCATTGTGGATGGTTGAGCAAATGTCGACACTAGAGGCTCTCGGCCATTGCGAACGCCATTTCAGAGCGTTGCAGACTGTCATCTTTTTTGAGAAACATCAAGGGGAAACTTTACATTCCCAGCCGCCTGACGTAATGTACCGTAGAGGTGATAAATGGCACCGAAATGAATTAGAAGAATGACATCAGCACTTAGTTTGTTTGGTAGTAAATCACGCGTAATGATTACCAAGTCTAGTTGACAAGTAGTACCATTGTTTTTCGGTTGTTTGATTACATACAGTACACATGTTGGCGCATTTTTTGTTCATTTAATAGATTCTCTACCTTTTTTTCTATTTGTTATTTTTTTGTAGAAGTTTTTTTTTTATTTTTATGATGTATGATTGATTTCTTTTACTAATAGAACTCAATAGCCTATAGAGCTGATAATTGGCTCCGAAATATCTTTAAAAAAGGTACCTGCACTGACTTCGATTACTAAGAAATCGTTACCAACTCTATTGGACAAGTGTTGCAAATGTTTTTCGTTTGTTTGATTATACAATGCCCATTTTGGCGTATTTTTTATTCATTTAATACATTTAGCAATACTTTTTCTCAACTCTTCAGTTTTTTATAAGAGCCTTAATTGAATTTTATGTTCGATGCTTGATACCTGATGACTTTTGCTAATGCTTATTAATCCCTTCTTTTCACTCCCGCGTGTTGCAGGTGCTTACGTACTTCCATGAGGTGGTGCTGGACTTCAATCCGAAGAATTTCTACATCCGGCTGAAGCTGTTCAACATCACCAGCCTCCGGCTGCAGCGCACGGTGTACGGCTTTCGGTCCAACGCAATCAAGCCGGATGTTAGCTAGAGCGCGGTGCGTGCCCGTCCCCAGACACCACCAACGCCCGCCCAAGCGCCATACGCAGACTGTGGTGTGTTCACCACACTCTGTATAGCTGCCCGAAGCCCCCGTATTCGTATTGTTTAGGTTTACTGTTTGTCTTCGTTACCGGTATTAATAAGGACTAAGCTAGCCGCTAAGGAATAAAGCCAAAAATGTTTGTCACCATAACCACTCCTCCACCGTGCAACCCCCCCCCCCCCCCCCCCCTATTCCCCTTCCCCATACCCGTACCGTAGTACTCTGTCAAATACGATCGCCGGTTTGTGTGCACGTACCACACACA
>NC_064878.1:29811595-29824095 GCF_943734665.1 Anopheles aquasalis | reverse complement strand
AGATTCGAAAGTGTTTGAAATGATGACGCTGGCCCAAGACATGGGAGTGGATGAGTTGAAGATCGCGTGCGAGGATCACGTCGGCAAAACGATGTCGGTCGCCAACGCTTGCACATTTCTGACGGCCGTGATGGAAATTCAGGAGAAAGCATCGGGTAAGTTTAAAGTTTATCTGCTCTTCTGCTAAGTATAAATACCTGTCCATTGTTGTACGTGATTTTAATTAAAAACTGCAACAAATCGAGAGATTTAAATCGATTTACGTGAACCATGAAACGCGTCCTGTCTTAATGCAAATACCGTCCAAAGAGTGCTGCGATGGAATTCAGAAAAATGAACATTTCAGTGAATGTGTAATCTTCTTGATCTCGTGTTTTGTGAAGAGAAAAAATGAAAAATCGTGATGCCAAAACTCCAAAATCGAAAAATTATGTTCAGTTAGTTCCGTAACCAGCCGTGCGGTGGCACTTTCGGGCGAAAAATAGTTCCGACACCTGCCGCGTGAAGGCGCTTTCGTAACTGACCTACGACAACGTTAAAAAAACGGTGGAAGCGGCGACCACCAAGTGGAAAACACAGGACGGTGCCGGCGGGAAAACTAACTAGAATATAGGGCAATTTTCCCCAAGGAAAACGAGATTTTCATGGCTTACAACAAATAAGCCGTATCAACAATCATCCAGATAAACGGATGCTCCACCCACGCTACTTCTATTGGTTTCAAGCCCTGTAACCGGCATTCTCTGGGCTACCACATTCACTGGCTAACAGCGATTGCTTCTTGAATCCTCCTGGATGATGATAATGATTATCGCTCCTGGATTAAAATATCCCGGATTTTTCTTAGCTTTTCCCGAGATACGGCGGCCACGAGAGCAAAAATTGGTGTATCTATCCAGGCAGTGCAATGGTGCGCTTGCTTGCCGTTTCAGATCAACCTCAATTAAGCATCGGTGAAGATGAAACTGCTGATGACGACCAACAAAGATCAAAGTGAAAGGGTTATATCGCAAGCACACGTAATGGTGCTGATCTTGGAGCCAATAGTGAAAAATTTGGATAGTATTGGAGTGGAATGGTAAACATTGAGCACTGAACTCTTGCGACACGCGATTTATGTCGGTACGATTTTTATTGTTATTGTGTATTTGTGTCGGTATTGATTTTTTATCATATCAAAGGTGGAGGGGAATAATACACAATTAGATAACAATTGATTCTACTAGACACATAACTCTTGTGATATCATTTTCTTACAAAAATTTACAAATACACCGTGTCCAATATATTTTCATACAAATTCAATCATTTAAATTTTTTAACGGGTGAACCATTTTCTATCATCAGAGTGTTTTTTTAAAGCGAAACTTACACTAATCAATTAAAAAATATTTTTCGGAATTACCCCTCCTTCCACCCTGTTTTACGAGCTTCAATCGCTTCTAAAGTCCAATGCACGTGGCACGGACGACTTTCATAGACATTTCCTCCCATTTTTTGAGATCGTTGCTTCAAACTGAATAAAATTAGACAATTTTTGTTCGTTTATTTTTGTTCGTTTTCTCTACAAATCCGGTTAAATTGTCCCTGCACCAGTTTTTAACCAAAATTGCTCCTCCAAGAGCGCTCAAACACGCTGGAACACATACTTTTCGTTCCCGTTTAATCTTTCCACGCTGAATTTCACCATTTTCTTCATATGATATCTTTTATAATACGTTGGGTAAATTTTTCCGCCTTTTTCAATAAAAAATTGGCGTAATTTGCCGTGCGGGCAAATACGAATTTAATTCTTCCCATACAAAGGACAGGTTTAGATTAGATTAAGAAATACCAGACAAGGAACATGTGGCTCAACAATTCTTGCCTAAATGTATGAAAAAGGATTTTCGGATGACGATTTTGAGTCTACTTTTGCTGCTTGATGCGGCATTTTTTCTGTAAAAAATCTGTACCAAACCAATCTGTAACGAGAGAATACAGATCTCAATTGTGCCCGATTAGCAACTGAAGTAGGATCCGTTCAAGAACCATGCACTGTGGGATTATATAGGAATAAATGTAAATATAGGATGTAACATGTAAATACTTACTTTTTATAAATTTTAACATGAAATTTCGTAAAACAAACCCCAGTTGACTACCAGACCTGTACGTAACTCTATTGCACAACGCTCGTTCTGTTCCCTATCACTGCTATGTTATCTGCTGTTTTAATAGGATTATGGCCGGCTGGGTCTCCGTTTTTGACATTTATTTGACATTTACGCTTGTGTTTACGCTTCCTGTGTGTATGTGTGTGTTTTTTTCCGACTTCGGCTTGCGCGCTTTTTGCTTAATTTCTCGAAGAACCTCCCGGAATCCCGGAAAACCCCGGAAAAATCCCGGAAAATGTCGTCGTTCAAGGGTTCCAAAGTGCAGAAGGTGATGGTTCAACCCATCAACCTGATCTTCCGATACCTGCAAAACCGGTCCCGCGTGCAAGTGTGGCTGTACGAGAACACCTTCCTGCGAATCGAAGGCCATATCGGTGAGTTTCTGGCGTCATAACCTAACCGGCGGATGCCGGATTTTGGCGGCAGAGTCCTAATTGTTCCGATTTTCCACTTTTGCAGTCGGTTTCGATGAGTACATGAATCTGGTGCTGGACGAGGCGGAGGAGTACAACATCAAGAAACAGAACCGGCGTCAACTGGGACGCATCATGCTGAAGGGGGACAACATCACGCTCATCCAGAACGTGCAGAATTAGGCTTCAATCTTCGTTCGGATGATTCGCGGATTTACGAATAATTTAGCATTTAAGTCGTGCATTTGGATGAACTCTATTGGTCAGAGTTGTGTGAATAAAGTTGATCCACGAGTGGTGTACCCCTAAGTTCCGGTGTTCTTACTGCGTTCCGATCCTAATGTAACTCGATCCCTCTGCATGACTTGATCTGATTCGTTTCTTTCGTTTTAGGTGCCAAGTGTGCAGCCCCGTTCCTGGAAAAGTGCATCACCTACATAGCGGAGAACGCATCGGAATGTGTGAAAACGAATTCGTTCCTAAATCTCACCAAGGAAGGACTCATTCAGGTCATCTCGTATGATAACGTACGTAATGAAAGCACAATTATAGTCCCGATCCGAACAATCCGTCTGATCCAATCATTTTCACCCTACAGCTGGGCTTGGAAGAAGAGGATGTTTGGCGTTGCGTGCTGGCGTGGGCCAAGAATCAGGCCGGCGTGACACAACCAACGGCTCACTGGACCGAAGAGGAGAGAGGACGCGTTTGTCTATACTTGGCACCGGTCATTTCGCATGTCCGGCTCTTCCTGATCGACAGCCAGGTGTTTGCCGAAGAGGTGGAACCAACAGGCGCTGTCCCGATCGAACTTTCATTGGAGCGATACCGTCGAGCAGCTCTGCACTCCAATAAACTCCCAACAGCGGCAGCCACAGCGGTCCCAGCACCGGCCAGTGGTCCCTTAACGGAGAACGATAAGCGGCTGCAACCACGCCTCATGCTGAATCTCTTTCATGGCTCAACCATACTGAAAAATGACAAAATTCACTTCCAAGGTACTCTCAACGGATGGTACGGTGCTGCGAAGCAAACCTGGCGCTTAGTGTACCGTGCCTCAACCAACGGATTTGCAGCATCCGCTTTCCATCGTCACTGTGACGGTGTGGCACCGCTTTTCATCATTGCTCTGGTAAGGACAATTATGATCTTATTGAAGAAAAGGACAAGAATTTGAACGAACTTTTATTTTCAATTACACAGGGCTCCAATGGCGCTATTAGTGGAGGGTTTACGGATGTCGCTTATGCGAAGACTCACCGGAAGGGTGGCTATTTGCACTCCGAGAAGGCGTTTCTGTTCGCGCTAAACTATGGCAACGAACCACCGACAAAGTTCGACATCGTTAAGAAACCGTACGCGATCTGCTACCATCCAGAGTAAGTGATTTAGTGCGCATTGTTTTAGCCGCGATTACTGGATTCAAACGGCGATCTGTTCCTTTTCAGCTGTGGACCGATCTTTGGTGCTGGTGCCGATCTGCTCATCTCTGATAACTGCAACGTGAACACGGAATCGTATTCCAATTTCCCGCATTCCTACGATGGACCCAATGCCATGTTTGGACACTTGTTTGGAGACTACAATTTCTCCATCACCGATTACGAGGTATTTACGCTCGCACCATCAGCAGCCCCGGTTGGCAGTAAAGTGAAACATGAGAGATATCCGTGAAGAAAACTCCCTGCGAACACTGATACACATGGAGAGATTAGGGAAAATATTCCCAGCATAAAGTAGTGGTTTTTTCTATTATTTTACCTTAAGTTGAACAAGATTTACAAAATGGTGACAGAGAGAATAATTGTAAGTCAGTATGCTTCATATAAAGAAAAATAAAATTGATATAATTCTATGAACTAATTCAATGAAGCGTAAATGTGATAACACAAGAAAGTATTGAGAAAAAGAGCAGAGTAAAACTAGCGGAGATTAGCGTTCTAAATTGCGGAGGTGTTCCACTAAACTCTTTTGAAGTTACTTGTTAGTTTTGTTCTAAATAATGAAACAAATGAAAAGCATGCTTTAAAGGATCTAATAACGTTTCAACTCGTTAGGAAATACATTTGCACCCATACTTTACTTTTCCACCGCTTCAACCAACGAGCGGTCTTGGCCTGCCACAGAAGATTCCTCCACTGTGAATGAGAATTCCTTCATTTGCACTCTACTATCTTCTTTTATAATTCTAGAAATGCCACTTTGTAATTGTAAATCCATTTCTAATAGCACGCTACACTGAATATCTTCGATTTTGTGAATTTGAAACCGAAGCACATGGCGTGGCACCAGTGCACAGCGCAAATCTAGACAGAATGCTCTCGTAAATCTATGGCATGACCCCAGCGTGTGCCATGAACCAAGCATAAACCAGTTCACGCGGGGGTTTACGAGTGTGAACCTTACACCCATCAGCACCAGCACCAGCACCAGCACCAGGTGCTGCTGTCTGCTGTCGCTTGTGCTGCAATGTTGCACAGCCCAAATA
This sequence comes from Anopheles aquasalis, assembly GCF_943734665.1. Taxonomy (NCBI): domain Eukaryota; kingdom Metazoa; phylum Arthropoda; class Insecta; order Diptera; family Culicidae; genus Anopheles; species Anopheles aquasalis. The sequence goes on along the minus strand of NC_064878.1, from coordinate 29,819,038 downwards.
AAGTGCACCTCACCTACCGGGATGAGCTCATTAAAGCACTGAGCTAAAGGGGTTCCGCTGCGCAATATTGATCGATATGCCAATCATTCATTTCTTTCCCGCGGTCGCGATCATTCGGGGCAAACACATGATGCGCGGCACACTTGGGGGTCAACCCGCGCATCGTGTTGCATCGCGAAACGGCATTTCCAATGGCCACCGCGCTCAGGCCACGGTGTGTAGTACTAATAATGCAATCATCCTGCTGGTGGATGCTAGCGGACAGACAGACAGGCGGGCGGGCAGGCATTCAGACAGGCTGCCGATCAGCTGGGTGCTGCGCTGCGTCGGGTCACGCTGGGTTGTGCGGTTACCGTGGCCCGGCCCTGCATGAAAAATACGCTCCATGGGATATTTGCGGATCGGGCGTGCTACCGATCGGTAAGATAGATCGACATTCTGAATGCGCTGTGGCTCAGCCTTTGCCCTGCTCATACCCGTCTCTCCACCGTTGGCTCCCGGTTGAACCTAGGCCACGGGGAGCACTCAGGGAGTGAAGCGTAGTTTGTAGTGCACCCCATCCATCCATCCATCCATCCATCCATCGTTCCACCTATCCATCCATCCGTCCATTTCAGTTCATTCGTCCATTTAGTCATCATTCTTGTCGGTACCGTCGGTCGCGGTGCAGCTTGGTGCACCACTTTTCTTCTCGAATCCAGGCCCATCTCACGGTGCAGGCGCAGAACGAATGACACCGTGGGTCCGTGCACTATGATCCAACGGAATTAAGCCTATTAATTATGTCCCTTTGCGTGCGCCTTGCGCTAATCTCTTTCGCTCCCTACCTCTCGCTTATGGAAGGGGGGGAACGCCTGTGTGAGGGGGAGATTAATATCATAACGAAAGTTATCCATCAAAACGTGGTGCACCGTCTTCACAGGCCAGCCAGCCTGCCAGCCTGCCAGCCAGCCAGCCGGTCTACATTTCATTCCGCTCCGTTTCATTCCTTACCGCCGCAGATACTACATCAGATTCCGAATGGTGCATACACTCCTGCTCCTGACCCCCTGGCATGTGCACTCTTTTCAGTCACTCGCTGGCCTGCACCGGATCGCCTGCATTTTCTCGCAGAAATGCTCGCGAATCCGCATGGTCCCCCCGCCCCAAACGTCCCAAGGCAGTTCATCAGGGCGAGGGGCGATTGCGGCTCCACCGCAAGCAACCTGGACAGAGACGATTGTCGACAGAAATATTTCAGGCACAGCAGCAGCAGCAGCAGTAGCCGGCTCGCTCCTGGTCCAGCGCATAGAAACCAATAAATCATTCATCAGGATTTTGGAATGCTTTCCCGGGTGTTGCGGGTCTGCCCGCTCCGGGCTGCTGCCTGTCGCGCACAGATAACCTGCATCCTGAAACAATTCCACTACATGGCATCTGGAGCTCCCGGGCGGCGGCGGCGGTCTATGACGGGTTTGCACGGCTGCCCGGGGGTTCGGCCCTGCAGTTGCAGTTGCATCCAGATGCCACTCCAGACGATGCCAGCATACAGCCAGCAGCCCGGAGCCCGGAGGTGGATGATCGATGCTAATAAAATTAAGCTCTTGTCATTATATGGGTATTAGCTTTTGTTCGATCGGTCGGCTACTAGTGCGCGGCCGCGTGTGCTCGCGTAAGTTCAGCGGCTGGTGGAATATATCAATACCAGCGGGACTCACTCGCGGGCCACAGCTGTGCACACACCCGGGACACCATGCTCATGATGAGGATCATGATGATGATGATGATGGTGGCGGTGATGTGTGGTGCCCAGGGACCTTGCCCCGGGACGACTAGCGAGGAATGTTAACTGGGAACTGCATTTTTCGCGCGACAGATGACCTTCTGAACTGTGGGGAGTAACGATGCACGGCGCACGACGCACCACGCATTCCCTCTGGAGTTCTCTGGAGCCCCCTGGAAATGGGTATAAAGAAGGAAGGAGTTTCCGTGCTCGGTGACGCGACACCGGTTTTCCATAATCGATTGGAGTAATTGTGGTTTAATAATTAACTTTATCCGCTCTCCCCCCCTCTCTCTCTCTCTCTCTCTCTCTCTCTCTCTCTCTCTCTCTGGGGGCATCCTGTGGATGTCTGGGATTGGTCTGGATTGAGCAAATACAGGTTTTCATTGTGTGGCGGAGCAAGGAGGAAGAAGAAGCGGTGCAAGATGATCCTCCGGTTGGCAAGGCATCATGATCAATTACCAGCCAGGCGTAATGAAGGAGTACGCACACACTCCCTGTGTCCAGTATCGCACATTCCTTCACTTCGGGGGCGAGTTTTCGCGATCGCGATCTACCGCCACAGCAATCCGGATCGAGCCAATCACACCACACCGCAGTGTGAACGCGGTGCCTTATCGCTTGCTGCAGATCAACAGCGGCACGGCATCGGTTTGCAGCAGGCGACAGCGAAGCATGCCCCCCCCCCGCCAGGCTTCGCCACATCTTCGGTCAATTACGGATGCAGGTGTTAAAGGTGCTGGTCGTCGCACACCAAACACCACACCACATTACCATGGGAGCAGCCAACGAAGAGGAAGACGACATCGGAGGAACTACACCGAATTGGCACCCAGCAAGCCTCTTTGGCGTGCGAGTTTTCGACGCAACACATTCGACGTCACGTCGGTACCGTCACGGGTATGTGCGCGGTGTCTGTGCCTTTGGCACATTATTTACGCCCCGAACCGCGCCACCACTCGTCCGGTACGGCCGGAGCTCCACTAGTGGCGCTGACACAGGGGACCGCACAAAGGGTCACTATTAAAATGACCTCGAACTTGTGTGTGCCCATATCTAAAAAACCCTCGGCCTCGGTTTCCTTCCCTACTGGAACGGGTACTGCACTGTTCCGCGCTGTGGCGCTGGCCAACTGGGAGACCTTCACCGGCACAGGTCCTCTCATTTGACTTCTGCACGGAGTGTGTATAGTCTTCATCCCCGATACACATTGACTCGTATGGGATGTCGGCTTCATAAATATTTATCCACATGCCCAACGACTACAACGACCGCGGCCAATAGGTGTGCGATTGCGGTGGGAGTGAGTGAGAGAGAGAGGAATGTGGACAAACATTTCGTCCATTTTCGTCGTCGTCCTCTTCTGCGAATCCCGTCGACTGGACCGGAAAAAAAGGGCAAATGGCGCCCTACCTGATTTGCCTGGTTCCCGGACACACAGGGCTCAAGTAATCGAATTAGAAATCGAATTGACGCCACCAAACACACACATATCGCAAGCCAATTCGCGCGTGGATCGATTCTTTCGGTTGGATAAGGTTCGATTTGCTACGATTGTTCCCGAGCTCCATCGCTGGCTGGCTCCGGATACCGAGCGCACCCTATAGCTCATGGCTGACAAGGCAGAGGAGAAGCCTGGGAAACTAGCCCCTGGCCCTGTTCGGTTTGCCAAGGGCCTCTCCGCTAATGTCCATCGAGCGCGATCAGTCACCACCAACCCTCGCTGCGGCACCTTCCCTCGCAGTGGATGAGTAAGTGCGCTCCGAATTACTTTTCATGGACATCGTAAATCAACGAGACGAAAAAGACCAAGCAGAGAGTGAGAGAGAGAGAGAGAGAGAGAGAGAGAGAGAGAGAGAGAGAGAGAGAGAGAGAGAGAGAGATGTGATGGTGCACCGCGAATCAGGCGCTTGTTCCGAATCTTAACCCTCTTTGGGGAGCGTTTGAAGCACACGGAACACTGCACCGCGGATCACCAACAGCTAGCTAGTTGCCAATAATAAAGTGAGTGGTCCGTGGCATAGAAAGTGAAGCTCCGGAACCGGATAATGATGGATCGAATGAACGGCGATAGGATCGTGGAGCTAGCGGAAGGGAGGAGGAGGAGGAAGTGCTAAACAAATCATCGACCGATCAAGGCGACCGATTATGGTTGACATAATCGACGTTATTCATTACCGTTTCCCACCGATCCTTGGCTCCGGGTAAGCGGGCAATTCGGCGCCACGGCGGTACCGTACCGTACCGCCGCTGCTCCTATCCAAGGCTCCTGGCCTGGCCTGCCCTGGAATGCGATCTGTGATCCTCAAGTGAAGGCGCGCGCGCTCTCCAAACTCCGGCGGCCATCTGGAGGCCGACAGAGTAAATAGCTCATAAATTATAGATCATCACTCGAGAAGTGCAAGAAGAAGAGGGCAGAAGAGGGTGAGGAGCATGGCGCCCCCCCCCCCCCCCCCCCAATTGTCTAATGGAGCACCAGCGTGGTCGGTGCATCGGATCGGGCAGCGCAGCGCGTTTGCTGCGTTTCAAACAATGCATCGACCACCAATCCACCACCAATTGGGCGCTATCGCGCTCCGCTTTTTACTCCAAACTGTACTGCGGTACGACGGACGTTGTTTGTCTCATAGAGAGAGAGAGAGAGAGAGAGAGAGAGAGAGAGAGAGAGAGAGAGAGAGAGAGAGAGAGAGACCCCATGGATCGATAGATGTGCCTGGCACTGGCGCACGTCGAATGGCGCTCCTTTGAGTGTGGGTTCCACCTTGAAGCGTTCCCCTGGTCTGGCGCTGGAGTGCGCGAGCCTGTAATCGCGACAAAATCACGGGCAACGTCCAACGGTCCGTCCGTCCATTGAGGGCCCCGTGATCGGCCGTTAAAGGTTAGAGATGGAGACCTCATTCATTGGGCACATTGGGCTTTTGGGTTTTATCGGCGCTTGGCATGCACGGCGTGGCAAGGCGAACGTACCGTCGTCTGCAAAGATAACTATCAAGGAAGTGGCCGCTGGACGACTTGCGGAGAGCGAGAGAGTATTCCGCCCGGTTTTTGGGGCCAATATTTGTGTAGCATCGGCTCTAGTAGACTAGTGGCGCCCTGGGGGACAAGGGCGCCTAAGCTTCTACGATCAAATTATTGGTTCGATTATGATATTTACCGGTAAAAACGGAAGCAACGCTGCTTGGCATCGGGCATCCACGCTAGGAGAGGAAAACTCAGGAATTCCAGGGCCACTGGGGCCACTAGCCTTATATCCTCCACACCACGTCCATAATGGTCACGTCGATGAAGGCGAAATGTGATGCCCGAATCCGCACATCAGCGGCAGAAGGTAGATCTGCCTAGATCGCTAGTGAGAGTAGAGAGGCCCGCCAAGTACTACACTGCCAGACCACTTACCGGTCACTTTCCCAAAGACAGGGAACAGGAACAGGGTCCCCCCCCCCCCCCCTGGGTATGCACGGACGTCCTCAGTCGATAGTCCGATGTGGCTCCGATGTGCATCGATATGATCAGGTGTTTACGCGATGCTGGTGCTGGTGCTGGTTGGTTGCTGGTGGTTGCTGATGGTGCATCCACTCACTTATCATCTGCTTTCGCCGTTGCCGTCGTGTGAATTGTGATTGTGACCGCGTGCGCCGATGGGAAAGGGGCATAGGATCCCTCCCATTCGGTTTGGGAATGTGCATTGTATTCCCGTGGCGAACGGCATGGCCTTTCCTCTCGTCTGAGTCCTCGTCCACGGTTACGTTTAGTGGTCAGCAAGTGTGTCTGTCGAGGGGGTGCGCAATTTGTACCGGCCGCCGACCCATTCGGTCTAATCTATCCCCGATATCAAACATAACTCAATTACCATAAAGCCGAGGATATCGCGACCCCGCACCCACTCACTCACTGCACATCTTCCATCGGAGGAAACACTGGGGGGGGGGGGGGGGGGGGGGCGGGTGGTTAAGAGAGCCCTGTCCAGCTCCAGCGGAAAGGCCCAGTGCACGCCGATAGCAGCACCACAACGGTATTTTGCTCGTTTGCTGGAAAACAATGGAAACCGCAACCGAAGGGAGATGCATCCTTTCTTATTCTTTTTCTTTTTCTCCTGCTGTTTCTTCTTCTTCTTCGTTGCAGAGGATCTCGTGGGGAGGATGATTCTCGGATGTGGAATACGCGCCCAGGGCTCCATACGGATCCGGGACAATCTAATGAAATGTGATGCAGTGCGAAAAGATATATAAAGAGAGAGAGAGAGAGAGAGAGAGAGAGAGAGAGAGAGAGAGAGAGTAAGAGAGGAAGAGAGTGTGTCTGTTGAGTGCTGCTGCACGAATCGGCATCGAGTACACAGATAGAGTAAAGTGGGGCAAGAGTGCGCACTTAACTTTTAACTCGCTGTATTTCTCTAAGAAAAGAAGTGTTCGTCCTGTTAGCTACACCAAATGAAAGTATGGGTTTGTAGCTTAAAATTGTGGAACAAAATTTTTGATCGTACTCATACATCTTTTTAAAAATGCATATTAAGCGAAAAATAAAAAAAATTTAAAAATAAAAAATGCGCACTCTTGCCCCACCATTGGGGCAAGAGTGCGCATACGAAATCAAACCTCATCGATGTTCAAAACTGGTCGGAGTGTAAAGTCTAGAGTAAATATAAGCCATTATTGAAGAAAACATTCATTTATTTCATTAAAAAATGCTTTTTTTCTAAAAAAAAAATTTCATAACAAATGAAAAAAAAATATTCATCTCTTCAATTCAATTTAATTCAATTATTTTTTTTGCGGATATTTTCGCGTTCATAGGCACAATTCAACACACTCTGAAAGCATTGTCGGCATCTTTGCGACAAAAGAACAACCACAACACTCTTGTGCACTGCGCACTCTTGCCCCATAGTGCCGTTTTGAGAAAAATTGTAAAATACCAAAATATCAGTCCGTATTCCGGAATGAAGTTTTGAGCATTTGATTCTACATTAATTAAGGAGTCTTTGTGACTTATATAGCGTAGCATGAGAAAATGTAAACGAAATGATAGTGTTTTCAAAAAAACATTAAATAATATGCAAATCGCGAAAACTACAACTTACTGCATTTCTTCGTTGTTATTTATCCAATCCAAAAGAAAAAACACGTATGAACAAGCCACTACATGACCTTTCAAACAAGTAGAGTGTTGTAAGTTTCAGTGCTACCGTTTTCTAGAAATGACTGGTGCGCACTCTTGCCCCACTTTACTCTAGATATTGAATTCAATTCCTAAGCAATATGGCATTCAGAAGTAGCGTCCAGCAGTTCATTGGCACGATCTACCCCTCCGCTGATGACGATGACGATGAAAGGCAGCACGTCAAAGATTCTTCCGAGCCCCCATTTTAATCATCCAATGAAGCTGTCTCTGTGGCTGTCTATGGATTGGAATCTTTGCATCTCAATGAAGCTACGCACACTAGCAGGACAGAGGAAACGAACACTCTACTCGACTCGGCTAGAAAAGCGCTTCTCGAAAGCATTTCAACCTGCTGCTGCTATTTTGATGATAATTCATCGATAAATCTTGCCCGAAGCGGATCGTAGCGAGTAAAATCGTCCACAGTGTATTATATCGGTCTCGATAAATGAGTGCGGCTGATGGCCGAAGTTTACGAGGCAGAATCAACCAGGTGCCAAGGCCTTTGGTTGGTTGCCTGGCTG
>NC_064878.1:29804095-29806595 GCF_943734665.1 Anopheles aquasalis | reverse complement strand
TCCACCGACGCCAGGCCGACGTGCGAAAGGCGGAAACGCGAAGTGAACTTCTCGATTCTCTCGCCCCGGTATGGCGTCATATTTCAGCGAATTATAAAAGAAAATATGAATATTTCGCCTAATTAGCATTATCATAATCGTAACATATTGGCTCTATTAATCTGGAATCGGTTTTATTGCGGATTTGTAATACAAATACGCGCCCAGGGGTGCGAGGAAACGGGAATGAAGAGCTCACCCGTGTTATATTAGCACAACACAAATTCGCTCTTCATCTGATCGGTCAGCTAATGGCAGACGGCGTTACCGCCACCGTGGGACAGCGAAATGTGTAGCATTCGTAGTATTAGTCCGGGACACCGTGCGCACAGTCACAGTATCTAAGGCAACCGTGACCGGACGCAGGATAGTGTACACGCCAAGGTATGCGAAATGCCATGCCAGCCGGTCGCACCGGCACCGGCGACGCTTCCTCTAAACATAAAGATGGCGATCAGGGGATAACGAATGGTGGGATCATTATTTTTGCGAATGCATCGTTCGCGGTGGTTGCGAGGTTGCTGTCGTTCTGTTGGTGGTGTTGGTCCTAAAGGACTTGGCCACGCCAGGTACCGCGCGACGTGCAAAAGGGTAATTAAGGGATGACAGAACATGGTGAAAGTAGTTTTAAAGCGGCGAAGGATAGGTTGGGGATGGTATTGGTGTAAAAGTAGAGTAATTGGAACAAGGCTCTTGGCTTGGACTTGAATATTCTGATCAACTGTTCAGGTGTTTTGATCGGTATAGAGGAAGCCCATTTTTGTATTTCAGAATAGATTAGTTTCTATATTAGTAGATCAATTATCACATTACTAGAACTATCGATTGTGGAAATAAATATTTTATTGAATTTTTTTCTTCAAATATCCACCTGGCTTTAAGTCTGACACTGTGGTCCGGACCTGACTCCTGACTATCCCCGAAACGTTGTCCGCTAACTGCCATGCCCAAAGAAAAAAAACCAAAAAACCACCACCCCAAAAACCAGCAGGCGGTGAACGGATCCCGGCGGTTGGGTTCGTAAAACATAGATGAAATGGTTAGTCCATTCAGGTCACGCTTATGATTAGGTTTCCTTCCTTTTTCGGACTCCGTATCGTCGAATTTGATTCGCCGCGGACACAACACGCACGGTGACAATGCCCGAAATGACAAAACAAGCCATTCCTAGCAGCAGCAGCAGCAGTGCACGCGGGATCAGCAGCACCAGCAGTCAGATAGGCCTCGATATAACTTAATTGGCAGTGGGCTCCAGATAGTATCGGAGGAGACTGGGGCGATGGCGGTGGCGGTGGCTCCGAAGCCAGTACTATCTGGCATCGTTCATCTGCGCGGTATCGTAGATTACCATTAGATTGTCAGCAGGCTGCTCCAAACAATCATCATCCGCACCGTGAGCCTTCTTCTTCTTCTTCTTCTCCTCTGATGAGCGGCGACCTCATAATAAAATTTTAGTAGAGCGATAATTTACATCTTTAGTCGTGATTATTATTGCATGGTTTTTATGTTGATTAGGCTCAATCGGAGATTTGAATTACCGAATTTGGCTACGGCTGTAGCGTAGCGACCGCCGCGATCGGATGGACGGACGGACGGACGGACCGGATCGCCGACGATCATCATCAGGCGGATATCATGTCGATGTCGCTCTCGGTATCGTTTGCGCCACACGGCGGCCACTGTCGGCTTCTACAACGAGAACAGCGAGTTCGCTGGTCAAGTTTCGCAGACATTTCTAGAGCAGATCTCTTCAGCTTCTTCGACAGATGGAACTGGAAGAGGAAGCGACGTAGCGAAGCTTCGCCTTCAACTCGTACAACTCTTCTACGGCCCGGCACCAGACATCAGGCTGCATGTTGGAGCGCAGTTGCTAACGAGCAGTTCACACCTTAGCGCACTGCTTAATTCTGCACAGCCGGATGGTAATTGGGTTGTCTCGTGTCTCGTGGAGCAGCAGCGGCAGCGGCAGCTCATCGTCAGCACGAGCTCGGTGGCCACCAGCAGGTGCCCCCGGTGCGGACGTGAAGATTCTATGCTAAGCGGATCCGGACCCGCTAAGTGACCGATTAGTGCTAAAATGATACGGCACTCGCCCGGGGTGTAATCATCATGCCCGTGGAGTTAGAGCGTGGCACCACGAGACTCCACTTCCTGGCCTGGCCCGGCCTGGCGTGGCCATGCGCTGGGTGCTGGGATGTTATTTATGGGCTTTTCAATCGAAAAACCCTCTCTTTTGTAGGACAGACCATCGGGGTTGAACAGGGAACTGCTTGTACGACCGTGTCGATGGTTTCTTCTCACCGACCGAGGATATATGCACCGCCGCGGCGGTTAGGTCTCGGTCTCGGTTCGTGGCGCACACAATAGGGAAATACAGATAATCGCAGAGTCACCCGCAGTCATCCACTCTTCTCGTTGGCTTGGTCCGATGGAGATGATGTAGCGAGCGAGCGAGCGAGCG
>NC_064878.1:29796595-29801595 GCF_943734665.1 Anopheles aquasalis | reverse complement strand
TTCTCTGACGGAGCAGCAGACGACGAGCGACGAGCGACGACGACGAGATGGATCCCGTTTGAGTTCATCACCGCGACTCCTTTCTCTCTCTCTCTGTCTCTCGCGGTTCGGGGTCGGTGGGCTGCACACACAGCAAGAAGACACGGTCAGCTGGTATCGGTTGACAAGCTACAAGAGTATGCCCAACAGCTTAAGATTAATTTCTACGCTTTATAGCGACGACGACGACGCCCGGTTTTGGGACGCACGAAGCGCTTAGGCGCTTACGGTCGCACTTCGCAAGATCGTTCGATCGCCAGCGACCGCTCACGCCAGCGATCGTGTGCTATACGGTTTCATGGATTCCGAGGCAGGAGCCCCTACCGGCAGTCGACTCGTTTTGCTTGCTGGAGTACGGCGGGGTTCAGTGCTAGTAGTACAAGCTTAACCACATTCCACAACTCCGTACGCACCGGTCCCCGGGTACGTGGAATGACAAAAAAAGTGTCTGGCGAAAAAAAAAAAAAACGGGCTTCGCATCTTTTTCACATCACCACCACCCCTGCCGGTTTGATTCGTCGTCGACGTCGTCGTCGGATAATTATTGATGTTGCTCTCAATTTCGTATTTAAATAAGATTAATGATAATCGGCTGTCAACCGCCGCGTTACCGCTTCCCACCACCTCCAACACCGCCCTAGCGCTGGCTGATGGGTGATACTCCAGTTTTGGCTCCACTCCGGGTCCTGTCCGTATTTCGTGGTCTTCTTCTCCGGCTCTGCCTTCCCCTGGAGGACCTGCTGTCCTCTTGGAGGAGTTCACCGGGCGTTGAAAGATCCCACCAGACTCACCATGGTATCGGGTTAGGATGTTTGACGTTCATTTTTCTTTTAGTGAAGTTATTTGATATCGTTTTCTGTTTTCGGTGAGCAACAACAACAACAAGTTGAAGTTGTTGTCGCCAGTGGGTCGCTCGCTGGCAAAAGATGCGAAGGGAGAAGCCCGGGATCGATCGGGCCCGGGCCGGTTGCATTGCTGGTGTTGCCGGATCGCTAACAACCTGATCGGGTGCTCGTGGTTCGGTCGGGGACCGGGACCGATTATGAACGCATGATTTATCATCAAAGACAAATGCAGCAGCAGCGTGTTGAAGGGAGTATCGAAGGGAGGAACAAGAGAGAAACGGGATGGTGTGCCGGTGTGAAGGTGATAACGACTGTTATTAATCTTGGCGTGGCATTGTTTGGAACCTTCTGTTTCCAATCAGGATTTGTTGGAGTCGGAGCCGTCGGTGTTTGGTTCGCATTGTGGGGCTTGTTTGCCCAAGAATGTCGAACGCGCAACGGCTTTGGATTGGTTTCCAGGTGATTCGCTATGGAAGCTATTCCAAACAACAGCTCCCATGGGGTTTGGTGTGGCCAGTGGGACATTATAGATTATTGTGTTCAAATATTTGAACAACCAAAGAGGCTCGCAAGACTTCTGGAGGATGCTGCAGGGTTTAGACGTATTAATTGAAATCAATCACAAGTCGGCGAAATACGATAAGGTGCCCTGATGATACTTTTACGTAGTTAGTATTCCAGATCTCTCTCTAATCTCTCCAAAATGGGACTGTAAACGAAAGCCACCATTTAGTAGAATCGCCATAAGTACAACTTCTCCAAATACTAGCCAGGAGTGTCTGTCTCTCTCTCTCTCTCGGTCTCTCTATTATGGTAATACCGTGGCCGTGGACACTTCGCTTAACCTGCAGTGCATGTAACAGCGGTCGCGGACGAATCTACATACAATGTAACAAGGCGAATGTGGCTCGAAGTTGACCTCGAATATCGATTAAGCGGAATTATGCATTACTCATTCGCATTCTCTCCACTCTCCACGAACCTGGGCCCGGACCTAGCGGCAGGAGCAGGGCATTATCATTTGTCTTCTGGTAACACCCGTCTGTGCGCGGACGAGCCATGTGCGGTAATGTTGGATGTGCGCACCCTGAGCTGCGCCGGTGCCGGTGCCTAGTGTCGTATCGTTGTCCATATTCCGAGTAATTGTCCAGAATCCGTTCTCACCACGGTCCCCCCCCCTTTTAGGAATGAATAGATGCACTTTTATATGTAAATTGCGAATATGAAAAATGTCTCTCTATTTCTGTTTCTCTCTCTCTCTCCTTCGCTCGCTGTAGTTGTTTTCGGATCATTTCCATTATTGTGACCCATCGCCCATTACAGATCTCTCTCTCGGGTGCATCGCACACTCGCGCGATTTATGAACTGTTTTGATCCCGCCAATGAGTCGCCCGGGCTGGGCGGCGGAGGTTCATCTTTTAAGCGTTCGGTCAGGTCGGGTCAAGGAGTACCGGTTGGTTTTCTAAGCCCATCATCACTCGCCAGCGCGCTTGCCTGGCCAGCGTCGAGTGTGGCCTTTACGTTACGGCAATCGCGCCAGTTGGTGTTTGGTGCGATTTGCTAAAGCGCCGTCTTACAATTGGTGATTGTAAAGGCGAGGCCAGTTTCTATCGCCACTCATTGCGCGAGTCCGTCGTATGCACCAACATTTCGCGGTTCGGTTCGCGCATAACTTCATTTTTGCCGCATAAACCCCAAAGCCAAGCGAGCGGGCGCATCTGCTTCGCATCGGGGCCTAATTCGTTCAACGCAAATCGCCTTTATCCGTGTCAGATCATGCAGATCATGTTTCCCTTTTTGGTGCATCACCCGTGTGGATGCGTGAGTGTGTGGTGAGATGAGACCGTGAGATTGCATCCAAGATTGATTTGTCATAACATGCGCAAGAGGGTGGGTGCGATTTTAATTTCCGACTATCAGTCATGGACCAGGGCGGTCGGTCGCTCCGGGTTCGGGTTGACTTTCTTTCACCCTTTCACGGATTTGTGGTTTCTTGGTGGGGCCGCAGTTAACTCCCCCGGTCGCTGGTGAGACTCTGTGCACCGTTTGACAGTTTTTTTTATTCGCTGTACTCGGTCGATGATACACAAATGTTACATTGTGAAGAGGTAATCATTCGGATTGTGGACTAACTGCCGATGGCCGATTGTTGCGCATCTGGATTCATTTTATTGTGTTCGACCTTTGAACGTTAGCAGTGTAATCGTAATAGTGTTGAACGCTGCCATCATCGTATGATCGCAGAGTAGTGCACCAGCGCTACAGTCGCAGCCGCAGTTGCTGTCCTTCTCCTTTCTGCTTGATTAATACTACCACTCTGCGTCGCGATTTTTCATCGTCAATTGGAGCCGAACGAGTCATAAAAAAGGATGGGGGTTGTGGGTGCCACAAGTATTTGATCGCGTACACGTACGGACGGGCGTTCGCATTAACTTTGTAAACAATTTGTCGATATTGGAGTATTAATCTTATTGGCCTATAGGGCCTATTTCTCTAAGACCCCGGCCACATGGCACAAGCTTGTGAATCTAAACTATCAACACCGGATTGGGTCACCGGCGCACCGGCGTGCCCGATGAGTGCGAAAGGTCTCGGGGTTCCTCCGATGATGATGATGACGATTGGTTGCAACAGTTTCAGTTGCATCGTCGCATCGAACGGATGGGTACGCTGGTGCCGGCAGGAGATGATGTAGATCAGAGCGCGAGCAACCAGGTCGCCCCGACCGAAGGCGACTAGCGGACAAACGCTGGTGCTGGTGGTGGGTCCGGCAAGGATTATCCATAGTGCACGCGTTTTATGACCGAAATAAAATGCATTACCTCGGCCAATCGCCTTAACCGTGCGATGGTTGTTGATGGTGCAACGGTGCAAGAACACCCACCCACCGTACATACACGCCAGTAGTGGATCGCTGGTCAAGTGATTGGCATCTTCAGGTTGCAGCTCCCTCAGAGAGCGAGAGCAGGCGATTATACAAAATAGCAAAACCGTTGGGCGTCATCATGTACACATCATAAAGTGCGAATTGAAATAAATAGTTTAATCCTGTTTTGTACCGTTGGCCCTGCCCGGGTGAACCGTGCTACCTGCCCTTAGCCATAAGATGGTTTAACAAATGGGAGAAGACGGTACGGTTTAGTAGCGAGGGCACGGAATCGATATATGGACGCATTTGTACAATGCAAAGTTTACGCCACGAACTTATGGTAATTGGAAGACAAGCTTTAGCCTTGAGCGAGAAGTTGAAATGTGTTCGAATGGTAGGGTGTATATCAGAGGGATGAATCGAAGATGAAACTAGATTAGAACTGGAGATTGCAATGACGATCTGAGTTCCCAGATCGGACATTGGTTGCTGTGTAAAAGGGTTTGATGATAATGATGTTTTTGAAATGTAAAATATTAAGTCTTTAGTTACTTGTTATTAAAACTTGATTAATTGAGAAATGCCGTATTTTGGGACAAGTTCGGGTACAATAAAAACATGTTTTTAAATTAAATTTAAGCTGTACATTTTATTCCATGATAATTTCATATCTTTCGCTTCCACAATAATATGGATACTACATTTTCAACGAAAGGGAATTTGAGTTAAAATTGAAAATTAAATAAAATATCTTCCGGTCACTTTAAGCTACCAGAATTGGCTTTAATCTTTAAGCTACTTTTATTTAGCTAATCTTTTAGCTTTATTTAATGTTTAAGCTACAGGGTGTGGCAAAAAAACTGCAACACAGTTAAAACGCCATATCTTTTTCATTTTTGTTTGGGTTTTATTGAGTATAACTAAAATATGTCGGGAATTTGATAAACTTTTAGAAAATGTTTGATTTTACCGGTATGTTACTTTTTGGATGAATGATGGTCTTGAGACCGTAGAAGAAGCCTTATTTCGTTTGGCCGCAAGTGATGAAATTCCGAACTTGGTTTTTTTATATGAGAAACCATTCGTTATCCTGTAGTTTCTAAACGAAAAAAAATATGAGGTTTCAGGGAAATCAGCTGATGATTTACACCCTCGCCTGGCCACCAGGACGCATAAGCCGAGTTGATAATGAGTTGAGATGCCATAACATGCTATTTTTCGCATTCTACGCATAGTTGTGTTCGGTG
>NC_064878.1:29786595-29791595 GCF_943734665.1 Anopheles aquasalis | reverse complement strand
GATTAAATAGCCGATTAAATGAGCTCGAAACATAAAAATATCTTCAATCTACGTCATTTCAGGGAAGGGAAAGAAGCTGTTAGATACCAAATACATCCTTTCTACTCCCTCACCCTCCCAGATAGTAGAAATATGTAAACCTTGAAAGTTTGTTGTTTTTATAGAGATGTAGATATGGCTTTCTAACTGCAATGAGAATAAAGGGCCCCCAAGTCAAAATTGTTTGGGCCAAAAAGTATAATGTGAGTGGCGTTCGTCCCCATGCAAAATGTTGACGAGATAAACTGGCAACCGTATGGCTTTTCAAAGTTACTTAGACGAGTTGTAGTTCAAGGATCGATCAAGTGGTTCTTAAATATTGAGATTTTAACAAAATATCTGGCCTAATTCTAACGCGACAGCTTCGATTTTTACTGACTTTAATCCCTGTTGAAGTCTCCCGGTGCTGGACTTCCATATTCCTGATTTGCTGTTTGTAACAACACTTACTGGTTTGAAGCATGCCAACGACATGGCACTTCATCAGATTTGCATCGACGATGTCCCAAAAGGAAGATAGATCTCATATGTTTCTGGTTTGTAATATTCCAAGAAACAAAGAGCATAATAAGAAGAAAAAAATAGCAAACTGCCTTAACACTGTTCACAGGTTTATGACGTATTAACATATCAAGCAGTTGGCAATTGAAGTTCATTTCCCGAAAAAGTTTACTCCAAAAACAATTTCAGTTAATAATACTTTTACCACGCACTTTATACTTTTACTGCAGCGCTTCACACCCGAGACTGCCTCAAATCGAAATTCCAAAAAATCCCATGTCAAGAACCTGCACTAAAATTGGAAAACACATTCGCAGCTCGCCCCGGGTTAAGTGTTCCACCTAAGCGTTTACCCCTCCTCGAGTGTAACATGATCACCCTCCCTTACCCTTCCCCTTTTCCTCAAAAGCGCAACGTCATAACAAGCCCTGCCTGCACCACCTAATAGACATTGACGAGTGCGCTCGCTGGCTGCGCTGGAACGGAAAAGGATTCCGGATCAGTGAAATGCCCTCGCTGGCATCGCTCGCCCCCGGTACGCACAAAGCCACTGGCGTGGCTACTCGCCCGGGCGCAAAACAAATATACGATCGCATATATTAATAACTTGTGCCCCTTATCAAACGGTTTTAATCTAAATTTTTCAATTTCTCTGACCATTCCTCGCAGTAATCCAAAACGGCTGGGATCGCTCGGTCAGATACTTTGTTAGTGGTAGTGCTGGTGCTGGTGCTGGTGGCCATTTCGACGTGGTGACCAGGGGCAGGAAACTGAAAAGTGCGGAAAAGAAGCCCGAACCGAACCACGAACCGCCGACTACAGTCTCTATATTTCATCTTCGCGTCCGCAAAGTTCGCGTTTTTCCGCGAGAACACATTTCTCATATTTCACGAAGCACCCCTCCCCTCCCCTGGACCCGGGGAATCGGTTGCGAGCGTGAGTGCTCGATCGCGCGCGCGCGCGCGCGCCAACCCTGGGCGAGCACACGCGCTATCCTCGCTGCTGCGCTGGTGGGAACCGTGGCTTCGTCATCGTAACGATGTGTTGAGCTCGATGTGCGCGCAGCGTACGTTTGGAAGACGATCGGGTCTGCCCCGGGTAGCTGCAGCTCCCTGCTACGGTCTAACAGCCCGCCAAATCGTAAACTATCTTAAGCGCTCTCGCCCCTCGGAACGCCTTCCACGGTGGTGGTGGTGGTGCAGCTGCAACAGCCGCCCCGCTAACAATAATATAAATAACAGTGTAAATATTTACCCCCTGCAATTTTTAATAAACTGATTTCAAAATATCAAACCGATGCTGGCAATTTATGCTGGCACGGAAGGAGGAATGTTGGAGTTGGAGAGGGGAGGCACACGAAGATGGCAGCAGTTCCCCCAGGGGCAGCATCCACAGCATCGGCAGCTTCTCCAACCGAGAAGTGCGCGCACATATGGGTGACGACCTGCCTGCCTGGCTGCCTGGCTGCCTGGTCCTGCTGGTGGCGAAGTGGTTGAAGTCGGAAAACAAATTGATGACAACCATAAAAAGAGCGATTCACACAGACAGCAGCAGCAGCACACAGACAGGGAAGACCAGGGCGAATGGTGGAATCGGATCGGTAGTGCGCAGAGCCGCTACCATCCCCAATACCGCCTTGTGACTTGTGTCTTGTTTCTGGGCGTAAGACACAAGATTTACATGCAGTTTAATTGGTGCATTCAGTTCGCTAATTTGTGAAGCCCACTCGGTCACCCGGTGGACAGCGGGTTCCCGGTTGGGTTCGGATTCGGAACCGGATGCGTCGGACTCGGACGCTCCGAATCCTGTGCCATCGCCATAAACCTGTTCGAAGGACCTTACCAAGTGACTGCGGACTTGATAAAGTTCTGTCAGTTCCCGCGCTGGTGGTGGTGGTGGTAGCGTATCGGTATTTGGTGAAACATGAGATGCGAGCTCCCTACCCCCCCTCTCTACTTCCACCATTTCCCCGCTCGTTACGGCATGCAAAAAAGGCTGCCTGCCGTTCGGTGCAATGGCGCTGCTACTCCTGCTGAACCTGCGAGGCGTGATGGGAACTTCGAGCAACTGCTGCTGCTGCTGCTGCTGCCGTATCTTCCGTGTGTTGTGCTCGCTCTGTGAGAGGGCAAACCATCAGCAGCAGCAGCAGCAGTAGGAGCAGCAGGAGCGGGAGCAAGAAATCGATCGCTCGTAATGATAAGCAATGCTATAAATTTAATTAGAAGCGCAGATGAAAGACTTTTCTGCCTTTAGGCACAGCTTCAGCGTTTGGCTGGAGCACTGGTGCTGGTGGCGCTACCTCCCCTGCTGCTGCTGCTGCTGTCGACGAGTCGACGGGCCTAGCTCACGGGACTCCACCCTTTGCTGCAAGGTGCGCCCCCCGGGGCTCCACTAGTCCATAGGGCTCCTGGTCTAGTGGTGCAACGTTTGCGCTCACTCGCCCACTGCCTCACCAGGCGCAAGCGTGTGTAGAAGAAATTAACGGAAATTATCCGTAAGTAGCAATTAAAAAATTTGCCTGCCCTGAAAGCAATCACGGGCGCAATCTGGGGTGGGGAAAAACCGTGAGAAACACCAGCACCTAGCGACGCTCGGTAAGGGCTGGGATAGAAGGGCGGCCCATGAGTAATAATGTACCGGCGCGGCATGCGCGCGGATGCGAATGAGAGTAGTGCCCGGGCCCGCCTGGCGGTACCGGTAATGAACTTTTGACGGATCGTGGGTGATTTATAACAAACAAGAAAAATAAAAGTAGAAAAAGAAAGAGTGGGAGGGGTGGGAGGAGGAAGAAGACAAAAATAGCGAATAGGCAGGTACCGGCACCCAGGCAATCAGCTAGTAGTTCATATAGTGCACGATCAAAAAAGATCAACCCTTCAACCCGATCCCGATCCGGGCATTGAAAGCCGCCGGTTTCGTGTGTGTAAGTGGGGTGAGGTGGGTTTTTTGTTGTTGTTGTTGCGTTGCTCTCTCGTCGACGCCGGGGACAGCTAACGAGAGTCGCTTCAACAACTATTTATGGGCCGCACTCATGCTGATGACGTGTTAGGTAAGTAAATCGTTTACTTGCCATCTTCAGCTGCCGTGTCTACTATCTCCTGGTAGTATATTCATTAGCTTGCTACACAGATAGTGTTTTTTTTTTTTTCATTTTACAAATGTTTTCAGATAACACTTTCTTCTTATATTGAAAGGAATAACAGCTGTCAAGACACTGGTAATGGTGACACTAGCTATTGTGTGAATGCTGGAATTATTGGAGAAAACTAATGAAGTTCTCTCAAGGGAGGAATAAGGATAATTCAGGCTAAAAAAAATGATTTTTCGCGATTTTTGGCTAAGGGGGGACTTCGGTATTTAATTTTTATTTGTGACACATGTTTTTAACATGTTTCCTTGAAAGCTGATCCTTTCAAGAGTATTGTGTAAAAGTTTTGGATCAATCGAGGGAAAACTGACAAAGATACAGATTTTTGAAAATCCGCGTTTCATACAAGGCTCCATGCAGCCCGCTACTTTGAAGAGCGTTTCCCAAAACCAACGTTTTCAAAGTCGGTGTCCATCGTACCGTAAAAACTGCTGGGCCGATCGTTTTGAAATTTTTTACACGTAATCTGTACACTCTTTGCCAGGTAACCTAGTTAAGAGATCATTAAAATTGTTGATACTTTTTTTAAAACAATTCTGTAAAGCTCGTTTTATTTTGGCAGAATCGCAAAAAGCAGCATCACTTTTTCAACTTCAAAAATCTGTCAAAAATCGAAAAATAGGAATATCAATAAAATCTCTTCAATGCTACCTAGATAAACTTATAATCTTTCTAACGAATATCGATTTGTATTTTTCTGATGACCAGAAAAAGTATCTTTTCGAAGATACGACTGCCTAAAATTGATGGCATTGATTATTTTTTCAAGGAATGTTGCTCAAAACTGTATCAAATATTCTTCAAAAGTTGTAAATTATTATGTCATTTATCTGAAAAAATACAGTTGAATGGTTATGTCACAAAAAATTGTTAAAAACGGGCCTTTTTTGGCCCGAAAATACCGAAGTCCCCCCTTAAGAAACCACTTAACTTAATTTTTTAAAGTGAATGCTATATTAATCTGTAACTTTTGAAGAATATTTGGTTCTAATTTGGGGAAGATTCATTGAAAATTTCATTCCTTACATAATATTTCGGAAGGCATGCCTTCGAAAAGGTACTTTTTCCGGTGCGTTTCATCGTAGTCGCGTGATGGGTCATCTGAAATACACAAATCAATATGTTTTTCATTATTATTATAAGTTTATCCAGGTAGCCCAGTCCAGTTTTTGTTGAATTTCCCATTTTTAGATTTTTGAGAGATTTTCTAATCTGTAAAGTTGATCACACTAAGATCAAAGCGGGTTCGTCGCTTAAATCGGACAAGTCTTTTGATTCGGAGCAAAAGCAGCTCAATTTTAACCAATTTTTT
>NC_064878.1:29776595-29779095 GCF_943734665.1 Anopheles aquasalis | reverse complement strand
TTGACACGTTGCTTCGTTGGTGATGAGATTCCTGATTTCAAAATTCCATTCTCCGCCGTGGATCTCCATTTCCAATCCACCACTGGCCGACTGGGGCGTCTGGGTATTCGTATTTCATACAATTTATAACTATTAATAAATTCAACAGTCTACTAGCGTGCCGTGCAGTGCGGACCAGCGGACATCCTCGATCGGAGATCGGACCCGGGAATGACCGACAATATGATACCATTCAAAAAGCCCTATCTAGACGGGCTCATCCGAATCCGAACCTGTATCAAACGGGCGATCATCGACCGATTTCGTTTGCCCCTTTTCTTTCCCAGCCCAGGGATCGCAGCCGGTGGGAAACCATCTGGGGCCATCGGGGTTTCTGTTGCTGCTGCTGCTGCTAGCGCTGTCGCTGTCGCTGTGGTCGCCGCTGGCGATGATGGCGATCATTGTCATGCGTAAAATGTCTATTTCCTCGCAATGGCAGCGCAACGTGTCGGGGTCTCAATAAGGTCGCATTTCAAAATATTGATACAGTTTATGGCATGGTGTCCTGTTACACGACACCGGGCCCGTCATTTTCTGCACATCAAACGCCGCGAGCCTCTCGTTAAACGCTGTAGGTATCGCGCGCTACGGTTCAAGCGACTACGCGATCGTAGGCATGCGGATGCGGCCGTTCTGCCCCACCAAAAACGATCACGTCTTGATCTTTTTGTTTTTGTCTCATCAAAACGATCCACGGGGAACGGACCGAACCGAACTCGAACTCGAACCTGAACCGTTTTCCTGGAGCTTTGATGGCCACCATTTTCACACCAAAACGACAGCCCCCAGCAGCATTCACCGACCGCGGTCACCGGCCACCGGCCACCGAAGATCACCGAAAGTGCCCCGGCAGTGTTACCCCCCCACCGGGGATGGCACAGGATGAAAGTTGAAGTTGTTTGTTATCTTAATGGCGACATCATATTCCATTAGCTGTCCCCGCGTAATCGGTTCCTATTGGAACCGTGCTGGAGTGAAATCTTAATCCAAAACGGGGTGGGGAGGAAACTATTCCCTTTGTGAGATGGTTCTTTGGAGAAATCGTTGCATCGCCATCGGGATTTGTGTCGCTCGAGCTAAGATGGAAATTATTCGCATCATTGCCTGGTGTTCTATGATTACTCTATTACATTCTCCCACCCGCCCCCCCTCCCTCCCCCCTCCACAACGAACAAGGTTCGTTACGTGATCGTTATAGCTCAGCGGGTCCTGGATGACTGAACGCGCTCGAGTGTGTCCGTGTTTGCTGGCTACGAACCACCACCCGAGCAACATCAGTTGGAGCAGTTGGTGGAGCGACGTGCTTTGGAGGAAAGATGATATCAAGATAAATAAATTATATTAAAATGGCCGTCACACACTGCCGGTGGGACGCGCGCGATGATGATCTGTATCGGGTTCAAGTCGAACGGGAATCAAAGTGCTTCCCATGATAATTGCCTATTGCGACTGGTGCCTGGTGCCCAGCAGATGAGGTGTGGTGGTTGATGAGCAAATCGAGCGATGACTGGCTGCTTACCTTGAAGTATCAGTAAGCGGTTATCATATTAAGCATGTGATTAGGGCTGTGAATCACGGTTGTAGAAAACCAAACAAAAAACCACCGACGGCCTATAAGCTATTCCGGTTCGCTCCTAGTGGTCAGGTTTTGCCAATTTATTAGCCTCGGTCTCTTGTGTCTTTTTCCAACAGATTTCTAGGTATTGGATGTTGGTACCTGTCGGTTGTAAGTATACGGGGTGGCCTCGTGAAAGTGATACCCTAAGATTTTTCATCATTATTAGAATATAAGTAATGTCAGTACCAGTTGTGTCAGTATTTGTTCCTTGTAGATCAGACAATTCGTTGAATGGTTCTAGAAGACCAACCATTTTTGTAGTATTTCAAAGACTCATAAAAATCTGATGTAAAAGACAAGAATCGTTTCAACATATGAATAGATCGTTCGCCATAGAAAGTTACTACTTTTCGTTAACTACTTATCGACGACCTTGATGATGGCTACAAGAACTCCTGAAGGCGAGCGATATTTAAAACATCCAATTATCCCAGATTAAAAAGCCCATATCTCATATGACTAATTGTAGTAGCATCCCGAACCTACATATTAAGGATACGAAGTGGCTTAAGGGGGGACTTCGGTATTTAATTTTTATTTGTGACACATGTTTTTAACACTTTTCCTTGAAAGCTGATCCTTTCAAGAGTATTGTATAAAAGTTTTGGATCAATCGAAGAAAAACTGACAAAGGTACAGATTTTTGAAAATCCGTGTTTCATACAAGGCTCCATGCAGCCCGCTACTTTGAAGAGCGTTTCCCAAAACCAACGTTTTCAAAGCCGGTGTCTATCGTACCGTAAAAACTGCTGGACCGATCGTTTTGAAATTTTTTACACATAATTTGCACACTTTTTGCCAGGTAGTCTCGTCGAGAGATCATTGAAATTGTTGATACTATTT
>NC_064878.1:29751595-29771595 GCF_943734665.1 Anopheles aquasalis | reverse complement strand
GCTCATTTTTGATGTTGTTTGTGAAGAAACTGTTCTACTTTATTTTTTTCAAGTGAATGTCTAAAATTGTACTTTGATTTTTTTAAGAATATTTGGATGACGTTGCAAGAAGGCTTGTTTAAAACTTCATACATGGCATCAATTTTAAAAAGCGTGTCCAAAAAAATCTCCTTTTCCAGTGCCCATCGCAGCCTTGTGACGGGCCATCTGATCGGCGCAATTCAATGTTCTTTTAATTGATTATACGTTCATCCAGGTAGCCCAGTCCAGTTTTTGTTGAATTTCCAATTTTTCGATTTATGGCAGATTTTTTAAGTTGGAAAATTGATTACAATATGATCAAACCGGGTTCGTCGCTTAAAAGGGCAAGTCTTTTGATTCGGAACAAAAACAGCTAATTTTTGTCCATTTGTTTAAAGAAAACCATTTAACTTTATATGTTTCTGCAAATGCCATAATAAACTGCATTTTTTCAGGAATGTTTGGTTGTATTTTGGTTACAATATGTTAAAAAATTCATCCAAAAATGGTGCATTAAACGATTAAACCTAAAAAAAAAACAAGTTTTACATAATTGTTTAATTGTTAATAAAAAAGGTCCCAACTCGGCGAGGCTACCTGAAAAATAGTGCACAGATTATGTGTGTAAAATTTCAAATCAATTGGTTCAATCTTCTATATAAATAAATTACAAACTCGAACTTTCGAACGCACATCACGTGAGAACGGATGGGCCGATTTCACTCATTCTTGGCCCAATGAATTCGTCTTGCTCTGCGGAAGGTTTATACGACGAGAAATTTTGAGTAAGTTCTGTCCTTTCACGGCAAATTGGAACTCAATTTTGGACCGGATTTCCACCTCACAGCCTACTTGATTCGATATTATTTCAAAACATTGGATGGCCCAGCCCCAATGCCCACTGCGTTGAATTCGATATTGTTGCTCCAATCATCATCGTCGTCTACTGTGGTACTTTGATCAGTTCTACAGAGATCACAAAATCAGTTTTTAATTTTTTGCACCCCTCCAATTAAAGAGCGCTTTGTTTGAGCAAACCAACGATGATTCGTCAAGTGATTTAAATTTGGTGGTTATTGTGGTTTGAATAAAAATTACGGCGAGTGCATCAAGAACTATTTATGAAAAGATCTGTCTGATTTTAGTCATTGTGTCATTTCATAGACAAAAAAAATGCCTGCTTTCAGAAGATCAAGTAAAGGAGTGCGCAGTCGAAATTTAAAAAGACTGGCCTTAATCCGTAGAAACCAGACCTCTGAGAAACAAGGTCAAACATGTTTTTAGCTCAATTGCTTATGTCTGAAAATCGAAATCAAGATCTCAAGAACAACGAGAAAGGATTAATGATAGCGAAAGACGAAGGCAGCAATGCAATCAAGATCAGGATCGTATATGTGCAACTAATGCGAATTCTCCCGTGGTTCATTTACATTGTGCCGCATTCCTATATGGTTCTACAATCCCCGAGCATGAAATATCGTGTGTTGTAATAGGGATAAGGTGTGTTAACATAGCAATGCACCAAAAAAAGGATGCACCTAACAAAAAACAAAAAATATAGAGTACCAAAAAGCTTCCGAATGAAAAAAAATTACATTAAAATCCCGTTTCCGTTTTTATGTTGCATTTAAAATTATACATTCAACATCTTAAATATAATCGACCCTCCGAGTGGCAGAACGAAGTTTGCGGGGAACGACTAGTAATTTATATTTAATCTTTATTTTTTCGACTTTGAAAACGTTGGTTTTGGGAAACGCGCTTCAAAGTAGTGAGTTGAAGTTAGCGTTGTATGAAGCGAGGATTTGTCAAAAATGTAGAACTTTGTTAGTTTTTCTTCGGTTGATACAAAAATTTTACACAATACTCTTAAAACGATCAGCACTCACGGAAAAATGTAAGAAAATATATGATTAAAAAAAAATTCTTAGCCCTCCTTAACTTGGTTTGAAATAGAACAACATCAAAGTTACAAAATACTGATCAACTCATCACCGTGGTGAACTAAACCACAAACCTTGATCGTGGCATTGATCTGATTTGATACAGGTAATCGGTTCCTGCAACGATAAGTGTTGAACAGCAACGGCTTCAACCCACAATCGTTGGGATGATGTTTTTGGAAGCGCCCACCATACTCCCCCCGGGGGACCAGCACTTCAAAACCACTCCGCTCTCCCCCCGCTGGAAACGAAGCGTTCGCGACCGTTCAATTCATGTCGAAAGGGGGGGCAAAAATCGGCAAGATTCTCACGACCTCGTTTCCGTTCCGTTTGACTCAGTCGCGGCTTCCGATTAATATAAACTTTCAAATTAAAATGATTTTTGCTCCACAGTCGCGGTGCGGCCAGCTAGCTAGTCACGGCCATCATCACCCTCAAGGGGAGTGCAGCGGGGGACCCTTCGTGGCGTTCATGCAGAAACCGCGATCTTGTTTCAATGTTCGCCACCCTGCGTCGTGAACTCGAGCACTCGAGCGGTCCACAGTGGGATCCACAGTGGCTACTCGCATCTTTGGCACAGAAGGGGGGTGCTCGGGCGCGCGCCCAACACTTACGCCACCGCACTATCCCTGCCCGGCAAAAGGCTGACAGATCGGAGCCACGGTGAGATGGTGGCGATAATTACACATTTAACGTATGAACGTGAAGGAAGAACCTCAAATTATAGTCGAATTGTTGTTGATTACCGAAATCAAGAGCAACGCGCGGCGTGGCCATCCTAGGCCGCATAGACCGCGGGGTTTCCTCGTTCTCTTGGCGTTCTCTCTCTCTCTCTCTCTCTCTCTCTCTCTCCCGCTCGCAATGTTTTCCCTTTCACCGATTTGGAAGAACTGGACCGGACCCGCAACAGCACCGGGTGAGCACGAGCCCGTGTGAACTGAAGGGGTTTATCTAAATTACAGGAAAAACGTAAACACTGGCTTACCGCTTGGCGCTTGGACGATATCCGAGCACTTAAGCCCAGGAGGTTCCGAGGGCGCCATCGCCGCGATATGTTCGCGCGCCCCCCTCGGGAATGGCAGGAAAACGGATTTCTTGTGGCGCGGCGCAAATCTGTTTCGTCAGCAAAAATCGATTAACCCGGACGCGAGCTCCGCTCTGTGCTCCCGGCTTTCCGTCCGTCCCAGGCTCAGATAGTTTTAATTGTATCGAATTGTTGGCTCCTGAACTCGCAGTGAAGAGGAAGAGGAAGAGGAGAAGACCTGGGACCGGTACGTTGCTACCGGGCATCTGGAGTTCATCATGCCGCGTGAAGCTGATGGGATGGGACAAAAGGTATCTCTTCACGCGGTTATATCTCCCAAGAGGCACACAAAGACTGAGGACAAGACAGCGCGAAGAGGAGAGATTAAGCTTCTGTTGGCTTCTGTGCGAGTGCTTTTTTCTTTGTTGTTCAGAGTGTTATGCTCGTAGTTTATACAAGATGCCATGAGCACGTATCGCTTCAATTGCTTAAGCTCTGCTGCGTGATCTGGATCCCCTCCCCGATCAGCCCCCAAGCCGTAGCAGAGCTCCAAAAACCGACTAATTAACGTTCCCAAAGAATTCATTAGCGAGTGCGTGGTGCGCGGCAGCAGCGAATGGCCGCGAATGGCTTGATGAGCGTATCAGGCTTTTCAGCCACAAAACCGGAATCGATTAATGAAGTTTGAAAGATCGATGAAATGCTGTGCTTCCATAGGGCAGCCGGCACCATAGGCGTGAATCGCGTTACAAAAGCGCTCCTTGATTGCCGCTGCTGCCAGCAGATGTAGAGATATAAATCATGATCCAGTTTAGTGATCGCCCTCTCTTCTCTTGCCGCACGGAGCGCTAATGTATTTTGATCTGCCGACGATACCTTCTCCGTTCTTTTTTTTTTTTTGTGTTTTCCGACATTGAATTTCAATAAATGAAGAGCCTTTTTTTGTACAAGTAATTAGGTAAGTACGCTCTTCTATTTTACGTGATTTGCAAAACATTCAGCTCGCCTAGATATCTAACCGGTATAAATCTAAGGCACTTGCTGCACTTTACTTGCCGCTTGCTCCTCAATAGTCTCGATCGTTTATCAGTAACCGTTGATCGACACTGTCGGCCCCCTGCTGCTGCTCCGAACTACTCCTCCGTTCGTCAGCAACGGGGCTTTTCATTACTTCCTTGCAGTTCGGAGTTCGTTCGTACGACCCTGATCATGCTGGGAATGGCTCCCATAAAGAGCTCCCAAAAAAAAACGGCGAAGGCCGCTCCATGGCTCTCTCTCTCTCTCTCTGTCTTTCATCTCTATTCCCCTTCTTCGTCTTCTCCATCAGTCCCCTCAGGTCGGAAAATGCGCGCGCGCGAGAAGGAAAACGCGAGCACACTAATTCTCTATATTTAACAATAGATTATCTAATTGAAACGTGAATTCTTGAACCTCTCGATCTGTTGGCTCTGGTTGCTGGTTCCCAACGAATTAAAAATCAATAAAGCCAAATTGTTTCTCGCGAGGCTCCGCGGAGTCCACGCGAAAGCAGAGGCCGTGGAGCCGTGAAGCATGCAGAGCAGCAAACGGTAGACTCCAAGGGCGTTGCGTTGGGAGCGCCACCGACCGCCGAAGAAGCGTAGTCTTCCAATTTCCAGCCAGGCACCTGATAGCTGACCGATAGCTACGGCCAGTCCGGTAGGGATAAACGAACCCGGTAATTTAGGATTCATTCATAGACGCAGTGCCTGAGCAGAGCCCTTCGTCTGACCTGTTGGGGGGGCGTTGGATGTCTTCACAAGCACCCGCTGATATGGCGCTTGGCTACTGTTTGGAAGGAAATCATCGGCACCACCACCATCGCCACCAGCGCAATCGGCATCAGGGGTAATGGATCAATTAATAACTAAACCAACTTTTTCTGTTTCGCTCCTCGACGGGGCAGTTGAAATCCAATAATTTATTGTTTCGGAACCGGGCAGCCGAGCAGCAGCGATCGCCAAACGATGGGAAACACGGATCGGTCAGCGCTACACAGGAAATTATCTAACTGGATCGGCCACGGCCCCTCCCTCTCTCTCTCTCACTGTGATGCGTGCGGTTTTTGGCAGAGGAATAAACGGATTTTCGATCGCTTCCTGTCTGTCTGGGACCCGGTACCTGTGGGAGTGTTTGCAGCCAGTCAGTGCCCGGACCAAACCGGGTTCGCATCGGTTTGGGGGCGAGTGGAATTGGAATCGCTTTTAGAGATTATTGAAAGTCATTTCGCCCGATGATGGCATCTAATTGATGAGTTGGCAGGAGGCATCCGAAAGGCTCAAAGATCGGTTCTGGCGATCAAAGAACTCAAGAACTTGAACTTCCATCGTTGCTTTCACAGTTGAAATCGTTCGATTAGCAATAATATCTCATTTATGAGGTATCTAGTCCAACTTGCGATTCTTCGCAGGAGAGTGCAATTGATCCTCAAACTCTCCGCTGGTAATTGACGATCACGGCCAGCGCGTCGGCGAACTTAAGCCATCAAATCATCAATTCGACGGACGAGCGTTGTGCTCCACTTTTCCCGGCTCTGCAATGCATGTGCATGGGCTTGTCGATGGGTCGACCCTATCGCACCGTATCTGCACGTCTGCAACCTCGGCCAAGGTCCATGGCCACACGATCACGCTGGCTCCACGGTGCGGGGTCAGTTTGTCGTGATCAATTGTGTGCAATTTATTACGAAATGAGGGTGAATTATGCTTCAAATTTACTCATTCGCCCAGCGCCCAGCGCCCAGTGCCCAGTGCCGCCCGGTTATGATTTTGATATGTTACGGTCGAGGCGCATCATCACGGAGCGCTGCTCCGAATTCTGCGTGCGGCGTTAGACACGGCAGGAGGATCGATTCTGCTTTCCGGGTCGTTCGGGATCCCCGCGGGGGGCGGAAAGGAAGAGGAGACGGGATGAGGCCGTGCATTTCACTCCGACTGACTCCGGGTTGACGGATTCTCGCGCGGCACTTCTTGCTGAGGAGTAGTAGTAGCCCGCAGCCCCGGATTGCTGCGGAGTGTTGAAAGACCGTCAGCCGGCCTCCAGTTTGCGCGGGATTTCCATGTAATTTTCCCGTGAACCTAGGCTCGATCGTGTGAGATTTGTAGCTCGGGATGATCCACGACGAGCACAGCAGAAGGATGGTATGTTCCAGCTCAGGGGTTATAAGATCACATGTGCGCATGCACTTCCTCCAAACGAATTCAGACCTCGGCAACCATTGGTCCGACCACCGGCAACTACCACGTATTTGGTACTATTTGTGGTATTATTCACGCTTCGATTCGCTAGTGCAGGGAATGGTGCGGCCGTACCGACCCCGAAACCGATGGCTACGTGCTGATCAATATTTCACGGGAAAATTTATGTTTCATTTCATTTGTGATAAATGTATAGCAATTTCACCGGTGCACAGAAAAAGCCTGGTCAGGTCCACGAGGGGTTTGTGACGTTAGATGAGAGAATATTGGCATCTTCAGGAGCAGCAGCAGCGGCAGCAGTGATGGCGACGGCAATCGAGCAGTCAAGAGGCGAAGAAAGTTCCTTGGCAAATTGATAATTTTTGCACCAACGCTTCAGGTGTGGCTGGTTGAGCTTGGAGGGATGGCTCGAGGGGACCTCATCGACCGGGAATCGCAGGCTAGGAGTCGCGTCGTCGATAGAGAGGAGCACATACGTAAACCATCAAACCGCGGGTCTGGCACTGCTTCTCACACGGATGATGGATCGGGCCGACAACTGTTGCTGCATGCTGAATCCCCTCGCTGGTCCATCGTCCGGTATAGGGCTGTGGATGCTGGCTGGATAACCCCCCACCCGGGACGGCGGTAGGTAAAGCCACCGCGACACGAGCCCCATCGCGTGTCGACGGAGGAAAGTGATTTTTGCTTCCAGTACAACGCGCTCCGCTGCTGCTCCGTGCACCTCACATCCATCTTCTGACCTTTGGTCGCCCCGTTTGGTCTTGATTTCGTGCAAGATTCTCCTCCTTCCCGGACATGGGTGTCTTTTTTTTACTTACTTTTTTTCTTCAGTTTTTTTTTGTCGGTTCGGTTTGTGATTCCGCATTCCACTCGGCCCCTTCCGCTGCTACTCCCGTGACCAGTGACGAAGCGCGGTGGAAGGCGTCAACAAATTATACACGCTCATCAAGTTGTTTCTCCCGCAAGTAGAGGGCTCGTCGGTTTTTAGTCTTCGCGCGATAGGTTTTTGTTTGGTAAGTTGTTGCGGTTGCGCCTTCCTTTTCAAACGGCTGACAGACGGAGGACCTTTTTCGGTGGAGGCCACGGTGTCATGCATGCATGCAGAATGGATCTTTTGCCCGACTTTTGTCCCGTGGGGCTTCGGCTCCCCGACGGGTGTGTTATGATGATGAAGTTTCGGGCGTAATCAATTAGTGGCCGAATTCATGGCATGCGCGGGCCGGGTGTTGTATCGGTCTCAATGTGAACTCAAATGAACACAAATTAGGCACTTATTCATAGAATGGGATTGCGGAGCGGTGTCTGGGTGGCTGAAGTTGCGTGGATGGAGCGATCAGATGCGTCGATGTCGGGATGTGGGCCGAGGATGTGCTAACCGCTGGTGGTGGTGGTGGTGGTGGGGAATTGTACGTTCCAGTTGATGAGCTCGCATACAATGCTGGAGTATTTAAGGTGATTACTTGCAATTTAGGAGAGCTCGGAAATATCCACACTGTATATACCCGCTACACTTGTACCCTTGTGTTCTGTAATTCAATACCGGTATTGCAACGAAATGTTCCAGCTAAGCGAATAAAATACAAAGCGATACTGAAGAAGCTTTACACCTGCCTTTGTCACTTGGTTGCTTTCGGACAGGGTATTTGATACATTTTTTTGTTACGCAGCGACCCAACGCAAAGCTCTCCTTAACGAGGTTTGCTTTGATTGACTCGTAAATCACTGCTCGATCAAACGATCTTTCGTCGATCACATCAAAGCTAGACGGAGCACTTTATTCCACCGAAATACTAGGCCACCAGCAACCTGCTCACGTTAGTAGCGACAGTATTGTGTTCTGGTAATAAAAACAGTCAGAAGATGGGGTTTAATGGGCTGTCAGGTATTTAGATTGGTCCATCACACTGTGCTCCATTTTGGGAGGTAAAGGACTTTGATTGAACCAAGTGTCGAAGTGATAACAACTGAATGGATGGGATGGTTGTTTAAAATGCGGAAGATTTCAGAACCGCTGGGGGGTCGAGCCACTTAATGATGAGATCGATGACAATCTAATACAAGGTGCTAAGCTCAAACTAGTTTGACGAAGTTACTGTAGTTGATGGATTCTTACAAATATTTCTACAAACCAACCATCACTTGGGTATTTACATGCATTTACTTGGCAGTTTTAACCATTTTTACAGAGTATTTGTTGTAAAAAGTTTAAAATAAATTAGTTCAATCTCTTTAACAATATCGAAAGTGATCAATTTAAAGGGAATTGGAATTTTTTTTTTTGATGACAGAAAATTTTATTTCAAGTTGAATAATAAATGTACAATGTGACATAACGGAACCGAGCACAACAAACCTTAAACTAGCTCTCAAACGATCGAATCGACCATTCACGATTGTAGTTTAACAACAATTAACCTGGGTGTGGCCGTTTCTTTGTTGGTCTGTTCCCTGGGTTTTTTCTCACAAAAAACCGTCACCAATCCGCTTCATCCATATCCGCTGCCGAGACAAGAACATGTGCTTTTCGATCATTTGAAAGTGTTTCATTACTTCCTTCGATAATGAAACGAAGGAAAAATTAAACCCCTAATGAGTTGGGCAAGTAGCAGTAGGCGCGCAGTAGGCCCCAACCAAACGCGCCCCAAACGCGCCCCACCGTGGCCCAAAGCGGCCATTTATTGTGCACTGACCGAAGGGCGGCAGGGAGGGGAAAAACGACATGTTTTCTCTGCATTCGGTTTTATTTTCCTTCATTCCCGCTAGCGCTAGGTCATCAAATGTTGAAAGTGCGTGAGAATCGTCTTCGTCTTTACGGCTTTACAGTCCGTGGCCGGGCGGCCACGCGGCCAGGCGCAGATTACTGCTCCATAAGTGGAGCCTGCGCGTTTCGTGTGACCTATGCCACCCAGCTGGTAAAACGATCGTGGCCTTTCCCGATCCCCGTTTCCTCGATTCAAGCAGATGATTCGACCGAAAGAAAGTTGTATGATGACGGGAGGAAACGGGGCGACCACCCTGTCCACCTGTGCACGCTACACCCGCAGTTGCAGTTTTCCGCATACTGACCGGTCAATGAAACTTACTGCAACAGTTTTTACTGTAAGAAATGGCTTCTTTTGGAAGTGGAAATGGATCATTATTTATTCAGAAGAAAATAATTCATAATGTGTCATGTCCTTTCCAATCTTTTAACCAGGATCATTAATTTCTTTCATTATTATCTTACAGCAAATGATAGGAATAAAAAGCTTGGCAATACAAATTTCAAATGGTACATTTTTCATAGAAACAGTTGTTTATTTTTTTCACATTTTTATATCTTGTGCTGTCTCTTCCTCACAACATTCTTTCTAGGGCGTATACACCTAAGCTAAACGTACTGATGATGCCTTTCCATTTTCATGTCGATGAGAATGGGCCGCCATCGTCTATTATAACTTGGGGTAAATTTAATTTAAATCTACACAATTCTTCTCTAATTGGTGGTTGCACTCGATAACCTAAGGTAATTTAACTAAACTTACACTCAACATTTAATAACAGTTGCAACTATCGTCTAGCGGACCAACGGCCAACTGGCCGTTTTTGTTTTGTTTTATAAATAGGAAAAGGGTTTTTGAGGGAGGGAGGAGAAAGATCAAATTGGCGCAACGCATAGGGGTAACATTGGCTCTAAGAAAGGAGGAGATAACGTTTGCTTCGAATAGAATCGCCTTTCATGGGTGTGCTATATGCAAATTCGAGCAGCTTACACTAATCACATCCCGATTGGTGGACGGCATTTAACCGCACAGCTCTTACAGTAATGCTGCAGTGGGAACAGTGTGTGGGAACTGCGTACAAGCTGCTTTGGTGTCAGGAGTTTCCCTCCACTTCGACACGGAACGTTGGGCTGTTCCGGAAAAAGAGATGCTAATATATCATCTACTAAGCTCAACCTAAGCCCTAAAGTGTGCCGCATAATTGTTTGTTTGGTAAATGTGATAATTGGTATAAATTAAGCTATGGGGACATGCGGAGTCGTATGTTTGCTTTAGAGGAGCACCAACCGACCGACGGCGGGAAGCTATAATGCAGTGCTAAATGTCATGCCGCGCGGCACGTTACAACGTTGATCTGTATTCGGCATTATTGCCGCTGCGCTGCGGCTACTGGCCACTGTGTCCTGGGTTTGAACGGATAATCCTACCACGCACACACATCCACACATACATAAAAAACACGCAATACAAGGTGTATGATCCACAGAATACTGGCACATGTTTGTTGTTCACGCTACTACTTATTTTAAACAATTTCCTATCCAACAAGCCAAGGGCCAGCGTACTTCCGATCCACGTCATCCAACCGGATGCGCGACTGACACTTCCTGCCTTGCTCCTAGTACTGTCATGGTGTTCTCTCTAGACTCGCGTTCCAGTGTTTTACCATCTAGAAATTGCAAGAACGTCGTCACATTCACTAGCTACTATCGTCCTAAAGCACCTAAACGGTAGCACCAGGGCTCACAACGCTAATCGTGTAAAATATTTACAATCTTCCCGATCATGGCCGATCATGATCACTATCGGGGCTTTCCTAAGCCAACCGATCTTTGGTAAAGTGCTGCCATCCCGCTGGGGGGGGGGTTCTTCGGGGCAGCCTAAGGGTTTGCTCGTCATCCAATGAGTCCAGTTATTGCAGTTTTGCCAGTTTGTGCGAGCTCACAATCGATCGCTTTCGAGGCCGGTCAGATCTCGTGCCCAATCCAGTGGCCATCACACACAAACAGACAACGCAGAAGCTTGTGGCCGATAACAGTTATCACTGCGTTCGTGTACGTGAGTTTTTTTTTTTTTTGGCAAGCTACCTCCGTCACGCTTCTGCTCCTCACACCTTGGTTGTCAGATCGAGCGGTGTCGTTCCTTGCAGTTTCATCCGTTTCACCTCACGCTCATACTCGGTCTCCTCCGGTTCTAGGTCGGACTCACTGCCGCTACCGTGATGGCCGAGTGCATGCCGATGCCGAAGGTGCTGCAGATGGTGATGGTGATGGTGAAGCTGCTGCTGCTGCTGCCGATGGTTTGCCGATGGCCGGACCAGTGGCGGTGATTCTGGTTGCGGTGGTGACGCAAGACGTTGCTGAGTTGGTGAGGGCGTCAAAGACGCTTCGTGACAGCGCGGTGGTGACGACGGTAGGTGCCGTTTGTGATGCTCGTGGTTGTTACTGATGATCGTGTTGTTGTTGTTGTTGTTAGGAGTCGTTTTACCGGAGGTGGTCGTTGCAGTAGCAGCAGCAGCCGCCGCCGCCGCCGCCGCAGCAGCAACCGCATACTTGTACTTATCCAAACCGGACGATGAGCGGCTTTCGGCGTGAGTTTCATCATCGGATCCGTTCGATTCGGCTCCCGACATCGACGATCGTCGATCGTCCGCGGATGTGCAGCTACTGCCCGTCTTCATACTCAAATCGATCGGATTGTCCTGGTTCAACCCTGACTGTTGCTGCTCCGGTCGCTGATGGTGGTTGTGGTGGTGATGGTGGTGATGGTGGTGGTTGTTCTCGGGCGTGTGCTGACGAACCACAATCGCCTGGGAAGGCTGCGATACGACGACGATCGGTGAGCGTGGTGGTGTCATCGTGGCCGGCCCAACGTCCTCCGGTTCCGGTTCCTCCTTATCACTACCATTGGCAGTACCGTTGCTCGGGCAACGCTGCGATTCCAGCACCTGATCCAGGATGAAGCGCTTGGCGTACGGATCCGGTGACTTACCGCTGGCACTATCGTTGGCATTACCATTGCTACCGGGCGTCACCGGGTGTGCACTCGGTTCGGTATTGTGATTTGGCGTGAAGCGACTGTTGTTGTTATTTGCCAAGGGCGAGCTGGGCAGCGTCAGGTGCGTGTCGGCCGGCTTCAGCAGACCCGCCTGTGGATGCGAGTAGAGCGCCGGATGGAACCCTGGGAACATAAGATGCGACGAGGGTAGGAAGCCAGGCGGGGGCATCAACGGCAGTCCACCGAATGGCAGGGGCAGGAAGAGGTCCTTGTTGCTGAGGGTGGCCGCCTCGTGGTGTAGTTTGCCCTGCCGAAGCAACGCATTGCGTCGATCGTTGATCTCGTTCGAGCTGTCCGAGTTGTGGCTGTCCGGTGAGCTGACCGACGGTGAAGCGGACGGATGCTTGCTGTACTCCTCCAGACCGAGCAGCATCAGTTCCTCCTTGGTGCACGGTGGCCGCGGGTACATACCGTGCGGGTAAGCGCCCGGATGGAACATGCCCGGATGCATACCGACCTGCTGCGGGCCCTTCGGATGGTTGCCCTGCTGCTGCTGATGCTGATGCTGATGCTGCTGCTGGTGCTGCTGGGCGGCCTGCTGTTGCTCCTGCAGCAGACAGTGGATCTTGAACCAGTTCGATCGTCGCCCGTACCGTGAACCACTCTTCGACATGCCCACCATCAGGCACTTGCGCAATCGGCACGCTTTGCACGCCGTCCGGTTCTTCTTGTTGATGATACATTCGCCGTTGTTTTTGCACTCCGAGATCGACGACAGATTGTTGTACGATCGGCCGAAAAAGGACTGTCGAGGGAAAGGAAGAGACGGAGAGAGAGAGAGAATGAACGAAATGGCGATTGAAATGGAAAGTTAAAGATCGAAGGAAACGAAAGTAAGGTGGCACACAACTCTGATGGCGCATCTTCGGAGCGCGGTGTCCACGCTCCGGTCGGTTCGGGCATGTGTCACGTGTCACAAGACGAATCGTGCAGCCTCCCATGACGACGTCGTCTCCGTCTCCGTCGTCCCCTATGATGATGTTGCCTTCCCGAGGCTTCCTGAAAATGACGGTCGCTCTCGGGCACTATCTCGGCGTTATTAATTAACAGTTTCACGCATTCCTCAACCCTAACAACCGCCTACGTTTGTTGCGCATCCGTTTGATGATGTACACAAGCCCACCTCTGGCGCTGGCACTCTACTCCACCTCCGAAAAACCTGCTCCTTGGTGCGCCCTGGCACCGTTTCGTGTGAATCGATAGCGAACCGGGCCGAAAGCACTTCACAGTCGTGGGATTTCAACAAATTGCTTCATTTTGCTGCTTCACGGAAGCGCGAAGCGGAGTTCGGGTGCGAGCAAAAAATACCAAATTCAGGGATGTGTCATAATTGGCGCCCGTGAACTATGGAGCTCGATGGGACGCAATTCTCACTTTCCTGTGCACAGGAGCAGGGGACGCCCATATCTAGCAGGCACCCGGTGCATGCCCCCCTCAAATATATGGTATGATAATTTGCTGTTTTAAAGGTTCTTTGCTCACCTGCTGGAACGGAGTGTTTTTTTTTATTTACGAATCCGAACATGTGTCACCGGAGCGAACGGAGATGCTCCTTCCGCTTCTTGGCGTACTGGTCGAGGTGCACTACGATCAGATGATCTTCGCGCCCGGAACCCTGGATGCCAACGGGGCCTTCGTCCCCCCTCACACCGGGTCTATGACAAATAGCTTGGCAAAAAGGGCGATCGCGTTTGAGAATGCTATACGAGCATAATAAATAACATCGCGCCGGCGACATTCAAGCCATGCCGCCGACTACAAGCCAAGACGGACCAAGTGCGATCGCAAAGTGATCGCGAGACAATCGCCTCACGGAGACTGAGTACTGAGTCCGCCGTTCAATTTCCGCTGGGATTGTAAGTCACTTCTATAAGGCGGCGTGATTTACGGCAACGATCGCGTTTACGGCTGCCCGAGATGTAACCGAGTGGTGTGACCTTGGGTTGCACACGCGACCGTCATATCGCATGCGGGGCCGCTATTTTGCTATTGCAGTGCACCGTGAGGGGGGGAGGGGGGCTATTAGCAAATCAAAGCAAGATGGATCCGTCAAATTGGGTTTCGGGGTAAAAAAAAACGAATGTCATTCGAGTGTGCTGGATGATCATCAAAATTGGTTTAAGCGGACGCGAGTGCTCTAGCGGAAAATGAGCGCGTTGAGCGGTTGTGTTGTAAACATACGATGAAGACACGAATGCCACGTGACACATCTGACGCTGCGGTTATCATGCTCTCCGTCAACGCACGATCGAACACCATGTAAGCGATCATCTTCGAATGTTTTCAGTACACAGAGTGTTTCGCTGTCGCAGAAGCGTTCAATCAAAGTGATTGTACGACTAGAGGCACAGGAGCCTTGAAAGGAACCATCTTCATTTGGACGCTATGACTGGAATGGCCTGGAACACGTACTGGTAGTGCCACGATTGAAATCATTTGATTCGAGCAATGGACTGGAGCCCTACCGTGTACTTCGTCATCGGCACCGTCATTCGATTGCTCTCGATTGCCCAATCGACCCCCCCAAACCCGACCAAGCGACTAGCGATAGCGGTTGTTGGTAATTTAATTAAAAAAAAAGAAGTCATTCCAGCTATGCGCATCGCGAACAACCGCGCGATCAGCGATCAAGCAGCACAACACAGCACCGTTTGGCCGGCCGCCCAGCCACGATCATCGCCGCGGGCCGTCGGCGTGCTCTGAAATTTATGAAAATAGCCCACATCATGTTCGCGCTCAAGCTCTGGGCCGACTCCTCCACAGTCTAACCTTATCCAAGGCCCCTTCACCATGCTGGTCTTTACGTTGTGCAAAAGATGGTCCCACGGTGGTGAGCCACCGAGTCTCTCGTTTTACCCCCGGGGGGGTGGGTGAGGGGGCTCCTCGATGATTGATCTAAATTATGTCTCCAATCCCGTTTTGCTGATGATTCTATTCACACCAACTCGACCGTATTTCATTCCAAATACTCCATGGCTCGACCGCTCCGCTCTCGCATTCACGCGGAGACATCATCAGCCGCATCCACATCGACATCAAGGTTGTGAAGTATATCAACGGATCGGATGTACTCTATAGAGGCTTTAATGCCGCTGACTCCGAATCTAACACCGATCGCAGAGTTCCCGGGGCGAAATGAGAAGCGCCCTGAATTGAGCAATTCGATCGATTGCGCTTCTGTACATCCACTTCCAGAAATGGAAGTGATCCCCTCGGTTTCGGTTCGTAGTGACTATGGTAATTAACTATTACAATACGCCATGGCGTGTATTCACGCAGCGACGACCTGCAGCTGGCTTGCCCTACGATCATCACCGAAAGGAGATCATTGAAATGAATGTCAAAAGGGATTGCATCGCCAGTGAGCGAGCGAGCGAGGGTTTGCAATTATTGCCATGGGTCCTGTATAAATCCGTTACAGGCCCAAGGTATCCGCCAGTCCTCTGGGGAGGGGGGGCATGTAGGTGTCGCCTGAACGGAACAGAATGCTTGTAGACCCCGATCGAGCGCTGCCCTGGTTGAGCAACAGCAAAACATTGGCTTGGCGCACTGTCATTTCGCAGACGGTGTGTGTCCCGTGGTGCGATGCTGATTCATCAGCCCCCTAATAAATCGACGATGACGACTCCTCCTCAACACGTAGCGGGGGGCAGAAGGGCAGAACACGTCTGCACACCCGGACACTGGAGCAGAAGCAGGAGCCGCGAAGCCGGAGCTTTAGAGGAACGGTAGAACACCGTTGTATCCGGTACCGAGGGGCATGCCAAGGGGGGTTTTGTTGTTTCCCACAATTATAATATAGACAAGAGAACGGCAGAACTACGACGATCTTACCTTGCAGCCTTCGCAAGTGAAGGCACCGAAATGGAATCCGGCCGCCGGTTCACCACACACTTTGCACTGCTGATTCATCTGGAACGAAAAGAGAAGAACGAGGAAGCCGGTGGTCAGAGATTTGGAACAATTTTACCGGATGGAAGATGCATAAAAAGTGACGACCCTGCTCGGTGGTGCTCAAGAATGAGTTCGGGGTCGTGGATCCAGTGGAGGAAGAAGGAAAACCCCCCGAAGCTGTGTGTTCAAAGCTCGCTCTCGCTATCTTCAAACGGGCGCCCCTCGGGGTCGACCTTCGGTGCGAGCAGCGAACGAAGGAGATAAATCTGACGGTGAAACTGGCCGAGCAAGAGAGAGAGAGAGGAGAAGAGGGGTTTCGGCGCAAAACAATTCAACATTGTTGCTACTAGCACACTACTAGCACTAACCACC
Source organism: Anopheles aquasalis (assembly GCF_943734665.1). NCBI lineage: Eukaryota > Metazoa > Arthropoda > Insecta > Diptera > Culicidae > Anopheles > Anopheles aquasalis. The sequence goes on along the minus strand of NC_064878.1, from coordinate 29,755,304 downwards.
ACCACCATCACTAACACTCCCGCAGCAAACCGCAAACTCTCACTCGCTCACTCGCTCACTCAGCAGATGGCATTATGCCGTGATTTACTGTTTACGAGCTCAGAATTTCGTGTTGCTTCTGTTACCTGGTGCTGGCATACAAAGTGGTGGCCGCAACCGCAGCAGCACTGGGATCGATCCCTGTTCCGTGGATTGTAAACTTGTTTGTGTGGTACAGCGGAACAAATTTAAGGATAAAATTTAATTGATCTCCGTTGCCCTCCGTTGCGTTCCACCCCGTTTGCGCTGTTTGCGGGAAGATATACGAGCCCTTCCTTCCAATTATGGTTCACGCAGAGCAGTTTAGCATCGGCCCCAGACACTTGACCCCCACCCCGGGAACGACCGGGGAGAGCATGTTTTCTGCCGTGTTCTGCTGGTTAAAACCATAAAGCTATCCGGTTGGTGTACGGAGAATGGTTACTTTTTAGTGAGTTCGCGTTATCGAGGTTTTTGCTTTTCTAATACTTGTACTGGTCTGGACATGCCGTGAGGTTGGTAAATGGCGATCATGTCCGTAAAATCCTTTTCAGGGATTACTAACTCAACATTGCGATGGTGTTGATTAAAGCGGCCCATAGACGCTCAACTTTATTTGTCAATGTTTTTAATGCAAAAATTGCATCGCACTGTCATTTTATTTTTATTCCTCGTATTTGGGCAACATTGGACTAATCCTTAATGTTTCATCAATCAGGGCCACAGACGCATCGTGTTCGTTAATGTGACCCACAGACGACGCCAATATTCTGCCTCCTCAATATATTTTCGGCTGGCTGAAAATCTTCAACTTTTTTGACACAAGCTTCAAATAGCCCACACACGATAAATATATTGGTGTCAATCGACTTGCATGCAAGAGTTGACAAATAAAGTTGATCGTCTATGGGCCGCTTAAAGCGGCCCATAGACGCTCAACTTTATTTGTCAATGTTTTTAATGCAAAAATTGCATCGCACTGTCATTTTATTTTATTCGGGCAACATTGGACTAATCCTTAATGTTTCATCCATCATGGCCACAGGCGCATCGTGTTCGTCGCTGTGGCCCACATACGACGCCAATATTCAGCCTCCTCAATATATTTTCAGCTGGCTGAAAATCTTCAACTTTTTTGATACAAGCTTCAAATAGCCCACACACGATAAATATATTGGTGTCAATCGACTTGCATGCAAGAGTTGACAAATAAAGTTGATCGTCTATGGGCCGCTTAAGGCATAGAATTGGACTGATGGTATGATCTAAGCCTTCGCCTGGAGCAGAAATAGTTGCAAGATGATCACTCTCCGTGCACTTCCATCTTGTGTACAATCTGCCGCGACCATAAATGTCGTAATTCAATTAAAATGTAATTCCTACCAAGTTCAGCGATACTAATCTGTCGCATATTGATGTAACTCCGCGTCCGCGAATCGATATCGCTCCCTTCACTAGAGAGGTGTTTTCGGAGGTTGTCCCGCTGTTGGCGTAAAATACCATTTTGACCGCGACCATCATCGAGCGCATCATCTCGAACACACTCTCCCTCTCTCTCTCTCTCTCTCTCTCGTCAGCTGCCGGCTGGGAGTTTATGACTTTCAACTCGAGGCTTTGACCTGCTCCATCCAATCAGTTCCTTCGCGCAGCTTCGAAGCAGCCACTATCGCGGACACGCGGACACGGAGACTCCAGGAGGAGATGCGCTTCGCTTTCGAGCAGCGATGGACCATCGCGTTGTCCATGTGCAAACGGACACGTTTCGCTTCTTACACAACAACGGCTTCGCGGTTTGTTTGCGCAAACGCACATCACAAACGTTCGAACGTTCCTCTCCTCCCGTTCGACATCGCAGACATCTTTGGTGCCGCAGAAGATAAGCGCATAAGCGATGCTTTACCCTTCAACCTCATGCCTATCACCATCGGTGCTGCTGCTGCTGCTGGTACAGCTGTTTGTGTCGCGGCGCAACGTAATACTTTCCATCATAATTTAATAACTACGAACAATCTCTAAGGTCTCCACGGTAAAAGTTTACTTTCGATCGCCACTAGTGTGACGATCGCGAACTCGTGTTTTTGTGTCTCGGGATGTCATGGAACAACTGGAATCGATCCTCGCCATTGTTTAACAGCCCCCCCCACCACGAGTCGGTGAGTGTGAGAGAGCCATCACCCCCTCCGCTGGCAGCTCCTGAAGGTGAGCACGCTGTCGAAGTTGCCAAAAAAATCAGAAACTGTTTCCGACTGTTTTTAATGAACTCCGAGTCTCCGAGAGGGCGCCGCGGCTTTATTGCACTTCTGGCACATTATCATAATGCATTTAAATTTTATGCCGCGCGCTCCGGAGCGAACCGCTCGAGATGTTCTCCACGCCCGGTGGAAAAGTGTGGCACATTCTGGCGAATCCGAGGATCTGAGGGCGAATCTCGCCGATTGTGGTGCCCGTACCAGCAGCAGCAGCAGCACGCTGCTATTTATCATAAATGGAACACACCTTCGCTCCGAGGGGAACGGAATTTCGTTCGAAAATCCGCCGCCGAGCGATCGAGCATTTATGATCCGTTCGCCGATCATCCTCGGCCGACCGTCTCTCCCTTTCGTGGCGGCCGTCGCAAGAGCACAGAACGTGATAAACGGTTTGTGGGAAACGGTCATAAACTGTGCTAAAATAATTCATTTTCGTGAGGCCACGGCGCTCGTCCGAGCTCGTCCGCGGCGCTCCGGCACGTCATGGAGGGCAACTTGCCGGCAAAGTCGCCAGCATTTTGGCCTATCGCGCGACCATGCGAATCAACAATGATAAAGCGATTCAGGTGCAGCCAGCCCGGTGCATATAGTTATAGAGGAAGTTGTGCGCGCACATTTCGAGCTCGATCACATCATGAATCAAAGCCGTTCCCGGCTCATCGCGAATTCGAACGACCGCACCGCCGTGTGGGCGAGACGTGTCGAGGCGTCCCAGGGGACCCAGGTCTTCAGCTGCAGTCTCGCTGACCCATTCGGCCATTAAAGTGCGGTGTGCAGTTTTGTCAGAATGTGGTTTTAATTGCCCCCGGGCTTTTATGACCCGCTGGCGATCGACCGACGCTCGAGTGTCAAGTGCGGGCCGCACTGGCCGCGAAATTTAAAAGTTTAACTCTTGTACAATGTTACTCCGCGTTGGGTTTATGATGCGTGTTAAATTGTGTTGCGTTTCGGCCACGCAGTCCACATACCGGTGCGGCCATATGGCATGCCCATGAGGTGGGGCCAGTGTTTGCCGGTTCATCAGTTTGAAGTGTGAGGCAATGCAATGTCTGGCAGGTCCCCGGACAGGACAGGTCGGTTCGGTTTCGGTTCGGTTTGGTGCTTTTATCCATCAATCCAATTCATCCTCCCCGCGGTCGGATCGGTTTGACGAAATCGAGGCTTGCACGGTACACACCTCAGCGAACCGTTTAATTTCGTATTCCGGCAACGTCTGGCCTGAGTACTAGTGCGGCCAGGAGGTGGTCGCTAACGCACTGGCACTGGCACTGGGCACTGGGCACTGGTCTATTTGAATATTCGCGCAATCGATTGAGGCCGCACGGTGCCCAGTGCCCGCTACGCTCTATTTCAGCTCTTGCGTTCGCGGCATGGCTGCGCGAGCTGCACGCGCGGCACTTGGACTCCCCGTTGGGGTTAGGGTAGGGAAGGTCTGCGTCTTT
>NC_064878.1:29741595-29746595 GCF_943734665.1 Anopheles aquasalis | reverse complement strand
GCTCCACTCGCCGTACAATGGCTGTACCGAGGTGCCTGGCGGTAGTAGTAGTAGCAGCTTCAATCGAATCCTAATTAAATAATCGATCCAATTTGTGTGCTCGAGGCGTGCGCAATCACGCAGAAGTGGGAGGCGCAGTTGAGTTGCCGGAAGGAGGATGCCTCGAATTCAATGGTGCGGCCAATGCCGGGTGTATAGGCCCCCCGGGCTATAGCTGTCGACGAGGAGCGCATAGCGAATGTCTGCTGTCGCGGATTCCCACACACACCACACTCCTGTTGCCGGAGGATCGGAGGAGAAAGTCAATCTAGTTCGATCGCTATCAATAGCTGCTTTGATTAAGGCGTTCCCGGTTGAGGGTCACACAAGGGAAACAACAACCTGGAGCAACTCTTGGGCCCGCAACCGTTCCGGATCTCTTTGCGCGCAAGAAAAGCTTCGGACATTCCCATGCCGTGCGTGGCCGCGTGCGATCGCTTTCAAGTGTCCGTTCGCGGGCGCCGTGCTGCACTTGACACCAAAGTGCAGTCTAGTGCGCGAGAAGATACTGTGCTGCTGCCGCCCAGAAGACACTGCCCAGAGTGCCACATATTTACCTTTCCATTCTCCCGGCAAGCGCGTTCTAATCTAAATAGATTGAAAAGGTAACGTAATGGACATCAAACAATGATGCGCTCGGTCGCGGTCTCGTAAAGGGTTTCCCTACCCTACCTTTTTTGGAGTCGGAGAGATGCGCCAGGTAAACATTAGAACCAGTGTTTGCTGCCACTGCCGGCCAACCAGTGCCATTGAAGCCAAGACTCACAGTCGGTCGGCTTAATGCACACGATCGCCGGCACTCTTTGCACCCCGTCGGAGAGACCCCGTCGGTACTTTGGCTGCAGTGGAACGCATCCACATACCCGTTACCGTCAGTGAAGCGTGCAGCGCACCGTAAAGTGCTTCCTAATGCATCATCTCGTCCTGCATGCGTCCAGCCCATGGTATCGAGGGCGTTAAAAGCCTGAGCCCGAGCTCAAGTGACCAATCTAGCCCAAGGTTCGTGTCGCGGTCTCGCTAATTAATCAATCGATATCGTCCGTGTACGCGCCCGGTGTAGAATACCACCGAGCAGATCGAGGATGAAAAATCGTTGATCACTTCGGTCGCGATCGTTCAAGTAGGACAGTTTGCCCAGTGGCATGAACGCGTCTAGTTGTGTGTGCGCGTGCGCGCGTGTGTTGATGGTGCTAATATTGAACACGATGCCATCTTGTAATTATACGAGTCTACGTGCAGTGCCCGTGATTGTGCTCGTGGCGTCCGGAAGGTGCGAAGGTAGCTGCTGAGCTGAGCTGAGTCGAATCGATGTCGATGGAACGTAAAACAAAAAACTGGATGCACACTCAGAATCGCTCTTCGGTGTATGGCATTTACTAACTAGCTTCTCGTATCTGATATTTAGAATCGTTTGCAGAAGCACACATGGAAGCGTGTGCTGACCGAAAAGCTGAGAAAATCCTCGACGGCGACTTGGCGCCCTGACTCCTCGAAAAGCGGCCTTTCGCCAGCCAGCCAGCCAGCGAGCCACCCCTTCTTCCCGTCTCAAAACCGGCGATGTCCGCGCACTGAAGTAACAGAGAAAGTGAAACATAATCACGAACAGGTTATTCGTGATTTACCTGGTTTAATTTTCCCACAGCGTCATGCGCCAAACGAGCAGCCCAACGATCGTTTGGAGCCACCGAAGGACCATCCCCTGGCTAGCTGGCTGTAAAGGAATGGTTCCAAATACGCCCGTTTCCACACGATAATGCTGCCGGTGCTGCTGCTGCTGCTGCTGCTGCTGCTTTCAAATTAATTCCAGTGACATTTCAACCTTGCCTGGTGCCATGGTCTACCACCGCTGCTCCCGCGCCAACATTCCAGCAGCGAAAGATTCACTTGTCCTGTGTGCCCTGGTGTGGGAATCGTTCCCGTGCCGCCGTTGCCGCTGCTGCTGCTGCTAAACGAGATTATGATTTCAGGCAATTGCCACAGACTCTCGGGTGGAGGGAGGCCTCTGGACTGGGCAGGGCCGAGAGGAAAATATCTCGAGGGTGACATCATTTGGAGCGACGACCAGCGACTCGATAGATCGTGACGGGCTTTACCCGTCCCTTTCCTTTCCTTTCCTTTGCTGGGCTTCCCGTTTGCTAGCTCCCTGCCCGTGCCATTCGGTTCGCTGCTGGAGCTGGTGAGTTCCGGAGTGAAGGGAACCGCTGCGATGATCATCGCGGCCCGGCACTCGGGTATGGGTTTCTGTTGGAGTTTTTTGGAATCCATTGGGTGAATCCGGTACCAAAAAGGCCTCCAAATTCTGGTGCACCGGACAGCCGGGAGTCATTTGGAGATTCGATCGAACGATCGAGCCGAGCACCAAAAGTAATATTTTTGTGTGTTTTGCCCGAACGCCGAAAGCAGCACACAAATCATTTTGTTCCGTGCTAAATCAGCCTGTTATCTGTTCCTTGACATCGTGGGCAGGAGCAGAGCGAAATGTGTCCAATCGATTTTTGCTCCCCGTTCCGTACGGTTCCGTTCCGGCCACTAACTCTCGGTCCCTCGGCCTTCGTCTGGTGTATCGTATTTCATTAGAAAAGTTCGTGCCATCCGGCAAACGTGACTGCAGTCGGGAGACGAGGTGGGTATTGGGTTCTATCAAAGCAAGGTGTGCCCTTCCGAAACCGGGGGGGGGATTCCATGGTCCACGGAGCTACACCGTTTAGTGCGAATTTCGATGAACGCATACCGGTTGGCTGTGACGTCGAAAAATTCCCCCCGGGATGTTAAGATGAGCTTGCAGAATTCCTTGCTGGGGGGCAAGAAATGATCTACATTGTGGTGATAAGGTCGAGCAAAGTTGTGGATACGACCATGATAAACCACTTGGGTGCAGTACCTCGGTTCGATCTAGACACACCGATCGTATAAGTCACTGGTAGCCATTGCGTGCAGCACGGTGGCAACTGCTGTTTTGCGCAACATCGTGGTAGAAGATGATCTTTGCGGTTTTGGCGTAATAGAAAATTGCGCACCTCACCCCGAAACCGTCGTTCGGTCGATCGTAGCAGCGCTACTACCCGTTGTCATGGTTGTCGCGATAGGCACCACAACACAACCAGCAGTGCGAGCACGCTGTACCAGGCAACTGCGATTGCAACAGAACTCACAGAGACTCGGGCTTGCCCCGGCAAATGCAGATGGGGAAGCGGCCGGCGGCCTTCCTCGTCGGACACCGCACCGTCACCGCTCCCTCACCGCAAATAAACTGTGATTTACAAGTAATTGAAAAATGAAACGATGAAATTATTTGCACAATCGGTGGCAAATCGAAGTATCCAACCGGTGGGCAGTAGTAGCAATGGCTGGCAAGCAGGCAGCAAAGCACCAGGGCAGAACGGACGCTCGTGGGGACACTGAGAGGAATTGCTGAAAATAGGTAATTGAAATCGAAGGTTCGGAGCCGGGTGGGGGGGGGGGGGGACACCAAATTGATCAGCTTGTATGACAACTGTATTCGATAGGACGGAACGGAGTGGAAGAGCTCGGTTCCTCCAGTGGCTGTCGAAACTCTCCTTCAACACTGAATCATTACATCAGAGCGCCTTGTTTGAAGTGAAGCAGTGTCAAATTGGAAAACTCGAAATTAATACATTCGTTCGGTGCGCAATCCATTCGGTGGACGGCGGGGGGGGCGAAACAACCGATCGATCAATTGCGATCGATTGTCGATGCCATTCCGTTCAGTGTCAATTGCCGTCGATCTTTTCTGGATCGTGGTTCACGCTAATCGAGCTATTTTCGCCCACTGAATGGACTGTTAATTGAGATAATAGATTATGGATTAGCTTCTGCTAGAGCTGGACTCGAATTAAACGCGAGAATCCCGAATCGAGCTGATCTACCAGAACGAACGACACACTTTGCGAGCGAACTTCAAGTTTCTTTTGAAGAGCGCTTGGCAGGAGACAAATACAACTCATCGTTACAATTGAAGACCTTGAAAACAATTCCCCGGGTTGTTAAGTCGTATCTTCCTTCTCCCCATCGTTCGCTTCGAATTGTCGCCCCACCTGTCCCATTCTCGCTCACATCACTCGGACTCGGTCGCGCGTCCGAACGTGACGCAGCCGAAAAGCCGTGTGACGGGTGTACGGGAACTGGAAATTGTTTTGAAATTGGTAACACGAAATCAAACTACATTTTAACGTTTGTGTAACATCCGTCAGCAAAAGGGGCAAACAAGGGTTGGCCAGGGCGGGGGCAGAGACAGCAAAAAAAAACAAAAAACACCAACAACATCAGTGAAGATGTCGGGGCCTCGTGCTGCACGTATGGACGACGCGCACAAGCCCTGAACCAGCCGACCGGCGAAGACGGAACGAGCCAGAGAACTGGTACTGGCTCTATACGAACAATGCGTCATGGGAATGCCGGAGATCCGGAGTGTGTCCGCTGTGTTGTTGGCTCGGTTTGGTGGGCGGACAGCTCCGCGTGTTCTCTGCGCATGATTCGGGAAAACATGATAATTACAACGAAAACTATTAAATCGTTACTTCTCACCCTCGAGCGGGTCCAGCGGGTCCCCACCCGCCCCCCCCCCCCCTCTTTTTGGAGAGAGTTGGAATGTGTGCGCGATCCTAGGCTGCCATCGGTCATCAGTCTGTTCCCCCGTTTCTTGCCTTTCTTCTCTCTCGCCAGTCCGCAGGTTACTTCCGCTTTCTGAAAACCATTTGTGACCCCTGTGCTTCGCCCCGTTTCGTCATTCAAACGGTCGAAAGACAGAAGACGAAGCATTCGTGGTAATAGGGCACATCATCACTCAAAATCAGTGCGACGATCGCTCGACTTGACGAGAGATCACACCCTAAGTTAGTATTACGTGCGGTCACTAGGACGAGCCGCGTCGTGAAAGTGCTTATTGTGTTCCGTTTCGATCCTGGGTGGGGGAAGATGAGGGATTTGTTTTGCTTGCGAAA
>NC_064878.1:29729095-29736595 GCF_943734665.1 Anopheles aquasalis | reverse complement strand
TCACGATCTGGTCGGCGATCGCTTACAAGTCGCTCGATAACTTCGGTACGGTGGGAATAATTGGGAATAATGCTGCGTAAAATAGACATTATGAGTCAGAGCGGCGGCAGTGCCGGCTCGACATATCGATCGATCGCGATCGCAAAGCGTGGTGTGGTCCTGCAAAACTGCAAGAAAGCGAGTGAGAGACAGAGAGAACGAGACAGAGAGTAAGAGGATGCCGATAATGTGTGTGGCAGCATTTTCCGTGGCGTTCTCTCGGACGCCTCTGGTGGGATTTTAGCTTCGGTACGCCAGTAATCGATACCCTCGGGGTTCGTCATGCACGCCGTCAGCATAAAATCGGTTCCACCCGCTTCTCCTCCTCCGCTGGGTGGCTGGTTGAACCGACAATTAGTGAAGATCAAGATTTCTCGCCCCGCTAGAGACCCGCATTGACAAAACGCAGCGAATGGGAGAGGAAGAACGGAGCAAAGCTGGCAGCAGAGCTGGCATCGAATCTCCATGCTCCACGGATTGATCGGATCGGACACAAGGTGGCCAGCGCGGTGCAGGGCAGCGCAGGGCAGGGCAGGGTATTCGTTTCATTTTCGACGATTATTCATCAGAATAATCTTCAGAGCTCGAGCTCTCCCAGTGTGCCTGCCCGAGAAGCGAACAGATGAGTGCGATCAGGTGAGCGTTGGCAAAACCGAAGCGTTTCGGGGAAATAATTTCATTACCCCGCCCTTGACCAATGATCTATCCTTCGGTCAGCTTCGAACCGCGAGCGATTCACATCGACGTTTATGACTATTCAAAATAACTCTCCGCTCCGGGTCCGGCTGCTGCTGGCAACAAATCGAAGTATCACATCGGACACAATGTGGATTACGTGAGCGGGACCCACCGGGAGACAGACCGAGACCGAGGCTTAGGCCGACAAAAGACGCCCCGAGCGCGCGTGCACACCCGGCTGCCGGTTTTTTTTTTGTTCGCTGCCGTTCGCGTTCGATGAAGGTTTTGTGAAGCGCTTGGTTTTTTTTTGGCTTTTATTGCTCCAAATATAAGTTGTTTTTGGTTGGCCGAGGAGCTGCGGCATCCTTTCATCTGGCCAAACGGATGGGAGTCTTTGTGGTGTGGAGTAGTGGCTGCCATATAACGCCTGCGCTACGTTAGGAGCCCGCACTGACAGAGGCACGTATACGAGTGTCTGTCCGGTGTGTCGTCGAATCGGTCGAAGAAGACGATCTTTTGACGGAGCGGGAGGTTTAGGTCGAAAGCTCATTTGTTTTGACTCGAATCAATTACGTTTTACGACACTGCTCGGTTCACTTAGGCCTCGGTTCGTGGCTTCGCGTTCAATTAACACGTCCTCGCATCTCGCAAGATGGCCGTCAGGATCGCGTCAGAGCAGAGAGAGGGTGAGGAGGGTGGGAGGGGGACCAAAGAGTCATCTCGCAGTAAAGTGTAAGATTTTGTTCTCCCTGCCCTTCCCTGCCCTGTTGCCCTTCTGCTCCTCCCTTCATCGTGCAACCATTTCCACCTCATTTCTATTGCCAGCGAGAAACCGAACCTGCTCGCTCGCAAGATCGCCCGATCGAAGGGAGTGATCCGCGATGCCACCCCGATGCTGCGGCATCTTCACACGAAATGCGAAATGCGTATGGTGGTGGTGGTGCACATCTCGACAAATGGCCGCCGTTGTTTGCGGTGCCACTTGAGAGCAACAGTAATAAAAATTAAGCCGCGAGACCTTCGCCAGTACGCCGCCCTGCACCTCGGTGTTGCTTTTCTCGACGTGAACATGAATAAATAGTGCGCCCCGCGCCCCTGTCCTGCGATTGAAGGGTGAGAAAATGTATTTAGATGATCTTAGATCCACCACGCACCTCAAAACCACTTCACCACTCGCAATTTTCCGCACAACGCACACCCACGGATTGGCATCCTCGCACAAAACCCTTTCTTCTTCTTCGGGGGGAAGGCAGTGGACAGAGGCAGTGGAAAGTGGATTTTTCGACCAATCTGTTTCATATGCAGGAATCTCGAATCGAATAGCCCAGTAGAGAGGGCGAGGGTGGTGGAGGAGACGCAGATTCCGAGACGCGCAATGGCGGAGCGGCCATCGTGGCCATCGCATTAGCAGCACCGTGGAGGTGGTGGCTAGCGGTCCGGCAGCAGGGCGTATCGAAATCACTTGATTTCCCCGCTATAAAAACAAATATGTTGATTAATGATGTTGATTTGTTTCATATTTCTTGCGATGTGTGTTTTGCATTTTGTGTCTGTGTCTGTGGTGGTGTGTTGAGTGTGTGAGCGAGGCAATGTGATGTGTTTTAACGATCATCTGTCGCCTCTCTTCTAGGAATAGGAAATGCAGCCGAGGCAGTCTATTAATGGCCTGCTCTACCTGCTGGTGTTGATAGTGTGAGAGGCATCACCTAATCACCTGCCCGGCCCAGCCCAGATGATGATGCTTTCATCACCTCAGCTCAGTCCCAAAGGAAAGGAGTTTGATAACTTTTTACCCTAGTAAATGAATCAAACTCTAAACAGGATTCAGTTTACACGCCCCACTCCACGTCTTGAGCTTAATCCTGAAAATGAATCGCATCGAAGCACCCCAGCAACCGTTGCCACATCTTATCACCAAGCGACAACGACGATGCGACCATTGAAAGCGTGTCAAAGCGTGCGCCATAGCGATCGCTTCCGCGCAGAAGTGCTCCGCAGCTGCGCGGAGGCTGCGCGATTGCTGCCAGTACTTGCCTCGCGCACGAAACCGTGGGAAATAAACCTATTTAACGCCCTCGACCGGTTGGTGGGGCCCGGCCCACCTGGGGACTGGGTGGTGTGTGGACGCTTTCTTTTGTTCGCCCGTTCGTGTCTGGTGGCGTGTCCGACAGCATCGCGACCGCGAAAGCAAGATACGCGACCACAGATTACTCGCTCGCTATCTCCTTGCTCCTTTCTCTCCTATCAGTAGAGGTGCGCTCGTGCTGCTGTTCGCTACGTCCTGGCATGTGAAAGGGTGCCCGGTGTTAGTGCACACCGAGTGCGCCGGTTGTCATCTCGGTTTTAGAGCACAGTGCAACCACGATTAGTACAGCGGAGCGTTCGTGTTTAGGCTTCAAATGTGTGTCTCTGGATAATCGAGAATGTTTTCTGTTAAAGTGATCACTATTTGATCGAAATTCATCTACAACAAAGCCGAATCTGTTGCTTATCTACCTAACAAGTGTTTCTGCCGACTGTTATACGACACTTACGATATTAGTATTCGCTTCTCACCTCACCATAAACAATCTGAGCAAATGCGCAGACTTGTCTTGACGTACATGATGCATGATTTATGCTGTGGCAATACATCACTCACGGGAATGCGCACACACCGAGTTCACAGTTCAGTTCCGCTGCGCTTCCAAAAAGGTGCTTGCTGCTGCTGCCCTGCTGCTACCTGACAGCAAACGACGTGTCGGAGCTTTTGGCTATTTGTTTTTTAATCGCAAAATAAACCCCCAGGCAGCCGACTGCAGCCGTTTGCCAAGGTTGCAACCGCGTCGCTGCTGCATACGAAATGCAGTCCCCGGCGGTCGGCGTCTGGAACTGTCAAAAATGTTGGCAAATAGTTTCCGGTTCTGGCACCGGCGGCACCTAATATTCGTATGTACACGGATCCAGCCAGTTGTAAGCATGAAACATTATCATCAGCAGCAGCAGCAGCAGCGGGCTAGCGATATGAATTAATAATGGCAATAATCAGCAAAATAAAGACAACCACTTAGTAGGTGGCGTTTATGGTGCGAGGGTGAGCGTGTGCACGCGTCCCTCCCTGGGCGCAGTTGCAGCCGGGGTGCCACCATGCAGAACATATTATTCGCGGGAATTCTGACATTCCGCGCCGTCGCTGGACACACGCCCGCGAGGGGGGTGGGGGGTGTCTTTGTCCGTCCGTGATGAGCCATGGATACCGCGCCACGTCTTTATGGCGCGTGTGATGCGTGCACACGCGCATCTCGGAATCACCTGCAGCACAACGGCGTCCAAGACGGCGATGGAGAACAATGAGGTGCAATTTTGCAATATCATTAATCGTCACCGGCACTCGGGGGTTGCTAGGATGCGCACGCAGCGCTCCACACATCCGCTAATGGATGGCTTCGGTGAACCACTTTCCCCACCTTTCGGGGATGCGCCTCGGTGGAAGCCCGCGCGGTTTCTGTGCCCGCGAACCCGTGACCGATTTCGGACGGTTTGTGATGTTCTGATTGTTATTCACCTGTGTCGCGGCCACTACGCGACTCCCTCACGTCACGTCACTCCCGCGTTTTAATGGCCGACAGACGATGGATACTTGTTTCCCCCCCCCCCCCCCCCCTCTCTCTCGATTTTTAATTTATATTTGCGAGCGTCCAGCCTAGTGGCCCGTTCTGCCATTTCTTTTAATCATACAAAAAAAAAACAGCCCGATTTGCTCCTGTAATGGCCCTAAAAAAACATGGTGCATCGCACACCTTTTTCGGAGGTTTCGGAGGTGGCCACGGTCTATTGAGGATAATTAAAATGTGATTTACAAACACCCTGGTGCTGGTGGTACGTGGTGGCAGAAGCGCATTCGGGCGAAGGTGTTCCATTGGCGGCAGTTTCAAACGCGCCTTCCGACTCCGACGCCCGACTGCATTTGCACCTTAATTGCACTCGTGAGGATTTCACGGTTCATGTTCGGTGTGTGGTAGCGGTGCGCAGTCGGTCGACTGTTGCTAATCAAAATGGCAACATTTTATGCCCATCAACTTTATGGTTTGACACGTCTTTACTGAGGTACCACTCTTTAAATGTGGAAGACTTCCTTGTCCTCTGTCTTGGGTTCGATTTGGAGCGAGAAGTACACAAGGACTCACCCCGTTCTAACATCTTCTTTAAGTCTGAACTCACTTCTACGACTATAATATTTGATTAAAGACCATTCGACCGGACTTTGGGGAACTAAAATGAACTTTGTATTAAATAGTAACATACCTTGTCAAACTGCTGTGCCGGCTAGTAGTTGGTGAACGAGTAACTTCTTCCAAATCCTCTTTTACTTCCTCTCTCTTTTTCTCGCCACAATCCTTCAATCAATCGATCAACTTCACGGTTTCCGATTCTCACACTCAACAAACAACTTCGTCCATACAGGATACAGGCTTCACAGCCCGGGAACTGCTGGGTAGCCCAGTTGACACACGCGTACACAGACACATACAAAAAAATCACACAAAAAAGCGGTGGCCAAGTGTTTGTTCACTAGTTATGAACACACCAAGCAGCGATCGGCGATCGCTCTTCACTCTTCATTGAAATGTCACAAATTGAAGGATCTGCCGAGGCGCAACCAAACGGCCCGTGGCAGTGGGGTTGGTCGGATTGTCGCTCCACAAAAGGCACAGAAAAGGCCCGAGCTCTAGTTAACGCCCCTTGTGCTAGTTGTCACAAGCAATTCTCATATCGTGCACGCGCCAACCACGCTCGATCGCTCGATGTGGTGATATAGTTTTCTCACGCCTCCGTGTTACAGATCCGACGGTTTTTGGTTCGCGTTCGACCAACAACTACAACAACAACAACAACAACAACAAAAAAACACACATACAAAATGTGTCTCCCTTGTTTGCGCCTGTTTGTCGTACGGTTTAGCACTCACTGGTTTGCCGCTGTCACGCTGTTCCGATTTATTTTTTTGTTGTTGTTCGGGGTTCAGTTGTTCCTGAATGATCCAATTTACACCTGTATTGATTGCTTATCCGCGACGACGATGATTTAGAGCCGGTTCACCGCAATAACTAGGAACACTAATAGTTCCTTTTCCGTTGACAATCAATTGGGAATAACTGGATGACCACAAAAGGTGTTTCTTGTAGATCGTTGTAGCGCCTTGCTGGCCTTGGTAGAACTTGATCACTAGGTCACTTGATTAGGTAATCACACCAGTGCTTCCGATAACCGTGCGCTGTTAGAACCGGAGCGCAACTGACTGACCGAGGGCCGCACTGGTACTGCAACCTGCACCGCGGGCAGAGAACTACAAGGCACTACCGAACGGGGTGGCAGGGGTGAAGAAGGGGGTGGTGGTGGTAAACCCCTTCCTCAGGAAGGAACCGCTTGGCGCGTGCTCAGCGGTACACAGGACACAGGGGGCCACATATGGCCAAAGCAAAACACTGCGCGGCTGCAACCACGACGACGACGACGATCACGCCGGTGACTTGAACGATGACAACAGCGACGAGCAGTGGCAGCAGCAACACTGGCGATGCGATCGTGATCGCGCACTTTCTGAGACTGAACCTCGAGGAGCTGAACCTGATCGGGGGTAGCCCCGGCCCGGGGCCCAGGTTCCTTCGGTTCGTTCGCGTTCGTTCGCTCGCTCGCACACAAACCGCCGGGTATATGCTAGGGGTGGTGGTGGTGGTGGTGGTGATGGTGACGGAGAGTGAGACGGAATCCGAAGCGTAAAACGGAACGCACAAGAAAAGCCGAACGAACCCCGGGACCCCGAGTTCCGAGTTCGACTCGACTCGACCGTTGAAGTCACCCTCTTGCGTTGCGCCTTGACGCTGCCGGCTGAGCTTCGGTCGATCGGTCGGAGAAGGGGATCTCCTCCAGGCCAGGGTTTGCACCAATGGCTGGCTGGCTCGGCGCTGACTTTGAGCCACACGTGCGCAATGGGGAGGAGTTTCGTGAGTTTTTTTTTTGTCTTATCGTGGCTCGCACGCTCAAAAGGGGAAAGGGATTCCGAAGTCAGTCTCGCGATCTGCTTTGCGCAAAGCAGCGCAGGGCGCGCATTTTGTGTCTCGCAGTTCCGTATTGCTCGGAGCTAGGTGATCGCTAATCAGCGTAAGGTAGCGAGTGCTCGTAGCAGGACACGCACTCAGCTCGCAGAGTTTTGCGAATGCCAACATTTGGACCTTCGCGGACCACCGTCGTCAGGCACCGTCCAGGTACGCTGAGGTGGCGATGCAGGCGGTCATGTTTACCGAAAAAGCTCGTAATGTTTGCTCATTCGCCAGCACCCATTACCCCCGAGTAGTGGACCGGGAGCGGAAAAAGGGACTGCACGGCACGCAAAAAAACTAAAACCTACCGGAGCCCCGAAGGGGAAGGACAGTTACTTTGATTAGTTTATAGTTTGTTTTGGGTCTCGATGATTTTATTGAACGCCTCTCATTTTTTTTTTGTTCTCCCTCTCGGTAAAACGACGACGACCTGGAACTTCGGGGACCCTCGGGGGTACAACGGTATACGGCGTTCCTCCCTTGGGTGCGGCTCCTACCTTTTTTGGGCCAGGGCCACCTTTCTCTGTGCTGTGCGAATTTGACCAGAAAAATGTTGCACTTTTTACCAAGCCCTGGCTACATGCCAATTTAGAATGGGTGCGTCCTTGCGGATGCCGCGCAAGGACGACGCTGGGTAGGTGGACGGTCGTGCTCCATTGCGATGCATACCTCGAGTTTTGGAGTTTATTGATGGCTCCGGTCG
>NC_064878.1:29719095-29726595 GCF_943734665.1 Anopheles aquasalis | reverse complement strand
GTCACGAATCGGACTGAGAGTGGCCCGGAGGGACCGCAAAGAGCGAGCTGGTTGTACGGCGAACGGAACGAGAACGAAGAGTGGAAAGAAGAGTGTTTGTGGTAAACCCAAACTCACCCGGGGCCCTCGGGGCGGAAGGGTTACCGATCGCTACCTTTTTTGAATAACAATTCGGACGGGCGTCGTCGGAACCACATGCCTGCCGATATCATAAATTTGTTGTGGAGAACACCAACCGACTCCTCACGCTGACTTCTTCGCTTCGCTGAGGGGACGGACAGTAGTTCCTTTGAGGCTTCTCCATGTCGTCACAACAGTGCTTTTGTACGCCCAGGCGAAGGACACGGTGTTAAGTGAGGACACAAGCCCAAGATGCCCGAGATGCCCGAGTTTTTAATTTATGAACTCTACTGCTGCTGCTGCTGCTGCTGCCACTGTCACAGCGGTTGCTTAACGAACTAGACCGGTCAGTCGAAAGGACTCCGGGGCATTTGACCCGGGCTATTCCCGGCCTGTGAATGTCCAGCCTGCGTTCCAATTCGATTCGGTTTCCCCTTCGGTTTGGGCTGGGAACTTGGCGAGCTCTAGTGGTGATTGAGAAATGACAAAGGGTCAGTGAGAGCGGTCAGTGTGAGGTCCGTTTTTTGCTAGTTTAGAATATTTTATTACTTTATTGCACTCATGATCACCAGGCAAGGGCTGCTGGACTTTGCATGGTGCCGAAGAGAATTTGCGGGTTAAAATCTATGCTAGCATTTCTGGTGTCTATGTTTCTAAGCAGATTAGCTGGTGAACCATTCAGATGCGATAGGTGATATTCTGATTTCACTACAGATGTAGACATTTTAAAATAAATTATAGCTTTTCAAGGCTATCTGTGATATTCAACACATTTATATGAACTCCTAATAAAGAGTAGCACCACAATTCTACTGCAATATCGTATCTTCAATGCTCCTCTATGACATCTAAAGATACGCAACAACTTAGCATTAAATTCCTTTTGTAGGGTATATGTTACTAAATGCTTAAGATTGCTTAGTGTATGGGTCAGTTAACATAACATTAATGAATTATAACGAATACTCTAAGCTTATAGGAGTAAAAATGCCAAGAGATGATCTAATGCTTATTTCATGTAATAGGACCACAGTATTTTAAAATGATGGTAATATTGTCTGCATTAATTATTTTCAATGTAAAAATTATTTATAATTTCTATGAACTGCTGAAATTAACCGAGCATTAAAGTTCACAGACAAAATATCCCTTTGTCTGATCGTTCATTCGTTCTGATCATTTACAAATAACTCCTTCACCTATCCTTATTCACCCCATCCGATTTTTTTCACCAGGCGTTACCATACCTATCAGGGAGCGATTATTATAAAGAAAAGATATAATTAGAACATAATTCCTCTTCTCCTCCTCCTCCTCCTTCTAACGCATACATTTGGCCTGGGCGGCTCGGGTAACTCCTGGTTCCGTGACGTACCTCGAAGATTCCTTTGATGATCGATCGAACCGGCCAAATATCTGCATATCTCTAAGCTGCAGACGGATGGACAGTTAGCTTACCCGGAAGGAGGAACGGTATTGACCGAAGAAAAAAGATGGTAGCCGACATTTATCTGCTCATGATGTGATGTATGAAGTTCATTCTCCTTTCACCGGGCCCGGGGCCCTGCCTCATGGTGTGCACCTAGGGCAACAGGTAACAGCCATCACCTCACCGGTCCGCTCGTTCATTCTCCATACGGCGGCTTGGTTGTTTCACCTTTTTTGAACGGGCTACACTTCAATCAGGTAGCGACGCTAGGCGAAAGGCATCGGAGGTCTGGGGCGGGTCATTGGGATTTCTGGCATTGTTTTACCAATTTAGCTGTGTGTTTTATCGCTTCACTTTTTTATGCTGCTGGAAGACCCTTGCTTTGCTTTGCAACATTCTGTTTTTTTTTTGCAAAGTTATAAAAAAGCCAACGTAGAAAGTGAAGCTGTAAACATTTGAAATTTAAAAAATAAACAGCGGCACACATCGGCTCGGGATGTGCTCGATTTTTTAGCAAACCAAACAATTGCCCTTTTATGGCACGGTGCGCACGGTATGGCCAGGATGGAGCCCGCTTTGGTGGAAAAATGCTCGTGTCACCGTTCGATCCAATATTTGCAAATCGTAAAATGAGTTACACACGAACAGGACACTAACAAACCGTTTTACAGCATGTCGCTTCGCAGACGACAATAAATAGGGGACACACATTATGCCACAAAAAAAGAACTGGCATTTGAGAACGTGCCGAACAAATTAACTACCTCTTTGGCGATGTTTTACAATGAATAAAAAAAAGATTGGAAAAAAACCATGCTGCCCGGAACTGTTTCGCACTGATTTCTGCGAGGAAAACTGAGGCATCGCTTTCAAAACGAGCAAAAAAAGATGCTGTCGATATTGGTTTGGAAAGAAGATGGGTTTTTGGTTAGGGTTCGTCCGGCGACTGACTTTTATGGTGTTGCTCGAAGGTCAAATGGCCGATAAACTCTAGAAAAATTAAAAAAAAAACTATATTTGTGAACCAACACCCGCGTAGGTAAAGTGTTGGTACAGTGGCCAGCAACGCGCGCGGTTTGGAGTGCGGTAAAAATTGGTTTTGTTAATATTTGCACAAATTTGATGCGAATTTCGTACTGCCTGTACTGAACGGATATTGTTGAAAGTATACATAGCGAGCATGAGGGAAGCAAAAAGGCAGTGATTTCGTTGACCGTGAAGGTTGTAGATACCAGTTTTGTATTAAAACAGTCTGCGCTGGATACAGTGAACAGTACCCGTATCTGTTTGATGAACATCAGAAGGATGACTATTTAAATCCGATCAACAAACCAATTTCAATTAAGTAACAAACATCTTTTAAACACTTCAAACTTGCTATGGCCAATGGCCATGCTTGATCACCATTAGTACCGAAAGTATTTTGAAGATCAATTAAGCAAAATAACGAAAAAAGTATTGGTAGAGTAAGGAAATACCACAATTTGCTATTCACATAATATTTTAAAAGTATGGTATTTAAAAATGTATAAACTTATTATTTAGAGATAGCCTATCTGTCAAGAATGGTTTAGAAGCAGTCCACGCAAGTAGAAATTTGGTCAGGAGCACTTAGTACCGAGACATTGAAAAATAACTGTTTGAAATGTTTGAGTAAAAAACAAAGAAAATTTAAATCTAAATGTATTTTGTCATGCGGATGAAAGGTATCGCACGAGATAGACGTAATATCTTCAAATTATAAACTTTTTTATATTTATGAGTGTGGCTTAAACCATTTGCAGCAAGTAAAGAAAATTGCAAAATAAAGAAAAAACTGCTAAAAACCGATTATTTTAACTGAAAATGATTAAACAAAAAGAAAATTGCTGATAGCTTTCAATTATTGTTGATCCTTTACAGTGATGTATTGAATTCCCAAGTAGCTAAGCTTTAATCTCGAAACTAGTAATAATTTACTAAGATACTCTCTGACTGAAGATAATTTAGATAAGATACTCTCTAACTGAACTACTCTGAAGAAGTTACTCTCGAATTCGGATGATTTAGTAGCGTTTGTTCAATGAAATCAAATAAATGAGCTTAAAAAAATGGACAGTTCAAAGCAGCTGTATAAATGGTATTAGACTTTTAAATCAAGGTTCACTGGTGGTCTTCAAAGTGGAATATTGGATATTGGATGGTATACTCAAGACTCATTCGTCCTATCGAACAAAGTTTCCTTTTCATACTTTACGCGAAAAATCGATTATCGATGCCTTTTTTCCAACTTGGTGGATGGATTGAAAAAAACGAATATCAAGTTACTGGCAGGAGCTTTAGCGAAGCTGGTTATCGTTTTCCAAATTAGGTGCCCCTTGGCCAGGAGGCCACGCTTTGGTTCGGTGGAACCAGTGTGGCTGTTTGCCTTACCGCGATATAGAGTGCTAGAATAACACACGAGCGGTGAAGGCGATGCTCGAGAGGATTAAAAACATGTTTACCAAGCCCGGTGGCCATGTTTGCAGATTAATTGAAATTCGATCAAGTGTTTCCGATCTTAATCACCTGGCGACAAACACGCGGGCGCTCGGCAAATATTGATACACATGCCGGTTGAGGATCGACATCTCGGGGCGAGAGAGGCCTCAAAGGGCAATCGAAATCGAAACCAAGCGCACCAGCTGAAGAGTGGCCCACCTGGGACCAGGGACTCTTGCCGCCAAATGATTTGAAATGAAGATCTCGTTCAAAAAGGTGTTCATTTATTTTGCAACGCCTCGAATGCGCGCGAGCCGTAAAAGTAAAAGCAACGCAACGCAATCCAAAGGCGCGCCGTAGTGTTCGAATGCTTTCGAATGCTGCTTCGCCATCTCGTTCTCATTTTGCCGCCCCCCGAGTGATTCTCCGATCCGCCCACCACCCACCACCACCACCACCACCCAGACACACTTGGCCAACTTGGTGGTGCGTTCGCACACATCGCACTAGTTAATCTTACGCCAGACAGTTCCCACAAAATTCAACAGAGATTTGTTACGATTCCTGCCCTCTGACTGTCCATTCATAGCGTCACACATAAGGGCACGCTGGGTGTATGAAAACAGAGTCCCAGTCTCCCCCTTCGCCACCCCCTTCCCCCCTTTTGCTTTACCGTATTATTTATATCTTGGGCACCGCAATGCCTGCTGATGGTTTGGATCCACTGCAACCCTTAAAGGGTGAAGCATCGCGAAGTTCAAGTTCAGCCGCTCCGCCCGGCCAGCCGGTCGAGATTTGAGGTGGTGGTTGAGAGGTGATCAAGTAGACAGTAGACGCGGGGGAGGCTTGATGGAAAAAATGGCAAATAAAGAGCGAAGAACGAGAGAGAGAGCGAGAGAGAGAGAGAGACGCAAGCAACATGCGAACAAGTGATCACGACCGACGACCGATGTGGATGCGGAAGGGGGTGTGTTACATCGACGCCCATGTGTTTGGGGTTGGGATTTGGATAGCGTTGGCGATGGCGATGGCGATGGCAGCAGAGACCCTTGGCAGCGGCGATCTGAACGTCCGGGCGGACGAAAAGCGAGTCATAGGCCACTGAGCACTGAAGTGATCAGGGAACCCGGGAACATTATATACGGTTATTACACGTTGGTACTGGCCGGCAACCTGGACCGGGGGGAGTGTTGGGATGGATGGATGGAAAAGGGTGAAGTGGGTGGCTAGCTAGTTCGCCCGGTTCCGCCGGCTGCGACCGCGACCGCGACCACGATGGTGTATTTCACCCGCCGGAGAACTAAATCGAATTGGAAATTCATTTCAAACATTCCGCAGCGACGCGCCCGCGCCCGATAGCTAAACTTTTGACCTCTCTCACATACAGCATAACACGTCGCCGCGTGCGAGAATCGCGCAGGCGTGCTATGACGTACGCTGCCCTCGCCTGGTGCCTGGACACTCGCCAAGATACTTCCGCGACCGCGACCGGAGCAAACTTTCTACTAGATTCTGTGTGCGGCAACAATATGGTGAAGCGCGTTTTAACCTGGAGGAAGGAAGCCCAACTTGTCGTATGCTTAAATTGTGGGATGATTAGTTGTTTGATTTGATTTTGTTTCGAGCATGCTGCAAGAATTTAGATCATGACACTCATCGCTCTACTCATCTTACTGGAGCTTAAACATAAAACAATGTTCACCACTTGGGTACGAAACAATCTCAGAGCGTTTCCTATACAGTTCAATATCAATTCAATTTATTGTGTTACCGATGGTATGTTGCAGACGTGTCCTTGAATTCGCCAGACAGACTCCCCGCAGTAACTATTCTGCTTCATTAAAGTAAGAGAAATGACGACAGACAACGCTATATCTACGGTTGGTTACTGGTCAGGATCTCAGACAAATTGAATAAGCACGTTAATGGCATGCCTGCTGGCAAGCGGAAAACCGAAATTAGGTTACAATTTCCACATGTCCTTCGAATCGTGGACTTCGAATATATATAAAGAAAAGGAGCGGGCATTCCGGACCTGACATTGACTCAACCGAACCTTAGGAGAGTGATACGCTAAAGATGTTTGCCGCCAAGCTTCTGTTAGTGGCCAGCTTGATAGCCATCGGGACCAGCGTCACCGCCACGCCTCAAATAGGTAATAGAACATCAGCGTTCCTCCGGTACCGTTCACACTAGCAAGAGTTTCCACTGTTTCTTTTTCAGATATTCTCGGTGGCTACGAGCTGTTTGGACTTTGTGTGAACAACTGCGCCCAGTGCAAGAAGCTGTACGGAGAGTACTTTGAAGGGCAACGATGTGCCGAGTCCTGCATCAAGTATCGCGGTAAAACCATTCCGGATTGCGAAGACACAGCGTATATAGCACCGTTTTTGAACACACTTCTGTCGCCAAAGTCAGTGTTCTAGATCGTGTAGCGTTATGAGTTAGGGTTTTAGGGTCATGCATGTTCAATAAAATATAATCTTTTCATCGTATTGGATGTGTGTAGAGGAATATTGATTGTTTGAAGTGCTGAAAGAAATTAGGGAAAGGGATCTTTGCAGAGTTACAAAACACAGCAAGACGATAACACATCTTAACCATGTTTTGCCAGTAGAATGACGAATAGAATATCAGATTTATCTTCATAATTATTTATTCATAATCCAGTTTGAGTCTTTCAGTTCTTGTCTACTAAAAAATCATCATAGTTCAGAATTAAATTGATACCACATTAGCATAATCCTAATTCTTGATCATGTTAACGACAACAGCTCGAAAATATGCTCAATATTGTATTAATATTGTATGAAGGGGGGGCTTCGGTATTCAATTTTTATTTGTGACACATATTTTTAACATATTTCCCTAAATGCTGATGCTCTAAAGAACATTATGTAATTTTTTTGGATCAATCGAGGAAAAAATAACAAAGATACAGTTTTTTGAAAACCTGCGTTACATAGTAGGCTTCATGCAGTTCGCTACTTTGAAGAGCGTTTCCCAAAACCAACGTTTTCAAAGTCGATGCCCATCGTACCGTAAAAACTACTGGGCCGATCGATTTGAAATTTTTAACACATAATCTGTTCACTATTTGCCAGGTAGTCCCGTCGAGATTTTATGAAAATTGATTATACTTTTTTGTAAACAATTATGTAAAATTCATTTTTTTTGGCAGAATCGCAAAAAGCATCACTTTTTCAACTTCAAAAATCAGCCAAAAATGGAAAAATAAGAAATTCAGCACGGGCACTTGACGTGGCTAGTAGGATAAATTTATATTCTTTCAAACGAGTATCAATTTGTATTTTTTTGATGATTCATCACGCAGCTACGGTGGGCACCGCAAAAAGTTCCTTGTCGCAGATGGACCTTCATAAATTTTATGCCATTGATGAAGTATTTAATAAATCTTTCCTTTAGTAAAACTAAATATTCTTCAAAAGTTGTTGATTAATATGTCTTCCACTTGAGAGAAATAAGTTGAA
>NC_064878.1:29711595-29714095 GCF_943734665.1 Anopheles aquasalis | reverse complement strand
CGGTGCGCCTGATAAGTAGAACCGAGCCGGGGGCAAGAAGGAAGCAAACAAGTTCAATATTGAAGTTTCAATGGCCCCCGGCAGCATTTGTATTCCCATAAACCAATTTGTATGCTTTCAAATTATCATCCATCAACTAATGTGTACGATGACGCAACCCTGCGCAACATCTGCTGAACCGATCATGACGGTGACGGCGACGACGACGACGACGACGATGGCGTCGTTCGCTAGCACCCACAGGCTGTAGATGTATCGCCCCTGAAAGCATTTTGCCGCTCTCGATCCAAACACCTCTCGGGTATGTGTGCCTTTCGTTTCGCTTACCACCTTAGGATCCGCACCGTTAGGATTTTTGGAGTTCCTTCCTTTGGTCTGGTATGGAACACATTTCCGACACCGTAGACCAGTCCAGGGATCGGAACCATAGCATCACGAGCAAGCAGCAGATCGATCCACCTACCGAAGTCCAATTAGACATTGTTCTGAGCTGGAGCAAGGGTTGCCGACAGATTCTACTTAGATCCTGCGCCGTAACATACTAATTAACCGTTCCCTCATTAAAGCCAACAGCATGCTCCCTATTAACAGCTGCGAGATGTTGTAGCCCGACCATAGTTAACCGAAATACCCGGAATGCTGTTTGACCAGCCGTGTTCTTTGGTCAATATGGGGTAGGGTTAAAGTCTCGTTTTAATTGCTCACACGTCGTAGATGAAGCTGACCGCCGTTTTTGCTTTTGCCCAGAAGCCACCAAATATTTGGACCGATTGTTAGGAAGTGTTTGTTTGTTCCATAGCTGGAATGCTTTTTCTTTGAATGTTTGCCACCCTTTTAAAAGCTTTATGGAGAAAACAATCGAGGACGAGATGCCTTCAATTGGAGAGCAACGAGAGCCGAAGCAGGAAAGTGAGAAAACTTTTCATAACAAAAACCACTCCCAATCTAATAGTGAATCGAACAAGTCCTCCACTTACTTGCATACTTTGGAACGCGGAAGGATGAGCAGCACCCGCCCGATCAACCATGCAGACCGTGTAGTTTCGTTTGTTTTACGTCCAGTGTCCGGACGTCGAGTGAGCGAGCGAAGACACAACACCACAACACCAAACGTACAATTATAACATGCCAGCAGCACTGATTTTCCCACCGATTCCCAACGATTAAACCCTCGCTTGACAGATTAAATCTTGTTTAGAAATTCGAAACATGTCCCGGGACCTGCTGGGGCTTCCCTCAGGGACCGGGATGATCCTGTGAACGGAACGGAAAGCCGAAGAAAGCGCGCGCCGCGAGGACGAGCACGGCATCAATTGCTCTATCAAGCGGCAAGCAGCAGGGAAATATGTACGGAAGTTCGCGGCGGTGTGGTGCTGTCCGTCCGTCCGTCCGTCGAGAAGTCTCGCGTCCGTCCAATAGGTCCCCGAAGAAGGGCTGCGATCAAATTTTCCATCCTCCAGGCATCAGCCGGCAGCGGAGAAGGGGCGAGCAACCCCAGCCCAGAACCAGCCCCGAAGGTGCGCGACACCCACACGCGTAATCATTTAGAGGGTGTAATTAATTCTACTCTTCCACAGCCCCAGAGTCTCGCTTGCGCTCTTGCTCTTTCCCAAAAGCAATAAGACGATCGATCCCCCTAGCAGGGGCTCAGGTGCAAGTGTTACGAATGCATTTTTTTTAATATTTAACCCTCGAATGTTAATCTACTTTCTACATTAATTCCTTACCTTCATTGTTAGAATGTAGAAAAATAAGTCTTCTTACAACTTTCACTACTCGGAAGAAGTCTCTCTCTCTCTCTATCTGTGATCCGAAAACGGTAAAACACAAATTAATCGGAGTGTATTAACCTAATCGAAAAACGAGGAGGATGTTCGCCAACAACATCACATCGAGCGCCTCGTGAGCCAGTGGGGAAGATCGTTCCGTCAAGACCATTCCACGGGCACCATACGCTCGCCCGGCGGATGGAAGATGTAGAAGACAAGCTTCTGCCACCAGCTCCAACGTTTAAATTTTTCATTTCCCTGTAGCATCGAGCGAGGGGCTTTGCAGCAGATTTATTAAATAAATGTATTTACTATGGAGATGTCTCGTTCCGTTAGATAGGAATCACAGATAGATCTGCAGCCCCCGGGGGAAACTAGTTCCTCTTGATGTCCGATTTCACGGCAACTACCGGCCGACCGGTCGGATGGTAGGTGAGGGTGGCGCGTTTTGCTACAGCTTATCCGCCCGCAGCACCAGCAGCTGGGGCCGGAGGGAACGGTTTTCGAGATGCGTCAGATTGAAATAGGGCTAGGTGGAACATAATTCTCGCCGTTGAACTGCTTTCCTGGTGGAGACAGGGTGTCTGGCAGGTTTTGTATTTTGCCGGTACTACAATTAATTATAACTGGTTGATCCCACACCTGGTGCCAGTGGCTCCAGTACTCCGCTCGTCTTCGCTATGAAAAAGTGATATTCCTGGGGTATTCGGATCATCGGAACAGGATGAACC
>NC_064878.1:29701595-29706595 GCF_943734665.1 Anopheles aquasalis | reverse complement strand
TTATGGAGCTAAAATATACTGAAAACATGTTAATTTCGTAAATCATGGACATTAATTTAGCATTTAACTGTCTACATCTAAAACAATAACTAAAATAGTCACCAATATGAGTATCATTTCTAACATCACTTCCACGTTACTACCCTGTATAACTATTGACTATTAAAACACTTATTATTAATAAATTATCGATTATTGAATTATAGCTATTGAACATTAGACTAGTGTTTCTTCAAGCTGGTCAGTAGGACTGGCAATATCGAAAATAAACACAGAAGATACGATTTATGTTACATATTATAAAGCTATATTAAAAGTCATACACTGAAGTGCCAGAAAAATGGATTGAATTTGATAAGAGTCTTTATTGCCGTTTGGTCTTTTCGTATCATAGTTATACTTGTACGCAAAACAATATACGCAAGTGTTTGCCATTCAAAGTAACTTAAGGGGGGCTTCGGTAATTTCGGGATAAAAAAAGGCCCGTTTTTGACGATTTTTTGTGACATAACCATTCAACTTTATTTTTTCAAGTAAATGGCATATTAAATTATCACTTTTGAAGAACATTTGATATTGTTTTGAGTAATATTAATTGAAAAATTATTCCGTGGCATTAAATTTTGGTAGGCGTATCGTCACAAAAGTACTTTTTACGGTGCCCATCGTAGTGACATGACGGGTTATTTGAAATATACAAATCAATATTTGATAGAAAGACAATAAGTTTATCTAGGTAGCCCCTCAAGTTTTTGTTGAATTTCCTATTTTTAGATTTTTGGCAGATTTTTGAAGTCGAATAAGTGATGCTTTTTGCGATTCTGCCAAAAAAAACGAGCTTTACATAATTGTTTAAAAAAAAGTATCCATTATTTTCATGACATCTCGACGGGGCTAAATGGCAACGAGTTTACAGATTATCTGTTAAAAATTTCAAATCGATCGGCCCAGTACTTTTTACGGTACGATGGACACCGACTTTGAAAACGTTGATTTTGGGAAACGCTCTTCAAAGTAGCGAACTGCATGGAGCCTTGTATGAAACGCGGATTTTAAAAATTCTGTAAATTGGTCAGTTTTTCCTCGATTGATCCAAAACTTTTACACAATACTTTTGAAATGATCTGCTTTCAGGGAAAAATGTGTCATACAAAAACTAAATATTGTAGCCCTCCCCTTAAAGTATTAAAGTATACTCATAGCATCCTAGTGAAGGTAGCGTCGCAATAATGCCTCTGCTCGTCAGATAAAAATTGAGTGCATCGAAAGCATTTCTCTTATATACTAGCATTAATAAGGATCATTTAACAGACTGAATAAGTCTTTTAAATAAATGATTTCAAATGAATAATTAGGGGCATTAATTAAAATAACCTTCTAATCTTGCTTCAAAGATATCATCAACCTCATTTACTAAACCCTAGATCTAATGACATTCGCCCTTCCGTAAGACACACAGCACGGCATCAACTTTGTAAGCAACAATTCGCCACTCTTCGAAGAAAGAAACACGAAGTACAGCGTGAAGAACGCGTCTGCGCCAAGCAGCAGCAGCAGCACCAGCAGCACCAGCAACACAACAAACTAACGACTGGTAGCCGACTCGTCACTCGGCAGGGCCCTAGGCGCATGACCTTCTGCACTGCACACTTTGGGGATGTTCCCGAAGAAGTAGATCGACTTACATCGATAATTGCACCTACGAACATTCATCCATTGAGCAGAGCTCTCTCGACCCTTGCCACACAGAACAGTAACCCCGGACGACAGCTGCCGGGTGACAGCTCCAATGGGGGAACAAACTCCCCCGGTCAAGACACACATTAGCCCCTCAGAAGCTCCCGTGGCTCCCATGGCTCCCGTGGACATGATATCACCGCTCACCTTAACCTTTCCCCGGTGGTGTCGTCTGCCAATGGCCCTTACCCGCAGACTTGCCACAGCGCTTCCGTCACCGGAGCCGGAGCCGTGGTCCATTTCCAGAATTCCAAACACCACCAACGCCACCAGCATCCGATCCGATCGAAACGCCCTCGTTCCACGGCACGGCCGAAGGATAATGTCTGGCCTGTGTGGCTCTGGAGCAGCAGCAGTAGCAGCAGTCAAAGACAAACAGGATGATTTGATGTCCGATGTACCACGATCCGCACACACAACATGGTGGTGGTGGTGGTGGTGGTGGTGGTGGCGTCAGCCAGTAGCTCTCCCCCTAATGCCCCTTCGGTGGTTTTGAATTCTCACGTTTTCGCCCAACATTTAATAAGATTTTAATTAGACTCGATTTCGATTCTCGATTCACTCCTGGCCGCCCTGCCCGCCCCGGGCCAAATATTGGTCACCGAGATTGGTCGCGCCGATCAGGTTGCCTGATAAGATGGCCCCCTCTGAGGGTCTCCAATGAGCTCCAGGTCCGCTGCCCGCCTGCCTGGACTCCTCTCCTGGTGTGCAATACCTGGAGCAGTAGACGACATCCAACACGGACCCCAACAGTAGCGGCGTATCTCGCTCGTCGTTCCCATCTACTAGCTTCGATCGTCTGATGATGCCCCTTCCTTCCTTTCTCTCGTTCTCTTTCTCTCCCCTTCCCCTCGTCTTCTTATCTCCTCGGTGTTGGCGTGCACCTTCTCGAGGAGAGAGCGGGAGAAGCTCGCGCTCGATCGATTTCAAGAGTGCACTTCGACCTGCGCACACCGGTAGCTCCATCGCCCCAGGGAGGGAGGGAAGGTTGTAGCAGTAATTTGAGCATGCTGGGAGCAGCACCGGGAGCACCAGGAGGTGCTGGTGCCCTGCAGAACATTCATTGGCCATGTTCTTCTCAATATCGTGCTAAAAGTGGATTAACGATAGCAGACAACGCTGGCCAGTCAGTCAGGCTGGCGTAGAAGCTGGCGGGTTGCAGAAGGGGTCCTTCCGATTTGCTTGTTGTTCTACCAAACGATCGTGCACGATCGAGTCTGGTGTAGAGTTGTAGAGAGTGAACGAGTAAACTTTGGAGGCCCCCGAGAGCCTCATGCTATGGCGCCAATTGTCGCCGAGTGTCGCGTGAGAGGATTGGTTTGTTTGGCGTCTCTCGGTGTCCACTCCATTCCCACCTCTTTGCTTCACTGGCTGTGGCACAGGAACATACGCACATACCACAGCGAGCGGATAGCGAAATGAGCGAAATGCAACCGTGCAAAGCGTGCATCCGCAGGTTAGAGGCGCATAGAAAGCACCAAACGCCGTTGGTGTGACAGAAAGAAAAAAGAAAGAAACGAAGCAAAACGGAAAGAAAAGACTGAAAGAGAGAGAAAGAGAACGCTGATGCGATGCGCCCGTCGTGGGAAGGACAGTGAAACAATTCAAGCGTTTATCCCGCGCTGTGCATCGATGTTTGCTGACAGTTCAGAGTAGATATGTGCGCGTGTGTATGTGTGTATGTCCACACATCTACACTCGATGACCCAATATTAGCCAGGAGAAGTGGAGGGGGCCACGGGGTGGCACGCTGAAGACGACGCCGGCCGGCCAGCCAGCCAGCCAGCTAAGGGAAAAAGGGCAAATCGCTTCAGCAGTGCGCAGTGCATGGGGACCACCCAAGTGCCAGGTTCGTTCGGTGCAAACCATCAGCTCCGTCAGCCGAGTTCGTGCCTTCTGTCGCATGCCATGGAGCTACTGCTACCCGGCTGGCTACTGCTGTGTGGCCCTGGGACCTGCGCTACCACCCTCCTCGCCCACCCTCCCCCTCCGCGCTAACACAAGACTGACAAGCGCAAATAGCACTCGAGAAATCTAATAACAATAAAACGTTCACCTTCTCTCTCTCTCGCGCGCTCTGTCTTTGCGCCAACGCGGATCTTGGACCCTCGGGAAGATCTCGCGGGCCGCCACAGGTCCCGAAATTGCCACAGCTAATCCCATGCGCCCGATGAATCATGCGAGAGTCGAGGGAGGATCCCGTTCCCTGCCTCTGCCAACAAACCGAAACCGGAACGGAATGAAATGGAACCTCCGAATGGGAAAAAGGGGAGTAGGGGAACGAATTCTGGCCCGGTCCGGGCAGGGCCACTTGTAAATGCAAATTTTAGCTACCGCTCACCGCGGGACTTGCGAGTCGAGTGCGCCTCGTATCACCTCGATGGCCGAGCCCTGGCCAACGGCCGTACGGAATGTCAATTCGGAACGGTGTTGGCGAGTCGAGGCTCGTAGCTGGGAGAGGGAGAAAGGGACAGTCTCGGCCATCAGCATCCGTTATGCCCGGGGATGATGCTGCTGCTGCTACTGTGTGCGATGTACCAAACAAAAACAATTGCTCATCGATCGTCCGGTTGTCACGATCGGTGGTGGTGCTGGTGCTACTGCTAGCATGTGCGTACAGCCAGGCGTAACGCTTTCCGCACGCTTTTATCGTAGCTAGAAACCTCCTGCGAGTTCGCCTTGAGAGGAGTTTACATGCCAGTGGTCCATAATAATTTCCTGCAATACTACGTTTCGCCATTAAAGTAGAATGTAGTGCTAGGATCATTACAGTATTTCTCCAGCTTGTCTAGCTAGGGTTCATCGCATAGCTTCCGAGCAACAGATAGGAAATACTCATTTCTCCATACCAATAGTTGCTGTTGCTGTATTTAGATAAGACGACTAGTATCCAGTTGAATCAAATTCGGTGAGCTTTAGGATAGTTTAAGTTGATAGGTTTGTTGTACTTGTAATTGACGACTTCCTGTCAATTCGAATTGACAAGATCAACGTTATTGCAGAATGAGTCGACTGTCATATTAAAATCGAAAAACAATAATTCTATAGCAGTATAAATGAAAGATAGAACTCGTTACTTGTTCTATATGTACAAGATCGTGTTACGTTATGTAGAATCGGTAATAAGCTACGTTTAGCTGTATTCGTATCTCCTTTCTTAATAATCCTTCTAATGCTATTCCAAACTGTTGTGATAGGAGAAACACAATCCTTCTTGGCTATCTTTATATCTCAGATTGTGGAAGTAAAAGTTTCGGATCAAT
>NC_064878.1:29686595-29696595 GCF_943734665.1 Anopheles aquasalis | reverse complement strand
TCGTAAAAATGAAGCGACTTTCAATGGATAAAGTGTATCTAATTTCCGATTACTATCCTCTGCCTATTGCGGGACCGATGCTGACCGGATTTGTGGACTTGGTGGTTCTTGCTGGTTCTTGGCACCGCAGAAGAAGAAGAAGAACTCGACACAGGCCAACCGTCCAAACTGACTTCTGGCTTTGGCCATTGCAATGTGTTTCTGCAATCAAATCTGCGAATAACACAGCGCATCGGGCATGATATAATGCATTCATTTTGCTGCTCTGCAACGTAATGCGTGGTGATCATCGATTCCGTATCGGTAAGCTCTCTTGCGCTTGATCACACCCTGGAAAATCACACCGAGCAGACGACCGAGCGACCACCAACGAACGAACAACGGCCCTAATGCATTGCTACCGGCTTCCGGCTAGTTTTCCCAAACAGTTTTCCATCAATTTGCCCAACCACTGAAGACTCTTACATCTCTCTCTCTCTTTCTTAGCTACTGTAACAGTCGACAGTCCATGGCCAACACTATCGAGCGGTAGTACAATTCGAACAGTGGAGTCAGTGGTCTGTATGCTATCTCTACAGGTTACGCACTACTGCGTGAGGAAGGTGAAAGGGGGGGAGGACTTACATAACTTTATGTAAATTTGAAATTGAATCAAAAACGTTTTTTCATATTTGTTCACAACTCCCCAACCCCCCTTCTTCTCCTCTCGCTCTGTCTTCGAGCGACTAAAAGCGACGAGTTGGTCTTGGGTGTTTGCGGGGAACGGAGTGTGCCGTTAGGCTTCATTTGCATGGCACTATTTGTTATATTATTACACTATTACTTACAAGACTACGGAGGCAGGCAGCCCGGCAAGTCCGGCAATTGCATCTTTGGCATTAACTTTCTGGCCATGTACGGTCCCCCCTCCCGGACCGCCCCGTCGACTGCCACTACGACCATAAACCCAAACCCAGAAACCATTTCGGCTTCGGCTGCGGCTGCGGCCCAACTTCCGTTCCCATCTGCCATGCTGCCTTCATCAATCTGACCGAAAGGGGGGGGGGGGGGGGGGGAGGGGTGGATGGTCAGGTCGGTGCCGGTGGTCGCTTCCTCATTCGGTGGTCGCGGACACGCACACGTAGATTCGCCAAGTGGCGATTAGGTCGTTCACTGGCGTTCATTTACCTTCTGGCACCACCACTTGGGGCCTCGGATCAACTTCGATCGGTTGATCAGTTGATCGATCGATGAGCGCGATTCTGCGCCCTCGCCCGGCGGCGTTGACTTCCATCATCCGGTCCGTCGGTCGTTCGCGAATCGCGTCTTCGTCTTCAAGGCAGAAAAGAGAGAGAGAAAGGAGAGAGAGAAAGGAGAGAGAGAAAGGGGAGTGCGGTGTGCGGTCCCCGGTTGGAATGGTTTGGATTTGATGTCTTTGGACGTTCCAGGAACGTGCGCCAACCCGGAAAGCGAAGCTGACCCGCCTCTACTGCCGCTCCCACCCTGCTGTTGGCTTTCTTTCGCTCACTCGCCGCGCGATTGTCGCCGTGTCCGAGCCGCATCGAGCATCGAATGTTTATGCATGCAAATGTTCTTTTAACTATTTCCTTCCTTTCGGTGCCAACAGCAGCAGCAGCAGCAGGCGGCATTAGAATCCAGGCTCCAGAATGGTGGGGCTGGCTTTTAAGAATCATAATCCAAGTATAGGCGTACGTTGTTAGATTGGTAATTGACGCATTTTACTCGCATTGTGTGTGCTTCGCCTTGGTTCGATGCAAATCATCTGCTACTTCTTCTCACCCCCCCCACTCGGCACATTAATTCATCAAGATAGTACGAGCGCAGCTGGGCCAGTGACAAGACCGCTACGACAAGATGGTAGACTCGCTACCCGTGGTCGCTACTGCACACCGGCGTTTGCATAGTCAATGAACTTTTCCCGGAGCGGAAATCGATCGCCGGTTGGCGGACGGTTGGTCGGGCGGCTGGAGTGTGAACTGGCTTAATTTGCGGCCACATTTGGCCCACACTGACTCACACCAGCCCCTAGGGGCCCGTAGAAGGTGCGCCGCCAGTGGGCTGGCTTTTGGCTATTCCTGTCATTCCGCCTCGAATTGACAATATCCAAGCCCATCCAGGGTTAGGGAGGGATGAAAACAACCGTAATACCCGGGGTGGTGGTGGTGGGGTCGCGAGGCCTACCAGAAGTTCCAGTTTGAAGAGCTCGTAAAACCGACCTGGGAGACGACGGGGACGGGCTGGTAGTCGATTCGATTGCTTTGTCTAGTCTGACGCGCACCCGGCCTGAAGCGCGCAGAATGCATGCACAAACATAATTGTCAATATTGAGATGTACCGGGGAAGAATTTCAATGTCGCCGTTTCCTCCAGTCGCCCGGGGGCGGGGGTGGCAAACGATGTGTCACGACACTCGGTCGGTGCTCTAGCGGTTTGATATATGAGCGGTAATCGCTGTTGTTTTACAATTAAGTACGCGACAGCATTGTGCAGTCCAAGTGTTAATGCTTGTCAGTACCGGTGGTTACAGGGTGGTTCGTACAGAAGAAATGCGAAAATTGTTTGTTCTTGAAGTTGGTACGTTCGCCGTGGAGATCAATTAGTTATACTGTAATATATAGGCAAAAGGCATTAAGGGGGGACTTCGGTATTTAATTTTTATTTGTGACACATGTTTTTAACATTTTTCCCTGAAAGCTGATCCTTTCAAGAGTATTCTGTAAACGTTTTGGATCAATCGAGGAAAAACTGACAAAGATACAGATTTTTGAAAATCCGCGTTTCATAAAAGGCTCCATGCAGCTCGCTACTTTGAAGAGCGTTTCCCTTAAACGCAACATTTTCAAAGTCGGTGCCCATCGTACCGTAAAAACTGCTGGGCCGATCGTTTTGAAATTTTTTACACATATTCTGCACACTTTTTGCCAGGTATCCCCGTCGAGATATCATTAAAATTGTTGATACTTTTTTTAAACAAATCTTAAAAACCGTGTTTTTATAACAGAATCGCAAAAAGCATCACTTTTCCAACTTCAAAAATCTGCCACAAATCGAAAAATTAGAATATCAACAAAAACTCTCCGGTACTACCTAGATAAACTTATAATCTTTCTAACGAATATCGATTTGTATTTTTCTGATGGCCCGTCACGCAGCTACGATGGGCACCAGAAAAAGTATCTTTTCGAAGAAACGAATGCCTAAATTTGATGGCATGGATTAATTTTTCAATGAATGTTGTTCAAAACAATACCAAATATTCTTCAAAATTTGTAGATTATTATGTCATTTACTTGAAAAAATACAGTTGAATGGTTACGTCACAAAAAATCGTTAAAACCGGCCCTTTTTTGCCCGAAAATAACGAAGTCCCCCCTTAATGTACATGGGTTGAAGATAGGATTTGGCAAAGAGATAACATTCAGTTAGATATGCTCACAGACCATCACTTAGAATCCGTCGATATAGAATTCAATCTGTTGAAAAAGGAGCTGCTGGAAGGTATGACGTACTCTATAACAATACAACACTTGCAGGATATCCGGAACTTACCTTAAGCCATAGTAGATTGAGGTTTTTCTACATGATATTAACTTCAGCATTTCCTGTCGGTTGTTTCAAGTCATTCAAGAATTCTACAATATTCAGGAATCCAGCGTGGTTGAAAACATTAGTGTTATATTATCTGCGAAATCATTAGATTTGCGGATGTCAACCTATCCGCTCGTGACTTCGATACTAGAAAAATGGTTAACAGTTGATGATACTAATTTTCACTTATCAATCTGACGAATAGATCAATTCCGCCTTCTGGCACATCAGTATTGACAAGTATCCAGAGAACGAAACGATTGAACGCTGTAGCACTTCAGAATGGGACACCCTGTCATTTGCGCTACTAGAGGGTCCCTTGCTGCTGTCACCCTAGGGTCGCTAGTCCCTACATTCCATTTGGTATTTTTATTGTATTTTTATCCATCAAATAACTCGAGCAGAACGACGCCCTGTCGGTATTTAGTATGTGCTCACGCGCGCGCGCTCGCGCTAAAACCATTTCTCGAATTGAATCTTCTACGAATCGAAAACCGATCTCGACCACTGACCCTGGAGTGGATTGCGTTCATTCTTTAAATTCATTCAAACCTGCTCACCATGCTAATTGCCTTCAATCCGCCCGGGTCTGGGCTGGCCGAAAACGCAGGCCGCGGCGCACAGGCTCGCTCGGTACGTGTGAGAAATAGCGAATGTAGTTTCTGGTCTCCCCGGTTGTGCCCCTCCCCCCCCTGGAACCGGTGGAAAAACATCTTTTAATAACCAATAATAAGAAGTTATATAATTTATTGTACTTCAGCACCGCGCTGATCGAGCGTTCGAACGGACGGACGAACTCACTGCCTATCTACGATCCATTGTATGCAAAGCAGTTTTCTTCACCCCGATGCTGCCGGTGACCGATGATTTTCGCCGGAACGTGCTCGCGCTTCGAGGGGCTCCTTTTCATTCATCACTTGTAGAGAAACTGAATGGAAAGAGGAGCACTGCTCAGCTCACTGTCCAAAAGTAGTCGCGCTCTGCAGACCATTCAAACTGTTGGTGTTGGACCCGATGGTTCGATTTGGATGGCAAGTCCATCCAGTGTTAATGTGCCGGCCGTGGAAATGGGCTCGTTCCTATATAAATCAAGAATGTTACGATCGTCCAGGTCGCAGGACGCCTTCTGCATGTCCATTACGACGCGCTGCCAGGAGTGTGCGCCATATGTCGACCATATTTACACCTCTCTACATCGGCGAATGCGGCCATTTGCTGATGGAATAGTCCGCTCCTCTACGCTGACTTTTTTAGCATTCCGTTGTACGCCAGTAATCGCTCGGCCAGCGAACAATGGCGCCCCAATGCCGACCGTCGATCGTCGATGAAATATTTGATTTCATCAAACTAAACCTCGAAAACTGGTGACCGATGGCCGTTGGGTCGCCATTCTCTAATAAATAACATTTATCGTAAACTAATAATCGTCCGCATCAGGCTCGATCGTCCCCGGACGTCATCGTCGTCCTAGTAGTATCACGACGTCACTCAACTTTGACATTTGAAATCACAACCTCGCTGGGCCACGCGTCTGTGTCTGTGGGGACTTTGCGCTCGCTCGATCTGGCACACAAACTGCGCTCATCACTGCGCTGTCCGTCGCCGCCATTGCTGCCAGGCCGTCCGTCCTTCCATGGGTTCCCGTTTGGTGGAATCTCCTCTTAATAACTGCATTAGATATCAGCGGTGCGCAGTGCGAGCTTCAGTAGAAGCGTACCCTCAACGGAGCGACCGAGGACAGTGCGGTTTGGATCAGATGGATGAAGGAAGAGGCATTCAACAAGCTGCGTGGGGATAAGGGAGCACTCACGTACCTACCACACTGTCCGCCCGAGTGACTCCACGAGAGGAATGCTTTCATCGGGAGATTCGATCCTATCAGAGTCGCGATCCGGCCCCTCTGGAGCCGCGCACGCGTGGTTACGTAGTTTCCGCACCGAGCCGAGTTGGCGTCCGGGTTCGACCAACTATAAAATCAATTTTAATTACTCTCTAATGAAATAAGCAAGTTAATTAAATTTTTACGATTTGCTATAGTGACGTTTGGTGCCTGGACCTGGACCTGGACACGGGGGCTGGGGTTTCTTATTGTGGGTTGCTTTCATGTGTATGTGCTTTGATAGAACTGCGATAACGGGTGGAGTGGGCTGGTGATATACGCGCTGTGGTCTTGTCCTGATATGAACAGGGCTCGGCAGTATCCAGCGCCTCTGATTCCAAGAGCTCGATTTATGGGCCTTCCTTGACATGGACAGGCGTTGCGATCTCGCCAGAATGCCAGCGAATGTCAGCTCAACTCGAGAAACAAACGGTAACTCCACCATACACAAGATCACATCAGTTGACATTCAGACTTTAGACATTAGAGTTGTAGATGTTATTTTAGAATTGTTGACTAAAGAATGCTCTACCTATATAAAAGAATTCTCAACTTTACCCAAAAAAAAACAATTACCCTTCGTTCTCAGCTGAGAACGGTTTTGCGCATTCGTTGACAGAGTTTCCGGTTCTCATTTCATGGTAATTGAGGTCCCGCTTCTCTCTCAGAAACCAGCACCAGCACCAGGGCGATGGAAGTAACGAGATCGAAATTAAATGTCAATAAACGATGGCAACACCCGATGGAATGGTCCACCCAGGCACCCGGCACCCGGCTAATCCCGGGCCTAAACTGTCATTCATTACGGTATCCCGTGCATTTTCAGATCAATCAGTAAAATGTATTAGCAAATTCTCGCTTCTTCAACTCAGCAGCCGTTCGATGATCGATCATCGTTGGGCTGACAGTCGGGACCGACCGGAGTGATCGAAGTGTTCGAAGCCAAGCTGAGCACTGTTTGATCAAGCCTCGGGGGCCTTCCCGGGTCTTGTTGTTGTCGGTGCTTTTTTTTTTTGCTTTTTCGAACGACTTCCCGTGGTGGTGGGGTGGGGGGGGGACAGACAAATCGGTCCTGGGCAAGCTAATCGCTTTCACGCTCCTCCGATCTGCCCACCATGCCCACCGTTCCGAATCCGGATGCTCAATCCGTTCCGGTCGTGCTGCTGAGCCGAATGCTGGCGAGGTGGTCGCGCCATCGGAGGATGACGGCATGGCATGTGACGGGCGGGGTGGCGGTGGCGAACCTTTTCGATCATCATCCAATAATGCGTCACTGAAGGGGCCTGATTTCGAGTTGACAAAACGGTTACGTCCGTCTGGGCCCGGGACTGGGTGTGCGCCCTATGGACTCCCTCCGCATCAATCATCCATTTTCGAACGCCTCGGTCGAACTTTCCAAATCGGACAAATTTAGGACCTTCACGATTAAAAAGACGTTTCCAATCGCGATCACTCATCTCCATCTCACCCGGCCTCGCTGTATTGCTCTCTCTCTTTCTTTCCATCGCGTGGATCGGTACGGATCATGATGTCGTTTTTTTTCCTCTCCATCTTTTTTTTTCTTACCAGACACGTTGAACCGCAAAATGCTCGCTCTCACTGACTTCGGTGCCGATCCGCCGTGGCCTATCCGCGGAACGGCGGCGGAAAGGCTGAAAGGCCTTTTCTTTTCCTATGTAGCCATTGTTGACTTTGGACAAATTTAACAGAAATAACTCATACTTACTTTTCACCGCCTGTCATTTAATTCAGAACATCCTACTGGCGTCTGGCCAACGCTGAGCGTGCCCTGAACGTTGTATGCCTTGTAGGGGCCGAACTTGGTGGTGAAAGAGGACGAGCCGAAGAGATTGTGGCAAAAACGGGCGTCAATCGGTATCATCGGGGCCGAACCGACGTTGTTTGAGCCCTCAGTTTGACGTCTACATTTCGGTTAAGATTTTGCTCGCTGTTTGCTCGAGTAGATCGATCATTCCGGGGCCTTGTAGTGTGCCCATTGACGTGCTGCTTCGTCTAGAAGTAGGTCTGCGAATGGGTATATTGAAAAGACAATCGATGGCACGCAAATACGAATGACGTCTAGGATTCTTTTTTCGCGCGAGGACGTTATTAGTTGATATTAAAAAAATGTGTCAAGTGTTGAAGTTCTGGGACATTTTGAATTTTCCTCCTTCCTGCAACTATAGAGAACTAAAAGAACTACCAAATAGTTGTTAAATTGATATACTTCAAGAGGTAGCACTGGTAGTACTTAATCGAATCAACTACAGAACATGATGTCAACGAAAATCACGATCTCAACAAAATGATGACAACCATCATTTGTGAGTGAGGTTATAGACCCAGTACTGCAGTCATTACGGGCAATCTAAGTGGTCATACTGATCGCTCTGCAGAAATAACTGTAGACTCAGAGTCAGTGTCATGGAATGGGTACGCGTTTTTTCGTTCACCACTGCAGGCTGACAAGCGCAACAGCCAACGATGGCATTTCGATTGTACTGGGTTGCGCAGGAAAGCATCTAGCTTTTTATTCCGATAACACGACCCGGGGTTAGAAATACTTTGATTTGTCTCGAGTGGTTTCCCGAGAACCGCGAGTCAGTGTGCGCGTTACAGAACAATGATGTAAAAAGCCCTAATCGCTGTCTTGAAGTTCTCATTTCCAACAAAAAGGGGTTCTGTTCATCATGCGGCCATCACCCTTTCCTTCTGATGCCTCTTGTTTTTTTTTCCTTCCTCGGTTCGTTTCAATTTTTTTTTTCGGGCGAACAGACCATAAATCGGAATTCAGAGGCAATGAATGGGCGACGCACGGGGCTTTTGTATCGAAAGCCTAGAGACCAATTTTCATATGTGAGAGGATCCGTCAATCGACGGATGGAACCCCTCTCGCTTGCCTTATACGCAACTCTTTCCCTTCCTTCCGCCCGGTGGCCAGAGCAATCACCATTCAAGTTCAAGACACCCCAAACAAGGCGTTACCGGGGGGGCACCCTTTTTTTGGATTTTTTGTTCTACTTGCGGCCGGGAACAATGTCAGCGTGAAAAGTTAATTTGTTGTCTATTGTCGGTCAACACTGCGCTGTGCTGAGGTGCTGTACCGGGAATTCGTTAAATCGATCGCCAGTCAGTCAGGCCACAACTCAGCGAAGAACGTGCCGTCGATGTTGTTGAGGATGTTCAGTCCGAATAAGCCTGACAGGCACGTTTTGAGGTACTTCAAGCCGTAACCATTTCAACGCGCGTACGATGGGACACGGCAATTTCCCCTCCCGGAATGATGCGTGAAGATGGAGACACCTCCAGGCATTGTGTGACTTGTAAAGTTTGCTCCCTTTGCCAGCGATGATCTAACTTGCCTAACGAATTTGAACTCAATGCTGCCCGTCCGTTTGGAATAGGATCACTCTTGAGGAGTCGTCTTCAACGAGCGAACGAACGAACGTCAGTATAGACAACAACGAGTGCCGTCGGTCCATATTTGCGATAAAAACTGTCATCGTCGCATCCGCAGCCGCACGGTTTGATCGCGTGATCGCGCGCGCTAGTCGACCATGGAGGTAAAAGGCCTCAATCGGGAGTGGCCGCGATCCTTTCGGTCTCGTGCGATGCCACGGAGCACACACTCGACACTCGACATAAAATTTCAAGAGTAATCATCCTCACGATTTGCGCGGGTTGCGAACGAGCGCGCGCTCCACCTCGAAGCACTTGGATTTCGCCCGTTTTATGATTGTTTAATTGGATGATTTAGGAAGAGGATTTATGCTCGAGTTAGCTTCAGCGTCGCATTCGCTCGCGCAGTGCTGCTGCTGCTGCCGTTGCGTCTCCCACCGTATAAAACTGGCGCGCAATGGCGCACGGAGTAAAAAGTGTCAACTCGCGTGTTCGTAAAATAAATAACCTCCGGCCGGGCTGTACACGCCTCGCCCGCCGGGGACTCTTTCTCATTGCGGGCGTGTGTGCGGAATCGAAATTCAAACGACGATCCGGGGGGCTGCGCTACGATTTCCGTAAACCGAATCGGGTCGGGTAATTACGAAATGGGGTACTGGTGCTTGGCCTCACGGAGCACCAGCGGCAGCAGCAGCGGCAGCAGCAGCTTCCAGGAGTTCCCCGGGCCACCACATCCGCTGCTGAATCGTTCCACCGATCGTCGTGGGCCCCCAACGATTGATCAATAAGTGAGCGAGTGAGCGAGTGAGCAAACGCTTACGCTTAGGATGCAACGCAGGTACTAATAGAGGTGTAATTGTAGTTTATTTTAAGACAAACCAAGCCAAATGAGCCCCACGCTAGCGGGGGTTTCGTTTGCGGTGCACTAGGAAATCGATACCAAGGGAGCGAGGTCGAGCGGTGCAAGCGCACATCGTCACTGGGTGTGTAGGCAGCGTTTTATGGTGCCTGGGCCTCGATCGCTCGATCGCGCTGGCGCACATTCGCGATCTTTATGGATATGTGAAGGGGGGGGGGGGGGGGGGCAATCCTACAGCGCACTGCGAGCGGTTATGCAGCTCCTCCGGACCGCTCG
>NC_064878.1:29659095-29684095 GCF_943734665.1 Anopheles aquasalis | reverse complement strand
CCCCTGACGCTTGCCCGTCAGAATCCGTGCATGAATGCAATGCGGCCGAAGAGCGACGATCTGGAGGCGCGTCCCATTGCACAGTCCACGCTCGGTGTTCAGGTTCCGGAGGAGAAGGACTGGCGTGTACTGCTTCAACCGTAGCCGATGTACAGGAATGCCGCTGATGTTCTGGGCATTGAGATACTCAGTGGGCATCTGTAGAGTGTCCTGTTCCTCGGGGTTCACCAAGGTGTCGATGGAACGATACTCCACTTCCCGTTCTGGTATCCGCTCTAACACACTGTTGTTAACAGCGGTTACGTCCACGTTCAACGGCGACAGGATGGCGCGGTCCTTGAAGTAGTGTGCCTGCCGATAATGCTGTCCGACGCCAGGGTACACGCGATTGATCAGCGATTGAACGTCCTGATCCTGGTGGCCAGTCCGGGGCAGCACCATATCGCGGGGAAGCTTGGCGTACGTAGCGTCCAATCCCTCGAACGTCGGATGGCGGCCCTCTCCGATGCTTAGGAGGAAATCAGCAAAATCTTGCAGGGCTGCAGCGTCCTGTGCGTTCGGAGCGGTTTGAACGCGCATGTTGATCCGCAACCGCAACACACGAAACAGGGGCCACAGTGGACTCCGTCGAATGGATTGCTGCACTACCTGGGCATCCGTCCCTCTCGGCACGATTGGCAGCATTTGCCGAAAGTCGCCACACAGCAGCATCACCTTTCCGCCGAATGGGCGACGTACGCCGACGATGTCCTGCAGCGTACGGTCCACAGCTTCCAGCGCAAAACGACTACTCATTGAGGCTTCATCCCACACGATGAGGCTGGCCTGTCGCATGAGCTCCGCCACCTGCGACTGTGCGGGAATGTTGCACACTGAATTCTCGTCCAGTATGAGCGGCAGCTTGAAGGTGGAGTGCGCAGTTTTCCCTCCGGTGAGAAGCAGCGCAGCAATGCCACTGGAGGCTACGGCGAGGGCTATCTTGGATTGACGTCGGGTGTAGGCTAGGATGGTTTCCAGCAGGAACGATTTCCCCGTGCCGCCGGGTCCGTCGAGGAAATAAAGTTGACACCTTTCTTCCTCGGGTGCACGGTCGTCTGCTTGCTCCGAGCTAGTCCATCGATCGACCGCTTGTGTAAGCTGGTCATAAACAGCACGCTGGTCAGCATTTAGCCGATCCACGTTAACCAACATGCTGTCTAGAGCGTGGATGTCGTAAGAGCGTTCTGCTCTCAGCAAGGTGTTCGCATCGACCGCTCGATCAGACTGCAGGATCTCGGATGGCAGGTCCGCAAACTGTGCCAGCTGCGGCATATTGGGAAACATTTCCAGTGTCTTCGGGGGTGTCGTCCCTCGCAGATACTGGTCAATCGCCCTCAATGCCCAGAAGTGCTCAGCAGCGCGCAGCAGACGATTTTCCTCCGACTCATCCACCGTATAACGATCTCGATGCTGCCGATGGAAGTCCTCGCAAAGGTGGTCAGCGTACGATTCCCAAAGCCGCAACGGGTTGCTTGGCTTACCCTCCGACAGGATCAGCGCAAACAAATGGCGCAGCTGCGATGGCATCTGGAACGTAACGGCTTCTTGAAGGGTTCGTTCCCACTCGGACTCGTCGTTCAGCAATCCAGCCAATGTGGCAGCATGCTGGTAGGTGGCACACAGAACACCATCAACAGTCCGTAGGTCCTCGTACGATGTTGGGCCTCGACGATAGCACAGCAGCAATCGGAGGCAGTATCGTTCCATGTGCGAAATCGGGCAGTAGACCATGCGGCCAACCACGATTTCGTTCTGCCGAATACGCCGGATCCACTGAGCTCCGGGACCATCGTGCCATGGTTGTCGTTGCGTCGGGGACGGTTTGATGTACCGATAGTACGCTGGAACGTCCTGGTACGTGAGGGTACGTGCGAACGCGTCACTGGCAGCTAACTGGAAGAACCGAGTCAGCATGCTGTGGTTGCTGCGTTCAAGCACGGCCTCTACAGTCTCCCTGTCGCTGAAGACCACACGCTGCTGGTGTTCGAGATGTATCGGTAACTGGACGACGGTCACCGTTTTGGCCTGCATCTCGAAGCCGAAGATCGTTGAAACAGCCTGCGATGCCGAAATGTACCGAGCATCGACGTACCGCTGGATTTCGTCGACCGGTTCGTGCGTCGAAAAGGCGACCCGATCGTGCCCTTTGTACACGTACTTGTACAGGTACTTCACGCTGCTGACGGTCGCACACACCTCCACGTTGATGTGGCTGTCGTACTTGTGGCTAAGCCACGGGTTGTACGGCACCACGTAACGATTATCAAGCGCTACATTCTTGATCGTTACGGTGCGACCATCGTTTCGCCGCCGGTACATGGGGTACCCATCCTGCGTCTGCCGGGTTTCTTCGCAAAACTGCTTCGGAAACCTTTTCGAGCAGCTTCCATCCTTCATGCAGGGAGATGAAGGATTCGCCTGACCGCATGGTCCGTGCATCATGCACTTGCTGACGGTGGCGTGAAGCTGTTCGTTTGCCGGATCCGGAATTTCGGCAGACACCAGCCGATCGTAGTCTGCAGCCGACCGTGGCTTATCACTATCGGCAAGGATGAGCAGACAGTGTGCGTGCGGCAGACCACGTTTCTGGTACTCAATGACGTGAATACGGGCAACTTCCAGGCCAAGCACTCCTGCTGAGAGGTCCTCCAGCATCGACTTCAGCTTCAACCGGAAGACGCGTGCGGTAAGATCCGGGCGATCCGCGGCTGTCTGTCCTGGTAGCAAGGCCTGGGTAATCTCTGCCCACTTCGCATTACACGTCATCGTGATGAACAGATCCGGCTTCCCGATCGCTCGTACGATGGCCATCGCGTCTTGGTACTGGGCGCGCATGTACCGGTCGCCACCGGGGAACGAAGGAGCGAGGATGACACGCGTACCAGTTCGAGCAAGTGGTCGTGGATCTTGAAGCTGCACGTCGCCTGGCCCCGCCAAATCCATCAGTCCGGCGTATGCGTCAGCACGTAGCTGAGCTTGATGGTCTCGCTGGAACTTCAGCCGCTGCTCCTCGATCTTGCAGCACTGGTCGACACAGTACTGCTGCATCAGCCGTCCTGCTGAATGCAACAACGACGTTTGACCTTGACGAAAACTCAGACGGTACGCAGCATATTCACGGACGGAGACTTGCCGCGTCGTTCGTCCGTTACCGTCCCGAATTTCCGCACCATCCTCAGGGTCGTTCTCGTTGTGCTCAGTGGATCGTACTTGTCGGGGAGCATTACGGCCGTCACGCCTGTCCCGTTTTGCAATCCCATACGTCCACCCAGTCTCGCCGTGCGGATGCAGGAGTGGATACTGCAACGCATCGAACAGCTGATGCGATTCGAACACTCGATGCAGGCCCAGAGTTGCTCGATTCTGTAGCACGATGTCGCGGGACTGGTTCTGTTCCGTGCAGACGAAAATGCCGCCAATTTCGTCTGCGGTGGG
Source organism: Anopheles aquasalis (assembly GCF_943734665.1). Lineage (NCBI taxonomy): Eukaryota > Metazoa > Arthropoda > Insecta > Diptera > Culicidae > Anopheles > Anopheles aquasalis. Next base: position 29,680,621 of record NC_064878.1, on the reverse strand, counting down.
TCGATTGTAGCGGCGATGGTCGAGTCCTTGAATGCGTCCGTGGATTCGCAGCTCAACGTTCTCTTCGGTGGTCATGCGCTCGAACGCATGGCGAAACGTTGCGGCAAGTGGGTTGTGCTGCTCCAGTATCCGTTGGAGTGTAGCAACAACATTCCGATCAAGACCGGCGCTGAATGCCACTCGCGCGTCCACCATGCGGTTGCGCTGTATTTCATCGTCAGCGTCGTAAAAATACAGCTGCGCGTACATCGGAGTGCGATCCGGATGCTGACCAAGACCACCGATGCGATGGCAGAGGGCGCCCTGTATACGGTAGCTGTATACACCTCCTGCACCGGCGACCGTTTCATCCTGTCGCACAGGATCATCCGCGCGTAGCGATGCACCCATCGACGTGAACGCAAAAGCGTTGTTGTACGCACGTACACGGAGCAAAAATTGCCGATTTTGAAACAGCTGTCGAAGCTCGCTGGGTGGCTCATCAAAAGGCGGCAGCTCAACCTGTCCTCCGTTGCAGCAGATAGTACTCGTCTCGCCTTCCCACTTTTGTGCGCCGCAATAAGCACACGCTTGCAGGGCACTGAGCTCATGCCTTGCCGGATGGGTGTAGCTTTCGAGATCTCCAAGTCCTGCCTTGAGTGTTCTTGCTCGGTAACGGCTCTGCACTCGATTTCTCCGGATTGATTCCCAACGCCGTCGAATCGGGTGATCCAGTAAGACTGGAGCTGCTGCTGGTGGTGCTGGCTCTGGCGATGCCGGTGATGCTGCTGATGGTGCTGGTGCAGCCGTTGATGGTGCTGATGCTGCTGCTGGTGCTGGTGTTACCACTTGGCATTGTTGCACCCCCGCTGCCTCCATACTGGATGCACCACCCGCTGATGCAACAGTGGCTGTGGCGGTGGCACGGCGTCGACGATATTCTGCCTGCCGTTTCCGGTTAAGACGGTTGCTTTTCTCAGCAGGCGTCTCTTCGGGTGGTGTGGCATAGCGAGCCATCCAATCGGTTGCGGATACATTTTGATGTACCAAATGTGATGATGATGCTTGCTCTGGTCCTGTTCGCGCAGGAGCTGCCACTGCCATTGATGCTGCTGATGGTGCTGGTGCTGCCGTTGATGCTGCTGATGGCGCTGGTTCTGCCGTTGATGCTGGCGCTGCTTCGGGTGGCGCTTCCGCTGGCGATGTTACTGGCTCTGCCGCTGCTGCTAGCGCTGGCGTAGCCGATGGTGTTGCCGGTGTTGCTGTTGATGGTGTTGCTGCTGTCGCTGGTGCTGGTGTTACCACTTGGCAAGGTTGCACCCCCGCTGCCTCCACACTGAATGCAGCATCCGCTGATGCAACAGTGGCTGTGGCGGTGGCACGGCGTCGACGATATTCTGCCTGCCGTTTCCGGTTAAGACGGTTGCTTTTCTCAGCAGGCGTCTCTTCGGGTGGTGTGGCATAGCGAGCCATCCAATCGGTTGCGGATACATTTTGATGTACCGAATGTGATGATGATGCTTGCTCTGGTCCTGTTCGCGCAGGAGCTGCCACTGCCATTGAAGCTGCTGATGGTGCTGGTGCTGCCGTTGATGCTGCTGATGGCGCTGGTTCTGCCGTTGATACTGGCGCTGCTTCGGGTGGCTCTTCCACTGTCGATGTTACTGGCTCTGCCGCTGCTGCTGGCGCTGGCGCAGCCGATGGTGTTGCCGGTGATGCTACTGATAGTGCTGCTGCTGTCGTTGGTGCTGGTGTTACCTCTTGGCAAGTTTGCACCCCCGCTGCCTCCATACTGGATGCACCACCCGCTGACGCAACAGTGGCTGTGGCGGTGGCACGGCGTCGACGATATTCTGCCTGCCGCTTCCGGTGTAGTCGCTTTTTCTTCTCCTCGGAAGTCTCTGTAGGTGGTGTGGCATACCGAGCCATCCAATCGGTTGCGGATACATTTTGATGTACCGAATGTGATGATGATGCTTGCTCTGGTCCTGTTCGCGCAGGAGCTGGCGATGGCACTGGACATGTCGCTAACGCTGCCGCTGCTGTTGATGGTGCTGATGGCGCTGGATCTGCTGCTGTTGTTGACGCTGCTCCGGGTGGCGGTCCCGCTAGCGATGCCACTGGCTCTGTCGCTGCTGATGCCGCTGGCGCAGGCGCTGGAGCTGCTGCTGGTGCTGGTGTTACCACTTGGCAAGGTTGCACCCCCGCTGCCTCCATACTGGATGCACCACCCGCTGATGCACCAGTAACTGTGGCGGTGGCACGGCGTCGACGATATTCTGCCTGCCGTTTCCGGTTAAGACGGTTGCTTTTCTCAGCAGGCGTCTCTTCGGGTGGTGTGGCATAGCGAGCCATCCAATCGGTTGCGGATACATTTTGATGTACCGACTGTGATGATGATGCTTGCTCTGGTCCTGTTCGCGCAGGAGCTGCCACTGCCATTGATGCTGCTGATGGTGCTGGTGCTGCCGTTGATGCTGCTGATGGCGCTGGTTCTGCCGTTGATGCTGGCGCTGCTTCGGGTGGCGCTTCCGCTGGCGATGTTACTGGCTCTGCCGCTGCTGCTAGCGCTGGCGTAGCCGATGGTGTTGCCGGTGTTGCTGTTGATGGTGTTGCTGCTGTCGCTGGTGCTGGTGTTACCACTTGGCAAGGTTGCACCCCCGCTGCCTCCACACTGAATGCAGCATCCGCTGATGCAACAGTGGCTGTGGCGGTGGCACGGCGTCGACGATATTCTGCCTGCCGTTTCCGGTTAAGACGGTTGCTTTTCTCAGCAGGCGTCTCTTCGGGTGGTGTGGCATAGCGAGCCATCCAATCGGTTGCGGATACATTTTGATGTACCGAATGTGATGATGATGCTTGCTCTGGTCCTGTTCGCGCAGGAGCTGCCACTGCCATTGAAGCTGCTGATGGTGCTGGTGCTGCCGTTGATGCTGCTGATGGCGCTGGTTCTGCCGTTGATACTGGCGCTGCTTCGGGTGGCTCTTCCACTGTCGATGTTACTGGCTCTGCCGCTGCTGCTGGCGCTGGCGCAGCCGATGGTGTTGCCGGTGATGCTACTGATAGTGCTGCTGCTGTCGTTGGTGCTGGTGTTACCTCTTGGCAAGTTTGCACCCCCGCTGCCTCCATACTGGATGCACCACCCGCTGACGCAACAGTGGCTGTGGCGGTGGCACGGCGTCGACGATATTCTGCCTGCCGCTTCCGGTGTAGTCGCTTTTTCTTCTCCTCGGAAGTCTCTGTAGGTGGTGTGGCATACCGAGCCATCCAATCGGTTGCGGATACATTTTGATGTACCGAATGTGATGATGATGCTTGCTCTGGTCCTGTTCGCGCAGGAGCTGGCGATGGCACTGGACATGTCGCTAACGCTGCCGCTGCTGTTGATGGTGCTGATGGCGCTGGATCTGCTGCTGTTGTTGACGCTGCTCCGGGTGGCGGTCCCGCTAGCGATGCCACTGGCTCTGTCGCTGCTGATGCCGCTGGCGCAGGCGCTGGAGCTGCTGCTGGTGCTGGTGTTACCACTTGGCAAGGTTGCACCCCCGCTGCCTCCATACTGGATGCACCACCCGCTGATGCACCAGTAACTGTGGCGGTGGCACGGCGTCGACGATATTCTGCCTGCCGTTTCCGGTTAAGACGGTTGCTTTTCTCAGCAGGCGTCTCTTCGGGTGGTGTGGCATAGCGAGCCATCCAATCGGTTGCGGATACATTTTGATGTACCGACTGTGATGATGATGCTTGCTCTGGTCCTGTTCGCGCAGGAGCTGCCACTGCCATTGATGCTGCTGATGGTGCTGGTGCTGCCGTTGATGCTGCTGATGGCGCTGGTTCTGCCGTTGATGCTGGCGCTGCTTCGGGTGGCGCTTCCGCTGGCGATGTTACTGGCTCTGCCGCTGCTGCTAGCGCTGGCGTAGCCGATGGTGTTGCCGGTGTTGCTGTTGATGGTGTTGCTGCTGTCGCTGGTGCTGGTGTTACCACTTGGCAAGGTTGCACCCCCGCTGCCTCCACACTGAATGCAGCATCCGCTGATGCAACAGTGGCTGTGGCGGTGGCACGGCGTCGACGATATTCTGCCTGCCGTTTCCGGTTAAGACGGTTGCTTTTCTCAGCAGGCGTCTCTTCGGGTGGTGTGGCATAGCGAGCCATCCAATCGGTTGCGGATACATTTTGATGTACCAAATGTGATGATGATGCTTGCTCTGGTCCTGTTCGCGCAGGAGCTGCCACTGCCATTGATGCTGCTGATGGTGCTGGTGCTGCCGTTGATGCTGCTGATGGCGCTGGTTCTGCCGTTGATACTGGCGCTGCTTCGGGTGGCTCTTCCACTGTCGATGTTACTGGCTCTGCCGCTGCTGCTGGCGCTGGCGCAGCCGATGGTGTTGCCGGTGATGCTACTGATAGTGCTGCTGCTGTCGTTGGTGCTGGTGTTACCACTTGGCATTGTTGCACCCCCGCTGCCTCCATACTGGATGCACCACCCGCTGATGCACCAGTAACTGTGGCGGTGGCACGGCGTTGACGATATTCCGCCTGCCGCTTCCGGTGTAGTCGCTTTTTCTTCTCCTCGGAAGTCTCTGTAGGTGGTGTGGCATAGCGAGCCATCCAGCCTTCCATGGCTACCGTTGATGAGTTGCTAGTCATGTGACTACGAATAATTATTAGTTTAAAATTCTGAATAAATTTAAATCATCTTAAATTTACCTGGTCGATGATGAAATCTAAAGATTTTAGAAGATGTTTTAGAAACCGATGTTTCTGAACTTTGCTCTGACTTGTACACAGTGCACAGTCTTTTTGTATTCGCACGATGCTTTCGCACAGTGACTACAAATAACAATTAATTAGTAACTCTAAATAAATGTAAATAACCTTAAACTTACCTGGTCGCTGAATGTAAATCACAGTTTCTAGACGATGTTTTGAACACGGTGTTTCTGCACTTTGCTCTAGCTTGTACACAGTGCACAGTCTTTTTGCATTTGCTCGTTGCTTTCGCACAGTGCACTTGGATCGAACCGTTGCCTAATATTTTAGTAGCCCGAGTTCGTTTCTTCATATTGAGATTCGGCCCTTTGCTAATTTGAATTGTTTCCGCGAATTCCGCGCAGACATTTAGCACTCACGGAGGGCCTTCCCTCGCATCCACCCCCCTTGGGACCCACATTTGGACGTCGCGGCGCGTGTTGCATGCGCCGTCCCCCTTTCTCTTTAGGCGGATATTTATTCCTTTCTCTCTCCTCGCGTCCCCCTCGAGGATCGTCCGTGTAACGACATGCGGTGCTTATGTGTGCGATTGTGTGATTGCGCCTGTATGCGATCACGATCCACCGGATTGATAAGATTTCCGAAAGATGAAACATCAACTTTAATTCAAAAAATCGATTCAACTTATTTCGGTGCACCGTGCTACCGGAGAGGTGAACCATTTCCTAATCACGTCACGCAGCTTTTTTAGTTTTTAAGAGCATCATGTTACCCTTAATCCTAATACATGCTGGAATGGCTTAATTCAACATTGATGGCCGCTGATGCATCAATCATTTGATTAGTCGTTGGGTAAGATATGACGATAATGAAACAGTCCCAAAGCATATCCGGCGAACGGCCGAAACATACGTATAATATTTTGCATGCATGGTCCATGGCAAAAGCACATGAGACAACATCATAATAGTGATGGGCGCTCGGAATCGCACCCACGGAGTCGATTCCGATTCCGAGCCGGAGTCGATTCTGTGGTCGATTGAGGGGGGAAATTTCGGCGCAGCAGTCACTGTTCCTCTACTTTCGTGTAGCAGTCGGCGTAGATGTTGATTGTTTTGTTTTAGCTTCCGCTTTCGTCTTCGTTTTCGTTTTCGCGGCCTACCTGCTGCTGGACCACCGATACTAATAATGATTGTAGGTCAGCGGCCACCCTTTCCCTCCCCTGCCGGTTCCTTCACTGGAGTTGTGTAATTAAATGCATCCAATTCATTCTATTCTGGTGTTCAAGCCGTTTGCGTTTCTTTTACATTTAAGAGGACATACTCAGTTAGCACTTTTTGCTTTGGCATGGTATTTATTGACCGTGAAAATTATCAGCTAATTGCTACATTACCTAACAACATTCGTTGTTTAATAGAGCCAAGGTTAGGTCGCAATAAATTAATTAAACAAACAGTTCAACATTGATCTTGAGATTAAACCATCAGCCCCCCTTCCCCAATACCTAGCATAGAAACAATCTCAGACGGACAGTGAACCATTCCTCCTACCGCGATTTCATTCTGGTGCGTGCAGCGAGTGCAGTGTGCGTTTGCCTGAGGCACGGCCAGCAGCTTAACGTACCGATCTTATGCTGCGATAATGTAATGGCCTTAGTTCTTCCGGTTTGTTTCCTCATATCGAGTTGAATCGAGTGTAGTTAAGATTTGCGTCAGTTGGGAGATTCTAGCCATTTCATTTGCATTGTTTCCCCAAATCTCTCGAGTCGCGTGCATCGAAATAGATCTGATGCTGATGCTGCGAATGCTGATAAATCTGATCAATTAGCAATCGACCATAAGCCATAAGATTACTTAAACAGTGCGATTCCATTTGAGGAAAGGACAGTAAACCATTCCTACCGCGATTCCATTCTGGCGCATACACCGAGTCTCTTGATTGCAGGCCAGTGGCAACATATCAATATCGATCGGCAATATATCGATAAAATAATCAATGGATGTATTTTTTTGCTTTTCCATTTCACGCGCCCGTTTTTGAAAAACCAAGCTGCTTGAGCCATTCGCTCTCCACCAAGGCGCGCTCTGCTCTCCCGTACGCCTTATGCTCGCGCACTCTCTGACCGCCGTGGTCGCATACGGCAAGTGCAGTGCCCGTTTGCTTGTCCGATTTTGCCTTGCCAGACGGTGCCCTAACCGATTTTCACGAAAATCAAATCGGACATATCAGTAAAATGGGATTTCATTCATTTTCGTGGGTCAAAATCATTCATTGGATGCATTTTTTGCTTTCCCATTTCACGCGCACGTTTCTGAAAAACCAAGCTGCCTGCGCGATTCGCTCTCTATGGTTTCTCCATCACAGCACGCTCTGCACTCGCGCAGTCTTTCTTCGCTTGGCTTCACTCGAGTAACGCTCAGCGTGACGCTCTCCCTTTCCCGCTCGCACTTGCTTCTTTTACGATTTGGCATCTCTCTCCTCGGTGTCACTCTCCCCTTCTCGTTCGCGCTCACGTCGTAGATGGCATTTGCGGTCTCGCTCGGCGTTACTCCGGACTAAAATTTGTATAGGGACTAGGTAAGCGGCCCGGTTACAGAGCTACGCAGCATCACGCGTTTCGGATGTATTGTATAGTAGTTTTTCTTTTTCATATCGAAAGTGAACGATGATGGTTTATTTTAATTGTATGATAAATAACAGGCAAATGATATATTTAAATTAATAGGACGGGCATTTTCTCCAGCGTAAAGTATATAAAGTATATATATAGTACAGGGGTGCTTGGTGTTTATAATTAAGATCTTAAAAGTAGAGTTTTTCATTCGGATGCCGTTCATCCGGCGCTGTGTCACATATGCGATCAGGTCCTCAATCTCGCACTTGGTCCGCATGCGCTTTCGAATCCTTCGAATTTCGTTGTTCGGTTATTTCGATTTTGATGCCTCCCTCGGCGTCCTCGGATTTTATTTAGCCTGAAATGGTTCATAGAAAAAGTGCACGTTAGTCGGTGGTTTTATCCAACGCGCGGTGGCTCTCTGGCGCCGGTCTTCTACTCCCCGTAGTATGCTAGGGGCTGTTTCGTTTGGCATCTTCTTGGTCCTGTGGGCCTGCAACTCAATGATGATGGTTGATCGTCTCGTAAGTCTCCTGATGAAGATAACCTTTCGTTATTCATCGCATCGATCCGATGGTAGTGCAACGTAATATACCTTAAATCCTGTGTAGTGGGTTTCCTTTTAGTGTGGCATTTTTTTTTTTTTTTGTTTGTCACGCCGGTGGAAATCTGTCGACCAGACGAACTCCGCGGCCGAAGCTTTGGAGAACAGTGTGAGGTTGATCCTTGCTACTCTAAGGACTTACCCACTAAAACCACCACGGTACGTTTTCCTGGCGGCCCCTTGTGAAACGTGACAAATTTCAGAAGGCAGGAAATGCTCTTTCGAGCTGTACCCCGGTTTGGGCGAATGCTCTAGCCCTATCTTGGAGTGAAAATCACAACTCAGTCAAGAATGACACAAAATGTGACTACACTCCCCCGGTTGGAATGTTTTGCCTTGTGGTTTTCACCGCGGCAATCTCCCTGTCCAAGCATGGACATAACACGCTGGCAAGGATGGTAGTCCAGCATACGTTGCTTCGCAGAAATCCAGTTCGATCAGCACCTCACCCACGGACCACTTCCGGGTAAACGACGTTCTTGGCAGCAACACCGTCATCGTCCTCGCGTTTCGGGTCCAAGATCAACACCGAGATGTTGGGTCGCGACGTCACCCGCGATAGCGCAACATAAAGGTGGCCGTGTGCAAACACCTCGGTAGGCAGGTACAGTCCAAGGTGATGGAGGGATTGACCTTGGGCCTTGTGGATCGTCATTGCAAAGCATACTTGCACCGGAAACTGCTTGCGACGGATCTGGAACGGCATGCTGGAATCGTTGCTGTCACAGAAGATGCGGGGCAACAGCACATCTTCCCCCTGACGCTTGCCCGTCAGAATCCGTGCATGAATGCAATGCGGCCGAAGAGCGACGATCTGGAGGCGCGTCCCATTGCACAGTCCACGCTCGGTGTTCAGGTTCCGGAGGAGAAGGACTGGCGTGTACTGCTTCAACCGTAGCCGATGTACAGGAATGCCGCTGATGTTCTGGGCATTGAGATACTCAGTGGGCATCTGTAGAGTGTCCTGTTCCTCGGGGTTCACCAAGGTGTCGATGGAACGATACTCCACTTCCCGTTCTGGTATCCGCTCTAACACACTGTTGTTAACAGCGGTTACGTCCACGTTCAACGGCGACAGGATGGCGCGGTCCTTGAAGTAGTGTGCCTGCCGATAATGCTGTCCGACGCCAGGGTACACGCGATTGATCAGCGATTGAACGTCCTGATCCTGGTGGCCAGTCCGGGGCAGCACCATATCGCGGGGAAGCTTGGCGTACGTAGCGTCCAATCCCTCGAACGTCGGATGGCGGCCCTCTCCGATGCTTAGGAGGAAATCAGCAAAATCTTGCAGGGCTGCAGCGTCCTGTGCGTTCGGAGCGGTTTGAACGCGCATGTTGATCCGCAACCGCAACACACGAAACAGGGGCCACAGTGGACTCCGTCGAATGGATTGCTGCACTACCTGGGCATCCGTCCCTCTCGGCACGATTGGCAGCATTTGCCGAAAGTCGCCACACAGCAGCATCACCTTTCCGCCGAATGGGCGACGTACGCCGACGATGTCCTGCAGCGTACGGTCCACAGCTTCCAGCGCAAAACGACTACTCATTGAGGCTTCATCCCACACGATGAGGCTGGCCTGTCGCATGAGCTCCGCCACCTGCGACTGTGCGGGAATGTTGCACACTGAATTCTCGTCCAGTATGAGCGGCAGCTTGAAGGTGGAGTGCGCAGTTTTCCCTCCGGTGAGAAGCAGCGCAGCAATGCCACTGGAGGCTACGGCGAGGGCTATCTTGGATTGACGTCGGGTGTAGGCTAGGATGGTTTCCAGCAGGAACGATTTCCCCGTGCCGCCGGGTCCGTCGAGGAAATAAAGTTGACACCTTTCTTCCTCGGGTGCACGGTCGTCTGCTTGCTCCGAGCTAGTCCATCGATCGACCGCTTGTGTAAGCTGGTCATAAACAGCACGCTGGTCAGCATTTAGCCGATCCACGTTAACCAACATGCTGTCTAGAGCGTGGATGTCGTAAGAGCGTTCTGCTCTCAGCAAGGTGTTCGCATCGACCGCTCGATCAGACTGCAGGATCTCGGATGGCAGGTCCGCAAACTGTGCCAGCTGCGGCATATTGGGAAACATTTCCAGTGTCTTCGGGGGTGTCGTCCCTCGCAGATACTGGTCAATCGCCCTCAATGCCCAGAAGTGCTCAGCAGCGCGCAGCAGACGATTTTCCTCCGACTCATCCACCGTATAACGATCTCGATGCTGCCGATGGAAGTCCTCGCAAAGGTGGTCAGCGTACGATTCCCAAAGCCGCAACGGGTTGCTTGGCTTACCCTCCGACAGGATCAGCGCAAACAAATGGCGCAGCTGCGATGGCATCTGGAACGTAACGGCTTCTTGAAGGGTTCGTTCCCACTCGGACTCGTCGTTCAGCAATCCAGCCAATGTGGCAGCATGCTGGTAGGTGGCACACAGAACACCATCAACAGTCCGTAGGTCCTCGTACGATGTTGGGCCTCGACGATAGCACAGCAGCAATCGGAGGCAGTATCGTTCCATGTGCGAAATCGGGCAGTAGACCATGCGGCCAACCACGATTTCGTTCTGCCGAATACGCCGGATCCACTGAGCTCCGGGACCATCGTGCCATGGTTGTCGTTGCGTCGGGGACGGTTTGATGTACCGATAGTACGCTGGAACGTCCTGGTACGTGAGGGTACGTGCGAACGCGTCACTGGCAGCTAACTGGAAGAACCGAGTCAGCATGCTGTGGTTGCTGCGTTCAAGCACGGCCTCTACAGTCTCCCTGTCGCTGAAGACCACACGCTGCTGGTGTTCGAGATGTATCGGTAACTGGACGACGGTCACCGTTTTGGCCTGCATCTCGAAGCCGAAGATCGTTGAAACAGCCTGCGATGCCGAAATGTACCGAGCATCGACGTACCGCTGGATTTCGTCGACCGGTTCGTGCGTCGAAAAGGCGACCCGATCGTGCCCTTTGTACACGTACTTGTACAGGTACTTCACGCTGCTGACGGTCGCACACACCTCCACGTTGATGTGGCTGTCGTACTTGTGGCTAAGCCACGGGTTGTACGGCACCACGTAACGATTATCAAGCGCTACATTCTTGATCGTTACGGTGCGACCATCGTTTCGCCGCCGGTACATGGGGTACCCATCCTGCGTCTGCCGGGTTTCTTCGCAAAACTGCTTCGGAAACCTTTTCGAGCAGCTTCCATCCTTCATGCAGGGAGATGAAGGATTCGCCTGACCGCATGGTCCGTGCATCATGCACTTGCTGACGGTGGCGTGAAGCTGTTCGTTTGCCGGATCCGGAATTTCGGCAGACACCAGCCGATCGTAGTCTGCAGCCGACCGTGGCTTATCACTATCGGCAAGGATGAGCAGACAGTGTGCGTGCGGCAGACCACGTTTCTGGTACTCAATGACGTGAATACGGGCAACTTCCAGGCCAAGCACTCCTGCTGAGAGGTCCTCCAGCATCGACTTCAGCTTCAACCGGAAGACGCGTGCGGTAAGATCCGGGCGATCCGCGGCTGTCTGTCCTGGTAGCAAGGCCTGGGTAATCTCTGCCCACTTCGCATTACACGTCATCGTGATGAACAGATCCGGCTTCCCGATCGCTCGTACGATGGCCATCGCGTCTTGGTACTGGGCGCGCATGTACCGGTCGCCACCGGGGAACGAAGGAGCGAGGATGACACGCGTACCAGTTCGAGCAAGTGGTCGTGGATCTTGAAGCTGCACGTCGCCTGGCCCCGCCAAATCCATCAGTCCGGCGTATGCGTCAGCACGTAGCTGAGCTTGATGGTCTCGCTGGAACTTCAGCCGCTGCTCCTCGATCTTGCAGCACTGGTCGACACAGTACTGCTGCAGCATTCGGGGAGCATTACGGCCGTCACGCCTGTCCCGTTTTGCAATCCCATACGTCCACCCAGTCTCGCCGTGCGGATGCAGGAGTGGATACTGCAACGCATCGAACAGCTGATGCGATTCGAACACTCGATGCAGGCCCAGAGTTGCTCGATTCTGTAGCACGATGTCGCGGGACTGGTTCTGTTCCGTGCAGACGAAAATGCCGCCAATTTCGTCTGCGGTGGGTCGATTGTAGCGGCGATGGTCGAGTCCTTGAATGCGTCCGTGGATTCGCAGCTCAACGTTCTCTTCGGTGGTCATGCGCTCGAACGCATGGCGAAACGTTGCGGCAAGTGGGTTGTGCTGCTCCAGTATCCGTTGGAGTGTAGCAACAACATTCCGATCAAGACCGGCGCTGAATGCCACTCGCGCGTCCACCATGCGGTTGCGCTGTATTTCATCGTCAGCGTCGTAAAAATACAGCTGCGCGTACATCGGAGTGCGATCCGGATGCTGACCAAGACCACCGATGCGATGGCAGAGGGCGCCCTGTATACGGTAGCTGTATACACCTCCTGCACCGGCGACCGTTTCATCCTGTCGCACAGGATCATCCGCGCGTAGCGATGCACCCATCGACGTGAACGCAAAAGCGTTGTTGTACGCACGTACACGGAGCAAAAATTGCCGATTTTGAAACAGCTGTCGAAGCTCGCTGGGTGGCTCATCAAAAGGCGGCAGCTCAACCTGTCCTCCGTTGCAGCAGATAGTACTCGTCTCGCCTTCCCACTTTTGTGCGCCGCAATAAGCACACGCTTGCAGGGCACTGAGCTCATGCCTTGCCGGATGGGTGTAGCTTTCGAGATCTCCAAGTCCTGCCTTGAGTGTTCTTGCTCGGTAACGGCTCTGCACTCGATTTCTCCGGATTGATTCCCAACGCCGTCGAATCGGGTGATCCAGTAAGACTGGAGCTGCTGCTGGTGGTGCTGGCTCTGGCGATGCCGGTGATGCTGCTGATGGTGCTGGTGCAGCCGTTGATGGTGCTGATGCTGCTGCTGGTGCTGGTGTTACCACTTGGCATTGTTGCACCCCCGCTGCCTCCATACTGGATGCACCACCCGCTGATGCAACAGTGGCTGTGGCGGTGGCACGGCGTCGACGATATTCTGCCTGCCGTTTCCGGTTAAGACGGTTGCTTTTCTCAGCAGGCGTCTCTTCGGGTGGTGTGGCATAGCGAGCCATCCAATCGGTTGCGGATACATTTTGATGTACCAAATGTGATGATGATGCTTGCTCTGGTCCTGTTCGCGCAGGAGCTGCCACTGCCATTGATGCTGCTGATGGTGCTGGTGCTGCCGTTGATGCTGCTGATGGCGCTGGTTCTGCCGTTGATGCTGGCGCTGCTTCGGGTGGCGCTTCCGCTGGCGATGTTACTGGCTCTGCCGCTGCTGCTAGCGCTGGCGTAGCCGATGGTGTTGCCGGTGTTGCTGTTGATGGTGTTGCTGCTGTCGCTGGTGCTGGTGTTACCACTTGGCAAGGTTGCACCCCCGCTGCCTCCACACTGAATGCAGCATCCGCTGATGCAACAGTGGCTGTGGCGGTGGCACGGCGTCGACGATATTCTGCCTGCCGTTTCCGGTTAAGACGGTTGCTTTTCTCAGCAGGCGTCTCTTCGGGTGGTGTGGCATAGCGAGCCATCCAATCGGTTGCGGATACATTTTGATGTACCGAATGTGATGATGATGCTTGCTCTGGTCCTGTTCGCGCAGGAGCTGCCACTGCCATTGAAGCTGCTGATGGTGCTGGTGCTGCCGTTGATGCTGCTGATGGCGCTGGTTCTGCCGTTGATACTGGCGCTGCTTCGGGTGGCTCTTCCACTGTCGATGTTACTGGCTCTGCCGCTGCTGCTGGCGCTGGCGCAGCCGATGGTGTTGCCGGTGATGCTACTGATAGTGCTGCTGCTGTCGTTGGTGCTGGTGTTACCTCTTGGCAAGTTTGCACCCCCGCTGCCTCCATACTGGATGCACCACCCGCTGACGCAACAGTGGCTGTGGCGGTGGCACGGCGTCGACGATATTCTGCCTGCCGCTTCCGGTGTAGTCGCTTTTTCTTCTCCTCGGAAGTCTCTGTAGGTGGTGTGGCATACCGAGCCATCCAATCGGTTGCGGATACATTTTGATGTACCGAATGTGATGATGATGCTTGCTCTGGTCCTGTTCGCGCAGGAGCTGGCGATGGCACTGGACATGTCGCTAACGCTGCCGCTGCTGTTGATGGTGCTGATGGCGCTGGATCTGCTGCTGTTGTTGACGCTGCTCCGGGTGGCGGTCCCGCTAGCGATGCCACTGGCTCTGTCGCTGCTGATGCCGCTGGCGCAGGCGCTGGAGCTGCTGCTGGTGCTGGTGTTACCACTTGGCAAGGTTGCACCCCCGCTGCCTCCATACTGGATGCACCACCCGCTGATGCACCAGTAACTGTGGCGGTGGCACGGCGTCGACGATATTCTGCCTGCCGTTTCCGGTTAAGACGGTTGCTTTTCTCAGCAGGCGTCTCTTCGGGTGGTGTGGCATAGCGAGCCATCCAATCGGTTGCGGATACATTTTGATGTACCGACTGTGATGATGATGCTTGCTCTGGTCCTGTTCGCGCAGGAGCTGCCACTGCCATTGAAGCTGCTGATGGTGCTGGTGCTGCCGTTGATGCTGCTGATGGCGCTGGTTCTGCCGTTGATACTGGCGCTGCTTCGGGTGGCTCTTCCACTGTCGATGTTACTGGCTCTGCCGCTGCTGCTGGCGCTGGCGCAGCCGATGGTGTTGCCGGTGATGCTACTGATAGTGCTGCTGCTGTCGTTGGTGCTGGTGTTACCTCTTGGCAAGTTTGCACCCCCGCTGCCTCCATACTGGATGCACCACCCGCTGACGCAACAGTGGCTGTGGCGGTGGCACGGCGTCGACGATATTCTGCCTGCCGCTTCCGGTGTAGTCGCTTTTTCTTCTCCTCGGAAGTCTCTGTAGGTGGTGTGGCATACCGAGCCATCCAATCGGTTGCGGATACATTTTGATGTACCGAATGTGATGATGATGCTTGCTCTGGTCCTGTTCGCGCAGGAGCTGGCGATGGCACTGGACATGTCGCTAACGCTGCCGCTGCTGTTGATGGTGCTGATGGCGCTGGATCTGCTGCTGTTGTTGACGCTGCTCCGGGTGGCGGTCCCGCTAGCGATGCCACTGGCTCTGTCGCTGCTGATGCCGCTGGCGCAGGCGCTGGAGCTGCTGCTGGTGCTGGTGTTACCACTTGGCAAGGTTGCACCCCCGCTGCCTCCATACTGGATGCACCACCCGCTGATGCACCAGTAACTGTGGCGGTGGCACGGCGTCGACGATATTCTGCCTGCCGTTTCCGGTTAAGACGGTTGCTTTTCTCAGCAGGCGTCTCTTCGGGTGGTGTGGCATAGCGAGCCATCCAATCGGTTGCGGATACATTTTGATGTACCGAATGTGATGATGATGCTTGCTCTGGTCCTGTTCGCGCAGGAGCTGCCACTGCCATTGAAGCTGCTGATGGTGCTGGTGCTGCCGTTGATGCTGCTGATGGCGCTGGTTCTGCCGTTGATACTGGCGCTGCTTCGGGTGGCTCTTCCACTGTCGATGTTACTGGCTCTGCCGCTGCTGCTGGCGCTGGCGCAGCCGATGGTGTTGCCGGTGATGCTACTGATAGTGCTGCTGCTGTCGTTGGTGCTGGTGTTACCTCTTGGCAAGTTTGCACCCCCGCTGCCTCCATACTGGATGCACCACCCGCTGACGCAACAGTGGCTGTGGCGGTGGCACGGCGTCGACGATATTCTGCCTGCCGCTTCCGGTGTAGTCGCTTTTTCTTCTCCTCGGAAGTCTCTGTAGGTGGTGTGGCATACCGAGCCATCCAATCGGTTGCGGATACATTTTGATGTACCGAATGTGATGATGATGCTTGCTCTGGTCCTGTTCGCGCAGGAGCTGGCGATGGCACTGGACATGTCGCTAACGCTGCCGCTGCTGTTGATGGTGCTGATGGCGCTGGATCTGCTGCTGTTGTTGACGCTGCTCCGGGTGGCGGTCCCGCTAGCGATGCCACTGGCTCTGTCGCTGCTGATGCCGCTGGCGCAGGCGCTGGAGCTGCTGCTGGTGCTGGTGTTACCACTTGGCAAGGTTGCACCCCCGCTGCCTCCATACTGGATGCACCACCCGCTGATGCACCAGTAACTGTGGCGGTGGCACGGCGTCGACGATATTCTGCCTGCCGTTTCCGGTTAAGACGGTTGCTTTTCTCAGCAGGCGTCTCTTCGGGTGGTGTGGCATAGCGAGCCATCCAATCGGTTGCGGATACATTTTGATGTACCGACTGTGATGATGATGCTTGCTCTGGTCCTGTTCGCGCAGGAGCTGCCACTGCCATTGATGCTGCTGATGGTGCTGGTGCTGCCGTTGATGCTGCTGATGGCGCTGGTTCTGCCGTTGATGCTGGCGCTGCTTCGGGTGGCGCTTCCGCTGGCGATGTTACTGGCTCTGCCGCTGCTGCTAGCGCTGGCGTAGCCGATGGTGTTGCCGGTGTTGCTGTTGATGGTGTTGCTGCTGTCGCTGGTGCTGGTGTTACCACTTGGCAAGGTTGCACCCCCGCTGCCTCCACACTGAATGCAGCATCCGCTGATGCAACAGTGGCTGTGGCGGTGGCACGGCGTCGACGATATTCTGCCTGCCGTTTCCGGTTAAGACGGTTGCTTTTCTCAGCAGGCGTCTCTTCGGGTGGTGTGGCATAGCGAGCCATCCAATCGGTTGCGGATACATTTTGATGTACCAAATGTGATGATGATGCTTGCTCTGGTCCTGTTCGCGCAGGAGCTGCCACTGCCATTGATGCTGCTGATGGTGCTGGTGCTGCCGTTGATGCTGCTGATGGCGCTGGTTCTGCCGTTGATACTGGCGCTGCTTCGGGTGGCTCTTCCACTGTCGATGTTACTGGCTCTGCCGCTGCTGCTGGCGCTGGCGCAGCCGATGGTGTTGCCGGTGATGCTACTGATAGTGCTGCTGCTGTCGTTGGTGCTGGTGTTACCACTTGGCATTGTTGCACCCCCGCTGCCTCCATACTGGATGCACCACCCGCTGATGCACCAGTAACTGTGGCGGTGGCACGGCGTTGACGATATTCCGCCTGCCGCTTCCGGTGTAGTCGCTTTTTCTTCTCCTCGGAAGTCTCTGTAGGTGGTGTGGCATAGCGAGCCATCCAGCCTTCCATGGCTACCGTTGATGAGTTGCTAGTCATGTGACTACGAATAATTATTAGTTTAAAATTCTGAATAAATTTAAATCATCTTAAATTTACCTGGTCGATGATGAAATCTAAAGATTTTAGAAGATGTTTTAGAAACCGATGTTTCTGAACTTTGCTCTGACTTGTACACAGTGCACAGTCTTTTTGTATTCGCACGATGCTTTCGCACAGTGACTACAAATAACAATTAATTAGTAACTCTAAATAAATGTAAATAACCTTAAACTTACCTGGTCGCTGAATGTAAATCACAGTTTCTAGACGATGTTTTGAACACGGTGTTTCTGCACTTTGCTCTAGCTTGTACACAGTGCACAGTCTTTTTGCATTTGCTCGTTGCTTTCGCACAGTGCACTTGGATCGAACCGTTGCCTAATATTTTAGTAGCCCGAGTTCGTTTCTTCATATTGAGATTCGGCCCTTTGCTAATTTGAATTGTTTCCGCGAATTCCGCGCAGACCCAGCAGGCGGAGTTGTTGCGCGACACCTTAGTTACCATATATAAGGATGCCCTTAGTATCGAACAGAGCACCCCTTAATAGGGAAACCGCTTGTGTTCGTTACTAAGGTATCTCATTTTTTGATGAATCGGATGAACCGGATGTGCGTGTATTGGTGAAATGTGCGTCGCAGTGGTGTGCGTGTGATCGCACCGTGCCCCCCTAGGTTCACCCCACCCCCCTTCCTACCCTATCCTACCCTTCCCTCCTCCCTCCCTACCCTACCCTCAACCCCCTGCATCTTTCGGATGTGCGCATAAAATGTTCTCACAATTCGCAATTTCATTTCTCATAATATTTATTCACACTTTTTTAAAAATCTATCACATAACACTAGCACCAAACATACCTCATCCTTACAATGCTTCCTTCCTTCGTTGGCCGTATAAGGATCCAAAAGGACGTTCCCATAGACAGGCCGTTCGCATGGACGGCACACATTCACACATACGGCTCGCAGCTCTCGAAGGGCTAGAAAAACACAAAAAGAAGATTTTTTCACTTTTAAAACACTTGTAATACCTTTATAATCACTTAGAAACACTTTTTACTCACCGTAAAACGTTTTCACAGCGTTTTCCGATCTCCTGGCGATGCATGTACCGGAACATTCTGGAAAGAGGCAATGGTACGGCATCGGACTTGATCGTCCAAATATCAGTTTAATTACTCACCCGATCACGACGAATCGTTCGGCCACTGCTGCTGTATCTGATAAATGATCTGTAAAGAATGGAAAACCAACAAAATGTGTTAAAATTATGCATATTTTTGGCAAACTTACCAGCAGCGCGATCATCAGCATCCGACCAGCTTTCCAACCTAACAAACACCTTTGACAGATCCTTCTCCGTCCTTCTCTCTCGCTTCTTTCGTATGGGGTTATCTTGAAAGTTCTGTTGATCCTCATCTCAGTACAAAATGTTCAACATTGCTTTGAAAATTGTTGTAACCTGAACTTAATGCATTGTTATAAATTGATTTGATTTTAAAAATGTTTTTAAACATGTTTTAAGCGGTGTTTTAGGTATTTTCACTGAAAAACTTGACGCACATTTTCAGCTTTCGGAAAGACTCTTCGACCAATCTTATGTTTTTCGGATCTGAGAGAGAGGTCTATCTCCGTCCTTTTCTCTCCTGTTCTTTTGCGTAGGGTGTATTTGAAAGTTCCCTAAATCACCATTTCACTCCAAAATGCACATTTTTTCACAAAAAAGTGTTTTAACCTGAATGAAATACAGTGTGATGCTTTGTTTATTCATTAATACTAATTTTAAAAATGTTTTGAGGGGCGTTTCGCGTGTTTTTCACCGAAAAACATGCTGTTCGTTTTCTCTTAGGAGAAAAGCCCAGAGAGCTGCCTGGGTCACTTTTCGTCAAAGCTCAAACTCGATCGCATACAGATGTAATCGCGTTGAGCACCGCGTATGTTTATACGGATGATCCTCGCAGGATCATTCGAAGAGCGAGAAGGAAAAAAAATCTGCCTAATGCCAGTGGAGGATAGCAACATGGATGACTCGGGGGTGGCACGAAGAGCGAGAAAGGAATAAAAAAATCCGTCTGAAGCAAAAAGAGGATAGCACCACGGGTGAACCAAGAGGGGTACGAAGAGTGAGAAAGGAAAGAAAAATTTGCTTGAACCAAACAAGGATAGCGCGAAGGATGTTGCATGGTGCTCACAATTTCACCCCCCGGGAGGGGAAAATGTCCGCGGGGGACATTTAGCACTCACGGAGGGCCTTCCCTCGCATCCACCCCCCTTGGGACCCACATTTGGACGTCGCGGCGCGTGTTGCATGCGCCGTCCCCCTTTCTCTTTAGGCGGATATTTATTCCTTTCTCTCTCCTCGCGTCCCCCTCGAGGATCGTCCGTGTAACGACATGCGGTGCTTATGTGTGCGATTGTGTGATTGCGCCTGTATGCGATCACGATCCACCGGATTGATAAGATTTCCGAAAGATGAAACATCAACTTTAATTCAAAAAATCGATTCAACTTATTTCGGTGCACCGTGCTACCGGAGAGGTGAACCATTTCCTAATCACGTCACGCAGCTTTTTTAGTTTTTAAGAGCATCATGTTACCCTTAATCCTAATACATGCTGGAATGGCTTAATTCAACATTGATGGCCGCTGATGCATCAATCATTTGATTAGTCGTTGGGTAAGATATGACGATAATGAAACAGTCCCAAAGCATATCCGGCGAACGGCCGAAACATACGTATAATATTTTGCATGCATGGTCCATGGCAAAAGCACATGAGACAACATCATAATAGTGATGGGCGCTCGGAATCGCACCCACGGAGTCGATTCCGATTCCGAGCCGGAGTCGATTCTGTGGTCGATTGAGGGGGGAAATTTCGGCGCAGCAGTCACTGTTCCTCTACTTTCGTGTAGCAGTCGGCGTAGATGTTGATTGTTTTGTTTTAGCTTCCGCTTTCGTCTTCGTTTTCGTTTTCGCGGCCTACCTGCTGCTGGACCACCGATACTAATAATGATTGTAGGTCAGCGGCCACCCTTTCCCTCCCCTGCCGGTTCCTTCACTGGAGTTGTGTAATTAAATGCATCCAATTCATTCTATTCTGGTGTTCAAGCCGTTTGCGTTTCTTTTACATTTAAGAGGACATACTCAGTTAGCACTTTTTGCTTTGGCATGGTATTTATTGACCGTGAAAATTATCAGCTAATTGCTACATTACCTAACAACATTCGTTGTTTAATAGAGCCAAGGTTAGGTCGCAATAAATTAATTAAACAAACAGTTTAACATTGATCTTGAGATTAAACCATCAGCCCCCCTTCCCCAATACCTAGCATAGAAACAATCTCAGACGGACAGTGAACCATTCCTCCTACCGCGATTTCATTCTGGTGCGTGCAGCGAGTGCAGTGTGCGTTTGCCTGAGGCACGGCCAGCAGCTTAACGTACCGATCTTATGCTGCGATAATGTAATGGCCTTAGTTCTTCCGGTTTGTTTCCTCATATCGAGTTGAATCGAGTGTAGTTAAGATTTGCGTCAGTTGGGAGATTCTAGCCATTTCATTTGCATTGTTTCCCCAAATCTCTCGAGTCGCGTGCATCGAAATAGATCTGATGCTGATGCTGCGAATGCTGATAAATCTGATCAATTAGCAATCGACCATAAGCCATAAGATTACTTAAACAGTGCGATTCCATTTGAGGAAAGGACAGTAAACCATTCCTACCGCGATTCCATTCTGGCGCATACACCGAGTCTCTTGATTGCAGGCCAGTGGCAACATATCAATATCGATCGGCAATATATCGATAAAATAATCAATGGATGTATTTTTTTGCTTTTCCATTTCACGCGCCCGTTTTTGAAAAACCAAGCTGCTTGAGCCATTCGCTCTCCACCAAGGCGCGCTCTGCTCTCCCGTACGCCTTATGCTCGCGCACTCTCTGACCGCCGTGGTCGCATACGGCAAGTGCAGTGCCCGTTTGCTTGTCCGATTTTGCCTTGCCAGACGGTGCCCTAACCGATTTTCACGAAAATCAAATCGGACATATCAGTAAAATGGGATTTCATTCATTTTCGTGGGTCAAAATCATTCATTGGATGCATTTTTTGCTTTCCCATTTCACGCGCACGTTTCTGAAAAACCAAGCTGCCTGCGCGATTCGCTCTCTATGGTTTCTCCATCACAGCACGCTCTGCACTCGCGCAGTCTTTCTTCGCTTGGCTTCACTCGAGTAACGCTCAGCGTGACGCTCTCCCTTTCCCGCTCGCACTTGCTTCTTTTACGATTTGGCATCTCTCTCCTCGGTGTCACTCTCCCCTTCTCGTTCGCGCTCACGTCGTAGATGGCATTTGCGGTCTCGCTCGGCGTTACTCCGGACTAAAATTTGTATAGGGATAATAATGCAATAAAAATACGTGCCACCTCATGCTCCGACTGGGATATCGCTGTCTCTCGTTCTCGTCTCTGGCAGCCGGGGCGCGGATCTCACGGAGAACCGAGAGCG
>NC_064878.1:29644095-29649095 GCF_943734665.1 Anopheles aquasalis | reverse complement strand
ATTTGCTTTAATTGATAGATCGCTCCGCATCGCTGGCATCGGAGCCGGGGAGGGCAGAACATCAACGCCGGCCAGCCATAAGTGAGCGTCGGAGGAGCCCGGCGTCGCGACCTCGCGCGAGGTCACCGTGATTGATTAATCAATACCCGATTAACCGCACGGGAAGCGATCACCGAGGGCGACCAAATTATCGCTTATTGACATGCGTCCATCGGCGAACGGCGACTTTCCTTTCCATTTCAACGGTCGCGCCGTTCTCACTCCCTGCCAGCGACCAGACTGGAGCAGACTGGAGGACGAGGCTGGGCGGCTTGGCTGACCCACGATAAACGGTCTTTAGGAGACCGGGTCCGAGGGCCGAGAAGTGTGAGAAAATGTGTAGATGTCTGTGGCCGTGGCGCGGCGAGCCCGCACGGGCCCCGTTCCGTGCCCGAATCTGGCGGATGATTAATGACCGCAACAGGTGATGGCGCAAGGAGCGCGAAAGCGCGAACGTGTGTTGCGTGTTGCGCGTTGCAGGAACCGGCATTAGCATTAGGTGCGAGCGCGCATCACCACCAACAACCAACAACGGGCACGGACATTCCACTACCACAGATGCCGTGAAAGGGTATCAAAAAGGGGAGGAACCGTTTGACGCCCAGGCGGAATGTCATTGAGTCGGGACGGTGCGTGTCAAGTTGTTATTAAGACATTTGTCGATTAATTTTCAAACATTTCTTTGCGGCCCTCGAATGATCTCTCCCTCCCAATGGATCGCTATGGCCTCCGGCAGGCCGGCCGGCCGGGATGCGAGTTCTCGCGCACATTACCGGAGTCGAACGGAGACGGGGCACTGCCCTGCCCCGCCGAATGCCCCAGAGCAACTATTTACATTTCGTTCGCAACGCTTACCTATCGGCAGGCTTACGATTATCCAGGACCTGGATCGGATCGGGCACTAACCAAATTAACAAAACATCTACAAAGCGTTCTCATTGATACAGTTTGAATGCAAGGAGAAGAAGGAGGAGCAGCGATCGCTTGTTCGAACATTACCTCTGACAGTCGGGCGAGCTGGGCGATGAAGGAGGTTTGCTGAGGTCTAGGCCAGGCCATATCAATCATGCGGTGGTTTGTGAGGATGAAAAATGACGTGACGTTCGCCGTTCGCTGGCCAGGCGCTCCATTTCAACTCGATCAGCTCCAAATTATCGAACGCATATGTACGGGGATGGGCCCCGACTTTTTTTGTGGCTGCAAAATGTGCGAGTAAACGGTCCATAGTTGTGAAGAACAAAGGGAGTGGGACATAACTATGGTTTGATTTACGCGATTGTTGGCCAAATGGCCCAAAACGAAGCAAACCTTTTTATGCCCCAAGGCTTTTTAGAACATAATACCAAAGAAGGACTCTTGCAGAGCGACTCTCTGCCTCAGGTACTCGAATTCTGCCCTCGAATCGAACGCTCTATCCTTCTCGTGGAATGTGCTCTTCTAAAATCTGCCAAAAATCGGCGGCGCGCTGACGAAAGGAGGTTTCTAGTTCACCGGCATAGCACCAGCCGCTCCAGCCGCTTCTACCGACGAAAAGACCGCGAACGACATAACTAATGGACGACGATTAATCGTCATTAAATGCGGAATCTCTCGATGATGCCCCGACAGAACATCACCTCGGCATTTCGGATCGATTCGTCTGCTGCCTGGTCTGCTCGACCGTTTGCGATCCGGTTTCGGTTTCGGTTTGGGACGGATGATGGATTGAGTTGGTTCTGATTTCGGGCATAATTGTTCGATGATTTTTATGTAAATATTCACCTCAGCTCCCAACAGACCGCGACTGCGACTGCGAGGCGACTGCACTGGCGATGACCAACGATGGCCGTGGCCGAATTTATGAATAATGATGCTTCTACTCCCGGTACGCTAGCGTTCCTAACTGTGCGAAGAGAAAGAGCTGGCTGCCGGTCAGGTCGATCGCGTCGAATCCGCGCGGTACGCTACCGTTGGGCGGGTTTCGATCGTCGGCATATTGGTAAGCCACGCCACGTTGTGTGGATCGAGCGAAAAGACCCCCCAAAAAAAATGCCAAAATGAGTGACAAAATGATCGAAAAACAATGTGAAACAAAACCAAAACGGGAGTCCCGGGTGCTGGTGGTCGGTTGTTTGCTTTATTAAAATAATTATAGCCTTTCGCAAGCCTTTCTGCTTGTCACTTTGTTCCTGGTCCCGGGTCTCGCGATGTCCACGGAGTGGCCGGCCGGGGCGGGGCACCTCTTAAGCCTGAACAGTGTAAATACCTGCCGAAAACTCTCCCGAAATCGGGTACGCGAGCGAGCGCAAGCGCGAGTGCGAACCACAAAAACAAGTTTCGGGCGGACGACACGGAACGGAACGGAACAGAAAACAATTTGCCTCTTGAATAAATTACAGGACCCAGCCCCTGGGCTCCCGCTTGTCGTTTCTTCTTATAAAACTGTTGCGAGAGAGCAGCAGCAGCAGCAGCAGCAGCTGACCTGACAGAACACATCACGGCCAACTTTCGATTCGGTTCGACCTTCCGCCAGCCAGTCGGCAGAGCGGCCACTCCAACGAAATCCCCCAATCCGTCGCCCTACCGAAACGATGTGCCAAATGTGCCACGCGTTGCTCGCGATGATTTTTATGTTCATCTATTCGCATACAAATGTGCTCCGTCCCCGGCGGTGTCCCCCCACGGGGAGTTGGTGACAATGTTCGCATTTCAACGCACGCCCGATTACGGCGGCTAAACTATGCGTTTGATAAAGGAATGAATGCGCTCGAGTTTGAGGCGTTTTTTTTTTGGGCTACGCCTCGTTAGGCAGCTTAGCATAAGAGCGGCTTAGGCTTGAAACCATCATTTCCGGAGCTAAATCGATTGGCTGTGCGGAATGCGTGATGAGCGGGAAAGATCAAATCCTTTCGTGGCCTGCATCGGTTTCAAGTTTGCCGCCAAATGTGGCTCCACGGTGTGCTCAGGCGGAGCTGAGGTTTTCACTGAGTTTAGTCTAGAGTTTTAGTGCGATTTTATTGTAACGATGAGATAGAGATTGACTGTTTCCTGTGCTGTTATCGTCAAGCCTTAACAATACTACTCAAGTAATCGGTTGTTTAACACTAGACAAAAGCTTCCGGGTTCTCGAAAAACAGGTTTTTGCATACCTTAACCTTGAACCAATTGGTTGCAAGAAGACAAAACCATTTTTAAACAAGTGCATGGAACCAAATGTTGCCTGTCTTCTGGTGACTCTACAATATTCCAATAAAATCCATCAGATTGACTCACAATAGATGAGTAATGATTGTAATTCGTTCGTTCGAGTGGAGCAGCTCAAACATGAACCACATCCACGAGGCTGACGATTGTGTTAGTCGCATTTTGTTGTTGCTCAAGAACTGCTGCCACTGCTGGTGCCGCCTGCGTGTGAGCCAGTAATGCATTTCTGTTCGATATAGCCTTGATAGGAGGTCCTATTGATGTTTCGTAACATGATCGCGGCAAGCATTAATTTGCTCGCAGAAAATAGCGGCTCCTGTGGGCCAGCCCCAGCCCCCGACAGCAGCAGCAGCAGCAGCAGCAGAAGACGATGGGAACCACCGTTCGGTAGGGACACACTCATCGCGGGCACACAAAAGCGAATGACCGTTAGTGTTCGATCGTTAACGCTACAGAGCCGCATCAACGGCAGCACTAGCAGCAGCACTAGCAGCAGCAGCAGGAAGGAGAATAGCGTGCAAAGTGAACCTTTTCAGCTGGATTCGTTTCGCTCTGAATGCATTGCTCAACAGTGCAATTTTGTATTGGCACGATGATTATTTACGATACGTTATTCAGCGCGGCCGCAGAGCGAGCGCGCGCGCGCGCATCAGTCACTGAGAGAGCATCCAGATTCCCTCGGTGCCTGGCGCAGTGAATAGCGTAAATGTCGTCGCTTACGAAGCACTATTTTCCCTGTGCTACGCAAGTCTCCGCTGGCGACTCCAATCTTCGGCCCGTTGATGGCAGCGAGACACACAAGACACTTTGGCTTATCATGGCGCTCTCTGGACTGGGGCGTCCCCCACCCTTCCCGCCCTCTTCTGTCGTTCGTGCTCGTGAACGGCAGTCATCGCATGTCACTCCGAGATTGGTGGTTGAACGAGCAACCAGTGGACGGCGTTATCTGCGGCCTTTTTTGCACCGTTGGAATGGGCCGCCCGCACAGCACTAGGATCCACGGGTGCTTCGTGGCTGCTGCTGCTGCTGTTGCTCTTAATATCAAGCGCGCACGTCTCTGTCCTGCCGTTTAATAGTACACCAAAAGACTTCACAGTTGAGCGAGGAAAAGAGAGAGAGAGAGAGAGAGATAGAAGTCATCAGTTGATGAGTGTACCGATCATAATCTGTCAAAACTTCGCTCACAAGTTCACTGGCCACCACCAGCACGGACAGCACTTCTTGTAGGATGAAGAGATGGAAGACGTGGACCAAAGAGAGAGAGTGAGAGAGAGAAGCTGTGGCATGAGATGAAAGACCTGAGCAGAGGCACAAAAAGGCCAGCGGGGAGATTGGCGGGGGAATCGCCACTCGGGCACGACAACACCAGCACCGTTGTGTGGTTGTAATTAAATTAAATTCCTCAACCCATAGCTCACCTCACCACCAGTCAGAGTGTCACGGTTTGCACCCATCTCACCTGCTCCAAGACGTCCACCGAGACGGGGCCGGTCTCTCGCTATCGGAATAAGAAACGAACGTAAGAATGATGTGTTTTGATGCAAGAAGAGCTTTCATTATGATGACGGCAAAAATTGAATTCCACTCCCGTACACTTACTAGTGGATCAGTGCAGAAAGCTGGAGCAATCTCGCGCCGGACCACCTTTTTGGTTCGCTTCGGACACAATTCGCTGGACAGTGGTGTCACTCGCACCCGAAAGGATCGCACCATCACCAATACAATTGCGCCGGCTCATCACTGCTGCTTGCGCTGGGGGTTATCGATCGGCATGGGCA
>NC_064878.1:29606595-29636595 GCF_943734665.1 Anopheles aquasalis | reverse complement strand
GGCACACCTGATTCCTTGACCGATCGGTGTCGCTCTCTCTCTCTCTCTGTGTCTCGCTGTCCCACGCCCACCCCTACGGAAGATAAAAATGATTTTTAATTCGCTTTCGATCGTCAAGTCGATCGGTGAACTGGATTGTCTGTGTTCAAGGCTTTTTTTTTGGGGCCTACCGCTACTCCGATCAGAGACATCCGACCGCCTGCCTCTCCGGCGGTACGCCATACCTCGAGCAGGCAACATTAAAAACAGTTCAAAAGCTAGTTCCAGCGTCCACCACCGTCATCCCGCCTGAGCGAGCAGCCCGCTGAAACGCTTGTGGCATAGATTTGTCCGGGATCATAAAATCAGATATCGGCACCATAACAAAACCGTTGACAGATTTTTTATTTCTTTGAAAATTAGGTGTATATTGTGAATCGATATCTCCATGCTGATTTCCATGACCACCTTCACCCGCAGACACACCTCGATAATCGCTTAGATCGGCCGGTGGCTTACACGCCGGTTGTGTTCACAGATCACCGCAGCCAACATCAGGCGCTAGCGCGGGTGAAAATGGAATCCGCTTCGTTTCGAATCCGCAGTAAAAACTTCCACGCTTCGCTCGCCCGCCGGTATCCAAATTGCTCCAAAGATGGATACACTGGCTGGCTGGTGTTGCGTTTGACCTGTGTTCGTCGGCCTTCTTATGGATGCCACCGCCATAAGTATCGTCTTCGTCTGGCATCGGCTTAGGCACAAGGTGACGATTGCAGACCGATCCCCAGCCTGTACGCCTATGTCTGGACGGACCAGTTTAGCCCGGGCAGTGGTGTAAAAGGGACATTTGGAGTGTCATATAATGCCCCGACCGATCGACCGATCGACGTCGATCGATCCCCCGGTGCCAAGGTGCTCGATTGCCGCTGGTGGATTCCATTTCCATTCCGCGGTGTCACGGTGAAGAGGTGTCCTGTGTTTTGTTACCATAAATTCTCCGTTCCGATCAACATTCGATGCGTGTGGTCGCGCTGGAGGGGCGGCAAGGCGTGCCCGGGCAAGTGTTGAATCCGGCGTGTCGTCGCCGAGACCGATTCTCTTCGCCCCTTTCGGCGGCCTCACGGCGGCTCTCGGCATTTTATGACACTCTCGGTCACCGCATGTCACCCCTCCACCACCACGCACGGGGACCACGGGGCATAAAAATCAAAAACTTATGACACCCGATTTTATTTGACTCGGTTTATTGCTGTGTTTTGCCTAGGCATCCTTTTTGGAGTGGATCGGATTCTCGGACGGCGCGCCGAGGATGAGTCAAGGGTTGCTCGCCTTCTCGCGGTCCCCCGGATCCCCCTGCAGGCGACTCTGTTCGGTCAATGATTTCATCGATCAGATCCTCCGATCCGGTCGGAGGCCCATGCCCGGTGCTCACGGTCGATCTAATCACCGTGGCACTGTGCCCGCGGAAGGAAGCCACATAAACAGATATAGTGCACCCCCCCCTCCCCCTGTCTGGGGCCACACATTCATCATACCGAAAGCAATAAAAGATCCGAATCAGAAAGCCGAATGATTCCGAATGATTTCGAACATGGCACTCCAAAAGGGGGAACGCGGGCATGTGTGGATCGGCATTCAATATTGGATGTGTCTCTCATTAGCAGCGCACTTAAACCGTATCAACGTCTTTTCTCTTAAATTGCTCTACCCCCGAAGGGTGGTATGCGGCACGGTGCTAAGAGGTGTGCCACAGCAACAAAGAGCGAACCTTGGAACCCAGAGGCCAGCGGTTTTAGGGAGGTTTGAAAACGATTTTATTGCACACATGTCGGCCGAGAAGTCTGATCTGATCAGGTGGACTATGGGAGCGTTTACGTCGATTACCGGGAATAGCCTGGAAACTGAGTGATGTCACTCACCACACACCACCCCCCCCGGGGGGGTACACTTGATGGCTGATGAATCACATCCACATTGCATTCCTTCTTGTCTCGGCTCTCTGCGCCTTGCGGGTTCGAGGCAAGTCGATCGCCCGATACTTCCTCCGACAGCTGATCATGTTTGCGAGAGATGCCTAGAATTTATTTGCGGTTTGCGCATCGTTTGCGCAACTGGCAGTTGCAAATGGTGAAGATCATATCAAGATTCAATTCTAGATTACCACCGGCGTTCGAATCCCGGACTTGATCCCGGTGGTGGTGGTGAAGCAAACGAAACCAATATCCAACCTGACGCCAGGAGGAACCAGAACGGCTTCTACCCACAGAAGCTACGGCAGCTGAGACGAAATAAAATGATGTACATTATCTTCTTCACTAGTCCAGTGCAGTGCAGTGGTGGTGGTGGTGGTGGTGGTGGTGATGGCACTGCTGTCGTTAAACGCCACAGAAATAGTCCATGCTCAGGTTCTTCTCCTCGAATCGTCCCCCCCGCGAGTCGCTTTGTCTTTTGTGCTTAAAGTGTTGAGGCTCGGTCACTTGCTCGGTTGCTAATGAGCTGAATGTCGTGTATTACCTTCCTTCGTTTATCCCTCGCTCGTTTCTGAGCAGGGGATGGAAAGGGGGGGGGGCAATGAGCAGCATGCCGGAGATAAAACAGCATGTAAAACAACACGAGCCACAGGCGCACACCGTTTAAGCCCTTTCCTTTCCAGGCGAGCGCGCGCAAGTGAGCGTTCGAGCGGAGATCTAGAAGTGAACGTGTTTCGTGCGGTGGGGCCTTTCGTTGTTCGATTCGAAGAGCCCCATAGCCGTACGGCTCTAGTGGCTGCGAACCTAGCTGTCACACTCGGGCAGTTTGCGCTGAGCAGCTGAACTAAAACTAATTCAAATAATTTTCACAGTTTTACGAGTTTGCTTTAATTTATGCAGCGAATTCCTGGTACCTGGAGGCTGGTGACGGGGAAGAGAGGAACCGGGGGGCTGGCTGGGTGCTGGCTGGATCAAGCTGGGCGTTCGCGTGGTACACCTACTGGGTTGGAGGACGATGGCACGTTAAAACAATGAACTTATTACGATCTTTTGCTAAACGAGCTGGACTCGTTGCTCGCATCTGCCGATGCGACCGTCCGCGTAAATGCTAGTTACTCGTCCCCGATGCTCCCGTGGCCTGAGATGCTTCTAGAGATGACGTAGACCCGCTCGTAGGGGACAATTAAAGCGGGTTAAGGCTAAGCAAACGATCGCCAGGAGGATGGGTGGGCGCCCCGTGATATCAATTATTGGCTGTGGTTTATGGTTTCTCTACAGGATTAGCGCGAGCATCGTAAACTAGCCCCACCGGCCCCCAAATGACGCCCGTAAACTGGCGCTTTACAGAACTTGCTCTGCGCTTCTGCTGAACAGCCTTCTCCTCAGCCGGAACTCCTCTTCTACTTCTGTGCTGATGGTCTGTGCTAATGCTGCTGCTGCTGCTGCTGCGAGGGGGGGTAATTAAAGTACCTGGAAGGCTCTAGTGCCTCATCCGCACCGGTTTAATGGCGTAAGCATGAAAATGTGCTCATTCCGTGCGCGCGGCGAATGTAGAAATTTATGTGTGTTGACCCAAGTTTTACGCCAATATTGATGCGCCTCGGTGCGTCGTGGCATGTTTTATAGGTTAGCATCATGTTAATCCACATATTTCCCCCCTTCCGCGGTGCTGTGGAACGGTTCTCCGGTCAAATAGATCAAACAGTTGCTCCGGGACCCAGGGGAAGCCACCGTGATGCCTGGTGATGCCTTCAGGTCGTAGTAACGGAAGCACTTAGCACCCTTAGCACACTGTACTTCGGGCACGGAACAGGCGAGACGGATTTTTTGTTCCCCATTTTCCATTATCGCACATTCGAGAATGGCTGGCCAGGCCAGTTGTTCCCACGACTACTGGTCTACTTTACGATCCCTTTGCCTATTTGTCTAGGTCAGTTCAGTGAGTTGGGTGGGGGTGGGCGCTGATTTATGGTCCATAAATTTCGATCCCTTTTTTTGCACAAACACACTGGACGGCAACAACAACGAATCAATCAAAACATGTTGCTGTAGGCTGCATGGTAGTAGGGAAAATGTTGGCGAAATGTTTTTTTTTTATTAGTTCGCCCGAACGATCGTTAATCGGACTTAACGCCTGAGATTGCTCAAGTTACACACAACTCGACAGCTAGTTACTCGCCAGCTAGGCCACGCCTCGACTCTTTCGATCGCAAAGTTCTATTCTTGTTAGCCCAGCGGATCGTTTGGATCGTTTGGAAAACACGTTCGGGTGCAAAAAGCAACAAAAAGAAAAAAAATCAGGAGAAGTAACAGTGACGGCAGTTGCTAACTGCTCCAACACATTGTATTTTGAGTTACGTAAGGGAGCTAAAACCCATCCCAGACGACGATACGATACTTGGATCGATCGACCGCAAATACATTGTACTGGGTACCAGAATGGTGGCGTGTGGCTGGTGGCTACAATGCTGGTCCCGATACTGGTTCCGGATGAGGCATCGTTATTGTGTACGATCGAACGATGAACAAGTAGTCCAATATCCATAAAACACCGGTGGTGATAAAAGTGACCTCGAACATGATTGGAATGTGACCAATCTAGCTCGACGGAATGCGGGCGAAAACCAAGATCAGGATCCGAATTACACTGGTACTTGGTGCTGAGGCACCACATATTTCTTTCAATTGAATCGGAACTTGGAGAAACTTGACATTTTAGGAACAGAGTTCATAAGGCGGTGGCTACAATAATACAAAACTTATTTTTGAGTTGTATCCGAGATTTGCAGTAAGTAAGATCAAAGTGTTGGTGGCCTGTGCATAACGTTTACTGTTAATCCAAATCGATTCTTCGCAATCCCTTACGATCTTTACGAAAGACAACCACATGGTGCCCAGAGAATACCAAATGACGAACGGACTTGCGTTTTCCTTTCTGTCCTTTCCATCGCCAAAAAAAAAATCGCTCCATAATGTGCAGCAGAATAAATAATGCCCAGTTTCTGGTCGATTGAACTCATTCCTGGAATTCCTGTGACGTGAAATACATTTGATTACTCTCCATTCCATTGCCTCGCGTCTGCGGAGCCGGCTTCTTGCCGAATCCATGGCATGTAGCATGGCATATCGGGCATATCTTTCACCAATACAATACCTCAAAACTGGGCAGCAAATCAACGCAGCGCACAGTCTGCCAGTGGACACACATCACACGCGTTGTAAATTACCTGCCAGTCGCTGGTGCGGCCGTGAATGTTGAAAATTTTAATAAGTTAATAACTCAATCCACCAACCGAAATGCGATTCTTTCCCTCCGCAGCGTGCTGTCGTTGCTGCTGCTGCTGCTGCTGCTGCTGTCACTATCGAATTATGTTCGCCACAGAAATCACCATCGCTCAATGCAACAAGGTGGAACCGATCAGAAAAGAAGGGGAAGAAGGAGTCACAGATATGCTTCTCATTTTCTGCACGCCATGCATTTATGAATCAATTATTGCTTTTCCATTTATTTTGACCAAATTCTCTTGGCGCGCGTGAAAACAAAAACCCGACCACGGTGCATTCGGACGAGAGCTGAATACCGGCGATCCTTTTTAGTCAGTCTTGCTGGTTTTACGGAGTGCGTCGCCGCGATAACTGCGTTGCCAAAGGCGGACCGTGGCTGTGGCGCTGCGGCACGCAATTGCACGCAGAAGAGTGTGAAACTTTGGCAAACTTTCACGAAAATTATTTAATAACCACCATTGAAATGGTCTCACTTTTCACACGCGAAACCCGAAATTCCACCGGCAAACGGTACGGTAGGGAATGCAAATGGTTTTTACGTAAAACAAGTGTGATAATGTGAGGTAAATATTTGCACAATTTCTCCACAGAAGTGATGGCGGAATTGTTTGCCAGACTGAGCCTCTATTCTATGCGTTGGCACCTGATAGAAGACCTTTGCTTTTTCTACAGAACTTTCTAGTACATGTATTCATACCACTGTGATGTAATAAGTATCGTATTGCATTGCTAAAACCTTACGGTCAGTCCTCTTGGGTGGATTATTTTACTCGCGTTTCTCTCCAGGCTCACACCGAAGTCAGGACGGTATGCATGATGAGCTGCATCAACGCTGCAAATGCTGCAGCAAACCGGGGGCCCTTGTCTTCAATCTTCGCCGCACGCCGACTCCACCCCTCCCTGTCCCGTTGGGTGCTCTGTTTTAAATCATATGATAAATGACTACCCGCTGGTTGACCTGCCACGGTGCCGTCAACAATGCCCGGTGCTCTCTGGTGCGCGCAGACGCAGATTCGGAAATCATCTTGTTCGATGCCGCGAGACAGCGAGATGTATCAGGGACCAATCACCAGCCCAAGCCAACAACTTCGCAACCTTTGCCATCCAATTGCTTCATTGTGAGTCCTTGGCCGGCCGACGAGCAACGGCAGAAGAAACCGCGGACGATTTATTTCTCTGCAAGCACTCTACGCTCACCGTCGTCTCCACCACAAACTGCTTTAATTATCTTACTTTAGCCAGCGCCAGCAACCGATGTAATCTTCTCCTCTGGACTCTGCGGTCCCGGACGACTCAGCCACTCAGGGACACGACTTCCGACTTTTGGGACACACGTCGTCTCGGACCAGAGCGAGCGGGCCAGCGAGCGAGTGAACGAGAGACACGCCGCTTTCTCTGCTTTCTGCCAGCTCCTCGCCGTGGCCTGGCCGAATTCCTATCCTCTGTACGGTCTCTGTACGATGAAACGACTTGTTTAACAGATTGAAGATGACTGATGAACCCTGAGAATGCTGACGTACGGCGGAAGAGAAAACCGCGCCGCGGCGGTGCAGTCGCGACCCCGCGGGGAGAGATTCACAAAGACAGACGATATAACTTAATAAAAGAAGAGCACGAGCACGAGGGCATCCTCACCTGCTGCAACAGGCTGCTGTCATTACGGACGGACGTGCGCAGGGCTAATGCGTTGAGGTCAACCCGCCAAACCGTTGCTGCTACAATGTTGCCACCACACATTCACCCCCCGGCGAGGTGGGGGAGAATTTATCTCTGGCTCATTTGTTAAGTTTTGCTGCACCACTTTTGCTGACATTAGATGAATAAATACAGTCAGCACGAGAATATGGTTTACAGAAGTTGCTGCCAGCGTTTTTGTTTTGTTATCTCCAAAAAAAAACAATATTTCTTCAACAATTCCAAAACCGCAAAACAAACTTGATGGTGTTCGTTCCGTGTTCCACCGAAATCCCAACTGTTCGCTCACGGCACAGTCTGATCATGCATGATGCATGCTTGCTGTTGCGCCTTTCAGTCCCCCATGTACTTTTCACTCTATTACCTTGCGCAGCTTCGCGCAGCATCAGCATTGTCATCATAGGCGACCACCTAGATCGCGCGCGCGCTTTTTGCAGCTCATCGTCCTCCTGGTTGACCCTGGAGCGCTGTTTACTCACTGGGCGATCGTCTAATCGATTACCGTTGCTTGAATGTTGAATGGGACGACGGGAAGGGCGCATCGAACACAAAAAGCACACTTGTGTCAAGAGGACGCCATCTTCACCATCGGCCGGTCTGCTACTTGGCCGTCCGCAAAGAGTCCAAAGTCCGCTTAGGATTTCGCATTAGTATCACGATATTCTGGGAAAGCAGTAAAAGCGTTGTATAGTTGTTATAGCCGCGCTGTTCAGCTGTTCTCGTCGCTTGCTCATATGATTTAAGATCAATTTTATCTCGATCTCGCAAAAAAAAAAAAAGAAAACAGTGCAAGATATACTACTCTAATCAAATTAAGTTCTAAAACGAACGCTCGATTGTTCTGCTTGCTTCACGAGTTGTAGGAAGCGCGGTATCGACGTCACTACCCACGGTTGTTGTTGTTGTTGTTGAACATGTGTACCTTGCCGACCGCAGATGGCAGAGCATTCCGATGGACTTATAATGAGAGCGACGGGAATGATCCTATCGGGCTTGGGTCGAATGTCATGTGTCCACATAATGGTCGGACCAAAGGCGATCAAATACGGACGGAGTTTCCGTGCCCCCAGGGGAGGGGGCCAAAGAGGGGGCCCCCTTACCCTCTCCACTAGTGCTAAGAACGATGCAACGAATAGTTATGATGATTGCATTGCGCGCATGCAACACGACCTCGATCCACCGCCTCTGACCCAGCCAGCCAGCCAGCCAGCCAGCCAGCCAGTCGGTCGGTCGCCCCGATAGGATGGCCCCTCTCTCTCTCTCTCTCGACCTTCCTGCGAACCCGCGAACCTCGGCGGATCGGTGAAGCGATCGAAGCTCTTCGGGGACTGTTAACCACCCCACACGCGCGCGCGCGGTGCCGGGTCGCGCGACTCTGGGTCATTGTTGTCGATCACAAATATAGTGATGATAGTTCAATAGCTAATTTGCTCATGAAATAGAGGCGGTGTACGATCGTAATTTTCAGCCTTGCCTGCTGCCTTCATCAGTGCCGACAAAGTAGGACGGACGCACCGGGCCCCGGCTCGGATGGTCGGACGGCATGTGAACGTCCCCGGGGGTCCCCCCCCCCCCAAGGCTGTCGTCGTGAAGTCTTCCTGATCGTACACCACAACCACCACCATCCACGCCCGCTGCTCGACGAGTGTGCGGTTCCGTCCTGTGAGCGGAGGGAATTTGAATAATATCACATCGATTTCCATTCGCCCAGGACGTTGGACGGTCGGTTTTTGGTCGGTCTTCCACTTTCTATTGACTGTCGATCAGTGGAAGTTCTAAGGGTTGTGCAAAGTTTTTCGTGAACCACATTATTGGAATGGAAAATTTGGAATTTATGCCAAATCAATACAAATGAAACGAATTTTCATAATTGTTATTGTTGATAGCATTCGAATTGATTGTAGATGATGATAAAAGAAATCGCTTAGGCTTTCCTTTCTTTATTTGTAACCAAAGATAACGCGTTAAAAGCATGAGGATCGTAATCTGGTAAAAAAATATGATGAGCAGGACAATAGAAATCAAGACAAAGGTTTTAGTTGCTATACTACTGTGTAAAAAAAGCTAGGTAAAACGGTTTTCAAATTGCCCGCGCATACGAATTTCATTTATTTTGTATTTTTAGTAGATTAACAATAGATTCGGTTTGTGGATACGATACGATGACGATTTTTTGTGACGTAACCATTCAACTTTATTTATGCAAATAAATAGCATATTAATCTACAACTTTTGAAGATTATTTGATATAGTTTTGAGCAACATTCATGTACAAATTATTCCATGGCATCAAATTTTGGTAGGCGTGTCGACGAAAAGTTACTTTTTACGGTGTCCATCGTAGCGACATGACGGATCATCTGAAACATACAAATCGATATTCGTTAGAAAGGTTATAAGTTTATCTAGGTAATCTCGGAGAGTTTTTGTTGATATTCCAGTTTTTCGATTTTTGGCAGACTTTTGAAGTTGAAAAAGTGATGCTTTTTGGCGATTCTGCAAAGAAAACGAGCTTTACAGAATTGTTTAAAAAAAAGTATAATCAATTTTAATGATCTCTCGACGGGCTTACCTAGCAAAAAGCGTTGGTTTTGAGGAACGCTGTTCAAAGTAGCGGGCTGCATGGAGCCTTGTATGAAACGCGGATTTTCAAAAATCTGTATCTTTGTCAGTTTTTTCTCGATTGATCCAAAACTTTTACAGAATACTCTTGAAAGGATCAGCTTTCAGGGAAAAATGTTAAAAACATGTGTCACAAATAAAAATTAAATACCGAAGTCCCCCCTAAAGCTAAGCTTACTCTACAAGCCGAGAGAGCAGCCCAAATGCTCGATTTGCATAGGAGAGATACTGAGATTTCCAAATACAAAGAGGACAACCAGGCAAAAACAATACAAATGGCACTTCTTCCAAAAACATGCAAGCACATATCGACCCATGGCTTCGTTTTCGGCAACAAATGGTTATTTATAGTCAATCGAACAAACACTAATGACGCATCATGTGAACTCGGTATTTAACATCACGAGTGTGGTGCCTGTAAGCATTTGATTCCTAACCTCTGGTGATGGTGAATTCCTCCACCCAGAGCAGAGCACGTCCATCGCTCCAGTTGCTGCTTTAACTGGTTCACCCAGAATGACAAAAGAAATACCACCATCCACTACTGCTGCTGCTACTGCTGTTGCTGCTTTTAATGGGAATGCTCCTCCTAATGAGCCCCGAAAAAAAAAACACGGTTACCGCGGTGCGGCCTCTAACAAGCCCCTCTCAGAGGATGCTGCGTTACTCACATCTCAATAAAATGGAGCCAGCGGTCGAGTTTGGTTGGAGGAGAGTAAGAATTTCGTGGGAATTTACCTTCGGACTGCGGGCCTGCAGTCGCTTCGTTCGCTGCTTCGCTTCGCTTTTGACGGTGCTGTAACATCCTTTGTGCCGCTCGCCGTGGCCGCGTTGTGTTGTTTGTTGTGATCTTTCGCACCCCGGGATATCGGTCGGTATCGGTCGGCTGTGCAGAGAGCATTCCAGGCCCTTTCCAGCGCTAAATATTAGATTCGTGAGTATGTTTTATTTATGTTACACTTATCGCACCACACACATGAGCGAGAGACAGAGAGAGAGGGAGAGACGCGTGCAAATATGTAAAGCACCCAAACGCGGCAACTCTCCACCAGGGGGTGGGACAGCGACTTTGTCACCTGGGCAGGATTTTTTGTGTTTTAACGGATCACACCGTAGGGCAGGGGGTTGCCACGATCAACGAACGGGCCTAGAGGCACGCAGCACCTCTTCGATCTTTTTCTCTCTCTCTCTCTGCCTTGTACCTTACACCGATGCTTATCTTTTGCAGAATTTACACGTCCTCGGGAGAAGATTTGCAGTAGCATCACCCTCCTCCTGCACCTTTTGCGCACATTGCGCACGAATCATTGCGCTATCGAGTCACGGAGCACAGAATAAACGAAGGCGCTAAATGTCTATCCCCTTTCCCCCTTTCCAGCCATACTTTTCGACGCCTTTCTTGCTGGTCGAGGCCACGGTCCGTGCGATCGACCTCGAGAGAGAGAGAGAGAGAGCGCAAGAGCGAGAGAGATGAGGTAGATGCCAGTCCCTCGGGGCGGGGTGCCCGGCGGTAGGTTGTAATTACTGGGTATTTAGGACCCAGGCGCATCGCTTTTATTAAGCGATAAAAGTGCCACCTCGGCCACCCCTGTGCCTGGACCTGGTGCTACTGACCTCGGCTGCATTCGGCTCCTAATAGCGTCACTGCACCTAACGGTAGCTCAACACCGCATCGCATCGCATCGCATCGCATCACTTCAAAGTAAAGTGCCACAGTCCGCAATCAATGCGACTGCGATTTCGATAGTCTGATAAACACGGCGGCGGTCGGCGCAAAATGCAAACCCACTCTAATCTGCGTCCCGAAATCAGTCCCACGAAATACTTTATCCCTTTGGAGTCACTACTTGGAGAAGCGGCTCTTCGGCACGCTGTTTAGCACGAGGAAGCTGCTGGTAAATTCGGGCAGCAATAGAGACGAGTGAGGCACTATACCTCTGCGGAACATCTGCATTACTGTAACGCGCTGCTCGAAGCTCGAGCTTCGATTATCTACCACTCGTGCGGCATGATAGCTATGGCGGCATAAAGTTCAGCTCATTCCTAGTCTCGCGTTACCTTTAGTCTGTCTGTATGTGGGAAAATTAACTGCACTACCACATAGCTGAACTTCATTTAAATGAAGACTGAAACACTGACCAGGCCTTCTCCTGTTCGCTCTCCGTGGCCCTAACATCCCGCCACAGGTCGACCAAGCAGCGACCGACGACTTTAAGGTCCAGCAAACAATTGTGGCTGGTGTGAAATTGAGAATCATATTAGAGATGCTTTTGAGTGCGCACACACAGGCGAGCACACGAACATAAAAGGCCAGAGATTACTATCGGGAGCGCGCGTTTGTGAAGTTTAGCCGCGCTGAGCTGCGGCTAAGCCGTCTCGGAGCCGCTTGGAGGGCTTGGCTCAAGATGCTCGCTCGGCAATGTGCCGCTGGTGCCCGCCCCCCCCGGGAGGATGAAGTGCATGTGTTAAAAAGGGCAGATTAAGATGTTGCGATAAAGCCCCTCCGTGTCCTATGCAGGGCATTCAGCGACACCACCGGCCAGTCGGCCGCCTGCTTTTGTTGGCGTTCAGCAGCCTTTATGGTGGTGGTGGTGGTGGACTGTAGCTACAGAGAACTATTGAACATTTGCTTCGCCATCTTTCCCTACTCTTTTCGCTTTTTTCGAAGATAATTAGCACGCAGATTGTCACCGATACGATAAAGGTGTGAAAAGGGGCACTGGGAACTCTCCGGTTTGTTTAAAGCATTCCCGTACGTGCTTCACATTAGCGTCATGCCGTTCGTCCTAAGTCGATAAATGTCACAATGACAAAGCGGCGGAAGAGGTATGTGCAATTGGATGTTTAAACAAGTCCACTTTAACTTACACTTTAGTTCATTTTTCTCTCACTGAGGATCCAGAATACACCACGAGTCCGTTGATTTGTGAACAAAAATCATAAAATCTCTTCCTACCTGGTTCCGCCTTGGGTGTCTCCGGGCGATCCTCCGACGGACTTGCAACTTCCCTACCCGGCAGCAGACACTGCTGCTGATTCGATCTTTGTTCCCGTGCATCTCCTTCCGTCGTTTTCGATTTGTTATAATTTCTTGAGCATACATACGACCCGGAGCCGTAACAGTAGGGGGGATGGTCCGCTAATCTAAATTAAAATCTACAAGCGCCCTCACTAAAGGATGCCCAGGGATCGACCGGTGACCGTGGTCGTTGGCCGAGTGCCGATGGAAAGATGGAGGGGAACGAATGGGGGGACGTCGTTCACATATCGTGTTGGCAATGTACTTGAGTTCCAGTTCCAGTTCCGTGTCCCCGAAATGAACCTACAGGGTAGAGAGAGAGAGAGAGAGGGTAGAGCAGGCCAGTAGCGGCATCGGGTTTGACCGATTCTGATTTGCAGCGCACCCGGGGTGGGGGGGGAACAAATGAGCGAGCGATCCAGATGAAGGGAGATCGGACATCGGGTTAAATTTGTATTATTTATGGCCCCGGGTGACGCGCAAGTGGCCGTCACGGTCACGGACAAAACAGCAAAGAAGTTTTCTGTTGTAGCAAGAGAGTGAGCTGGGCTTTTGGGATTTATTGCTTTCAGGAGTTGGCGTAAATTTATTGCAAAGCAAAATGGATACCATTTCATCATTGCATTCGGCCGAATTTCGCGAACTGGCTTCCAGCTAATGGAACTAAGGTGAAGATGTTCACGTTATCTTGCCTTAAGGTGTTTTGGAGTCTGATACGATTAAATGCTCTAGATAAGCATCCTTACAATGAGAAGATCACTACATATTGCTATGGAGTAGTACAAGTACAAGTTCAAGATATTAAACCAACTCAAGAAGAACCTTCCAGACCATCCAGACCTCAAGCAAGATGGAAGTCACACAATAAGCAAATGTTCATAATTATCCAGCTCACCGCGGGTGTCCACCAGCGCCAGCCAGGTTGTGCTGTCGAGGGCACCATGCAGTGGACAGAACCTTCACCCAAGAACTGTCCACTTCTGTCGTCGTCGTTTTGTCGCAAGTCGAGATCGCACCGAGATGGTGCTGTTTGTGTTCTGCATTTGTGCAGAAGAAGTATTGCGCCAAGTGGCCGCTATCGCGTGTACAGCGACCTCGCCACAAGTGGCCACCGGCGAAATGATGTCGCCGGGCACCATAGGCCCCCCTGCGCTGAAGTGAGACCATGAAGGAGTCTAGGATCCCAACTAACGCCATCTCGCCAATTCAAACAGAATCCCCCCCCGAAAGAACAAACAAAACATACATCTTCGGTGCAAAGCAAAAAGGGGGTAGCTTCCACTTGTCGTCAGCGCCAGCCGCCGTCAGGCTCTTCTTCTTCTTCATCTTGTGAGCCGATGTGGTACCAAGAAAGGTGGCCCTTGGTTTCCTTTTTTTCCTTTTATTCACCTGGTGGTATCGTTGTCCGCGCGCGCGCGCGCGCGCGGTTTCTTTGATATAATTAAACCGACTGGCGGCGACTCCAGGGGACGAAAGAGAAAAGACCGTTGGACTGTTATACTTCATTTAACGGATTTTCGCCGATACTTCAATGCTTCCATTCCGCCTCTGCTCCGAATGCTGAGCCGGAGAATGAATAGAGCTTTCTTTCTTAGAGGAGTTACTCTCTGGGGGTGCACCTGCTCTCCGTCTGCTGGTGCTGCTGACCACCAATGGGTATGGCCAGGGAACGGCCAACCGACTCCGGCTGATAGGTATTTTATTGTTATTGGCATTTGAAAATAGGGAAAAATATCAACCCATTTAAGTGATTCTAAATGACTTTTAAGACAAATAACTAGCCACCGGGTGCGAGCGGGTCGGGAGGAGGTCGCTGGTGTGGTCTCCGGACCTCGCGGGCACTTCGGTTCGGTGGAATGTCTCGTGTCCCACGTTCACACGATCACGCACCAGACGTGCGTCTAGTCGCGCAGTGGAAAGGACCCTCATGCGCCCTCATGTCCGCTCATGTCACCTCACTTACTCACTCAAATGTCTTCCTTCGGGGTCCATGGAGCGTCCATCCCTTCTTCTCGCGGTCTCTGCTGCCAGCTGGGCGATCTTCTCGGATCTTTTTTTTTTTTTTTTATTGAATTCTTATCGGTATATGATCAGATTTATTGCTCTCGATCATCCTGCCACGACTGAGTGAGCCGCGATCGCGAGCACGGCGGCGCTTAAGCATGTCACCTCGTCGCCGCTGGAATGGCGTACCGATGGCCGCCCTGAAGGTCCCACTAATGGCCGCACCGGACCTTCGCCTGTGAATGATGTGTGAATTCACGCCGTGTGCGCGCTCTTGCTGGCGGAAAAACATCAAACCGCCCGGGGGTTGGTGGCGAATTGCTGGCCGAGGATGCCATCAAAGTGTGCTCCCGAAAAGCAATTCATCCTCGCACCACACGGCTTGCGGCGGGCGACAGTCCATGACATCGATGACCACGACGACCACGACGACGACGGAGACGCAAAACGTACAATCGATCAATTAGCCGATTACTATCACCGATAGGAAGCTCGTCCGGCGCTCTGGCCCTGGCTGCCACTGCCGATTGATGGGTGATCTTGACGGGATCGTTGCAGAACTGCCACCCTGGGAGCTGGCGACCTCACGGACAGCAAATTAGTTCGATATTTGTGATATCACCGAGTGGTGCGCTCTAGAACGATGCCGTCAGTTTGGATCCAGCGTGGATCTTGCTCTTCTGTGATGACCACAAAACGGCGGGGGTTTCGCCTTCAATATTTATACCGTGATCGAACTCGATCAGTAATGGTGAAACTATCATTTATCAAGGTGCGCCATAAATTCTCCTTCTCTTCTGCAGACCACTCACCTGCTACGACGTCAGCTGGGGGATAAAACAAACAAACTCCCGCTGGAGAGCTGGACCAGGAGCGTCTCTCCTGGTGCTGCTTTGGGTGCCTCGACGGCTCTCGTCGTCGTCTCAATGGTTCAATGTCCAATAAAAAAGCAAGCCCTCAGTGTACACAAAAGGAAATGTCATATTTTAAAGTTCGATCCGTTCCGATTTGGGCTCGGGCACGGTAAGAAAGATACGGTACCCCGTGTGATAATGCCCGTGGAGTGGAACAAATGGATTCCGCTTTGCGCTTTGCGCGTTGCGAAAAATGGACTCCCCATATTCGGTATCCGAGAGTCTTGCATGCTCTCTCTCTCTCGGCCGTGCAACCTGTAGCGCACCGGTATCCTAATGGATAAGTTTCGATTGCATGCGATAACGTCCGAAAACCGTGTGATGATTAATATCTCGGGGAGCCCCCTCCCGCCTTTTACGGACCGAGGTAGTGTTCACCACCGGTTCACCATGGTGCACCATAAAGAGTCAATAAGAACAGCAAGCAGTCCGTCAATCGTCGATCGCAGTTTGGCAGCAGCAGCAGCAGCAGCAGCACAATTCGAAACGGACGCAAAAAGGCTCAAGGAGCCCGATGTTTGTCTGCCTGCTGTGCAATTGAATCCACAGCCGGAGCCCGGGGCCATTGGATGATCGAGCGCGACCAAAACAATTCACCAAAAATCCACTGCCGATGCACTTGCCCTTGGTTTATTTCGCGATTCGCTTACCAAATTTAGGATTATTACGCGGCGATTTCGGTTATAATTTAATGAAACGCGTCGCCCGCCCGCCGACTCCGTAACGACTCCGGGTCAACGTCCAACGGCTCGGGTCCTCTCCCGTGGAGTCCAGAAATACCGGGAGGATGCCATAACGCGAAAGGCTAGTACGACGGACGCACAGCAGTACGACAATGCACGCTTCACGTGGCGTCTGAAATGGATCCACCTGGCGAGTTCCCCCGTTCCTTTCCTCTCCCTTTCCCCGCACCGATACTGATGGTGACATGCTGAAGGATCTGCTCTGGGCAGACCAGCACACCAGAACCGGGGCCACAGCGGTGCGGTATTCAATTTTAATTAATTGAAATGTTCCCATTAAATCATATCGCCGTATCGTGGTGATCGAGGGAGAAGGGAATGAGCGTCATAAATTTGGAGCGCATTAATTGGAATGCGCCGTTGCCGTTTTGTGCTTCCGATTGTGCTGCCTGATAAAGAGGGGCAAATAATGCCCCCCCCCCACCCGCCCTGGAATGCGCTGGAATGGCAGTGCTCTAAGCGTGCAGGATCTGTTCTGACTCTGTTTTGAATGCTGCTCCTTTGCATAGAGAGAGAGAGAGATATAGGAGAAGGGTTGATAATTGAGATGTCAATTACCGGTGAACCATCGGGACGTGAGTTTGGTGAGCGACAGAGAGAGAGAGAGAGAGAACGAGAGAGGTCACAAAGTTGCTTCGACTTTGGCCTTCTCCGCAGCTTTCGCTTGGTGTGCTCGAGCATCAGGCCATTTCGCGCAAAGCCTCCGCTGGGTCACTGCAAATGGGCCAGCGGATCCCTGGCCTTCTCGCTCGTCCCCTTGCGTTGTGGTTGGAGCGTCTAGATGCATTTTGTTGCATACTGACCTCGGCGAGGTCGCCTGGCAAACATGCATACACCGCAAGCAACCACCATCGTGCATCGTGCAGCCAGAAAGGCCAGAACACACACCTAGGGGTGCGGATCGGGAGCTGGAGGTTTCGGGGAGCCCCATCAGCCCTCCCCCGGGATGCCAGGGTCCGATCCAAACCGATTACCGCTGGGCCGTCGATGAGTTATTTCTCTGATTTATGATTTCAAGCCACCTTTTGGCTTCGGGGACGGGGGCGCCCGCGCACGCGCAACACCAACAACCGCTAACGGTTCGCCGGAATCCCGCGGGAATGACCATTCCGTCCGGGGCCATTCTGGGGCCCTTCGTCGCCGTTGGTTCGGTTTGTTTCCGTTCCGCAATTTCACGTGGTAATTGCTGGGCATTAGGATGCCTCGCTTAATTATCGTCGCGCGCAAACGGGCAAATGGTGGTCCTCCGTTGGCGAGCGCTGTTTGTTGATTAAGAGGTTAACGAAATGTGCCGAAGGGCGGCGTCTGAAGAAAGCGACGGCGCGTACCAGGGGATCAACAGGTTGCTTCCGAGCATCGTACACTGTTATCCTTGCGGGATTGTGTTTTCTGAGATTAAGCTGCATTCGTTGACTGTTAGTGGGTGACTGGGGAATCTGTCTATCAGAAGCACGGGCACGATATCTTGGTTTTGGAACTCATAAACACTTACCAACAACGAATTAAGTCAGACAGTGACAGTTCGTTCAACGGAATCCAATGGCAGCGTTTGATAAGACTAATTTGGATCAGCAAAAAAAAATCTTTTATCTTAACCGTGCTCGGTCAGAATAGCAATAATCTTTCATCTTATTGTTGATTTTGCGTCCAGGTTACCAGAATCAAGCGAAAAATGTATGTAATACGGGGTATACCATAAAAAATGAGAATGTTTTTGCTGCTCTGTTTTAGAATTTTTGGTTTTTTTTCTAACACCAGTGAGGCATTGTAGGCTATTGATGTGTTCGTGAGACTCATATCTATCAAATGGTGTATAAAAAGTACTCGTGAAAAAGTTGTCTGATCTGAAAAATGTATTCAAAGGCATTAGAGTCGATTTTGCTTCGAGCGAAAAAAAACCGATTGTCGTGTTCTCTCTTTTCACGATTGACCCAGCATGCAATTCCTGCACGAATATGCTCATATCGCCCCTAAAGACTAAGGATGGACCAAAGAATATAAATTTCAAGTCCACTTTCGAGTTCCCCGATGGAATAATGATGTTTGGAGCAGTTGTCTCTAATGGTTTGAAAATGCCACCAGTTTTCATAAAATCCCATATTAAAA
The DNA here is from genome assembly GCF_943734665.1 of Anopheles aquasalis. Lineage (NCBI taxonomy): Eukaryota > Metazoa > Arthropoda > Insecta > Diptera > Culicidae > Anopheles > Anopheles aquasalis. The sequence continues at coordinate 29,618,258 of NC_064878.1, read as the reverse complement.
TCAATTTTTTGTTTATCAATTTTTTGAAGGATCATGTTTTACCATAGATTAAAACAAACTTCATTACACCAGAAAATGCGGAGTTTCAGCAAGATGGAGGCCCCTGCCATTCGTCTAAACGGACTCAAACATGGTTGAAGGAGAACATGCATTTATGGTCCTGAAATAATTCGTTTGGACTTTTCAGTATAAGCGTTTTGTTAGGCCAAGGACCTGTGAATCGTCACACCATACGGCTGGCTCGCTAAAATCGTTTATCATGTTTGATGATAAACGATTTTAGCGAGCCAGCCGTATGGTCCTCTATGTTGGTCCTAGTCCTCTAAGTTGGACACCTATTTTACCGAGGGTGTTCTCGAATTTGTAATCGCGAGGAGAAATTAATTGAGAAAGCAGGCCGACAAATCCACTAATTTGGATTGTTTTTGATAAACAATGAAATAAAAAGGGCGATTTGAAATATTTTAAAACAGTGAAAAAGCTACAAAAATGGTTTCCAACATCGATAAAGGATTTTCTCATTTTTTTATGGTACACTCTGTATTAGAAAAAGATTCTAGAGTTTGAGTTGTCACTTCATAATTAGATTCTTATAATAAGGATGCAGGGTGACAGTTCTTAACGCGAAATCACTATCGTGGCACCTTTAGGTCCGCTATGCCACGTTCCAAAACTGAGAATAACAATCGAGAAGGACGCGCGTGCTGCCACTCTAGAGAATATCCAATATCCCAAATCCCTCCTTTTCCCGTTCCATCTCTTTGTTTTGCATAGAGGCCTTTGTCCGGCCAAAAAGGGGCGTCCTTTACTGTGGAGCATAAATTGATCCAAATACATTACTTCACCCGGCTGGCTGGCCACGAGGAAGGCAGATCTTCTTCCTCTAACTTCTGCGCCATAAGTCGAAACGTGAGGGTCAAGCGAAAGACACAACGGTTCGATCACTCTCTCTCCTTCTCTCTAATCACACATTCACTCGGCGAGGAACTTGGGCCAAGTTGGGTGAAAGCATATTGTGAGTGTGGCTCTTGTGGGAAACAAAAGTCTTAGACCGCACCGCGCACCTCCTGCTCCTGCTCCTTTTATCATCGTTTAATCTCCGGAGCGTGCACCACGGCGGCCGATGTATCGATGCATATGCTACGGAGACCCCGGCGATATTGGGTACGCGGTATGTTGTGGTCGATATTTCAATAACGGATTATTGCGCCCAGGATCGCCGCCATTCGGGGCCAGGGTCCGGGCTATCAAGCATCGGAGCTGGATCTCCGTCGGAGGTCGAAAGGCGATGGGCGAGAAGAGCGTCCGAGCGATAATCCTCCGAAGGGCAATTTGTCGGCAATAATAACAAGTTTAGTGTAAATGATCCTGAGCCGTAGATAATTGAAATCTGTTATGCGGCGATGCGGTTCTCGCATTTCAGGCGGACCGCTGGCCACGGCACGCCCGCACTGACCGTTTTCGCCGTTTTCTCACTCGCCTCTCCGAGACCCGGAGTGTGCTTTGCACGATTGTGTTGTGACGTGTGGCGGCGTTGAAGCGTAACGAAGGCTCCGAGCCGGTCGACGGCCGAACGTCGAGGACGACCATTGTGCTACAGGGGATCGTTGTAAGTAGATCAACCGCTGGGTAGCCGGGTGGTGATTGCTTCCAATGTTCTTCGCTGTCACTTCGCATCTGGTATCATCGTCGCGCTCGTCGATGTGTGTGACGCACACAAGCGAGGGGATTTATGCAAAAGCTGCCACAAATCGCACTAGATATCGTATTTCGAGAGATGAGAGGGTGCTTACCTTATACCAGGGATTAGCTTTTAAGGAAGAGGAGCCTCGTTTCGGATCCATTCGATGAGGGTCTTTTTTTCGACGTGCTCTGAAATGCCTGTGCTTTCCGTTCCAGTTCGTTCGCTACAAAAATTTAAATTTTCAATTTCCAATCTCTTCCGAAACGCCATTCGGCCAATCGTTTCACGGCCTGCCACTGCACACGTTCACACCTAGTAGGTATTGGAACGAGAGGACACTCCTTTGTCGCCGTTGTGCGATGTATTTTCGATGACGACGATCACGACCACGACAACGACGACGAAGACGACCTAACATCAGCATAACAACTACGGCAGAGGAGAGAAAAGAGAAAAAAAATAAGAAGGAAATAAACAGTTTCCTATCGCAACATGCTCTTTTCAGTTCATTTAAATTATGGTTACGGTTATGGTTATTGTTATTGCCTTCGAACACCAGCCCGCAACGCCCGGCCCCTGCCTGCCCGGCAGGTCTCATGCGGCCATTGATAAACATTATCGATTTGTTCGCCCTGGGCCCTCGGGGCGATGTTCTAGTTCATTATGGTGGAGCAGCACCAAATTTAAATTCCGTACGAGATGGAATGTTCAGGGCGGAACATTCAAAGAGAGCGCTCGACCGGAGGCGGCTCTTTCGCCAGCCGTTGGCGCACCAGCAGCACCCTTTCCCCCCTTGCCCCGGGGATCGATTCGGTAACGAAACATCCCGTTTGTCACCAGATTTCAGGGTAATTCGAGAGCGAAAACGGAGCTCCGCCAGTTTTTTTTTTAAGTGGAACTGTTGGCGTGCGGGTGATCAGTTAGCCAAACCACTAGCCAGCAAATCCTGTTAAGACTGTTGAAGGTATGGGGGTAGAAAATTCAAATTTAAATATTGGTTTTGAGGTTGGATTTACTCAGACTGGCGAATGAATGAGACTGGGCTGGGTGGAGCTACAGAAAAAAAAATTAGGAAAAAATGTTAACATCCTAACGTATGGAGGAACCGGATTTGTTTTTGCTTGAAAGTCAATGACTACTGTCATCGAATGAAAGTTTAGCCTTTCGAAACAGTCCTTGCTGTGGGAATATTGTTTCAGTTGAAGTGTTATAATAGTAAGATGGTAGAAGCCCAACACTGGATATTTTTTTTTGCTTGAAGCTAATATTGCCAGTAACATCACTAAAAAAGTTGCCAGATGTTTTGTACAATATTTTGGATCTATAATGCAGTTGGGTCAGGATTAAACCTGTGGCCTTTTCAGGGATATTGCAAACGTGAGACATGTTTTCAAAAACTAGTAAAACAGATGAAAAAGTGTCCGCCTCTTTCAAGAAGTTTACGTTTTGACTGATTTTTCATGGAAAGTCCAAGCCTAAAAATTTAATCACATATCAAGTACATCATAGTTTTCACTCAACAATAATCAAAGAACCATTTTTTCTCTTCATTTCAACGATGCGATGCGAACGATTTGAATTCTTTAATTTTAAACATATCTTGTGAGGCCCATTTTATAGCCTTATCACAAAAAATAATGGGGTTAGTGGAGCGATTCGTTTTGAAATAAAGTATAAAGTAGTATGAAAACTGAATAGAATGATATGTGATTTATATTTTTGGGCTTGGGCTTTCCACGAAAAATCAGCCAAAACGTTAATTTCTTGCAGGGGCTGGATAATCTGTTTTGCATGCTGTATAATCAATCGTTCAGCTTAATGGTCTGTGCCATTAGATCGATGATAGAATTCAGGACAAGATTATGTACGTCCAACTTATCAGTTCTCTTTTGAAAAGTGACCGTCAGCGTGGTTTTTTACTGAACCAAATGACCTTTCCTTGTTCTTTCTCTGCAGCTGTTTATTCCATTTGATGCTTTTAAAGAAAAATGATCTGGCCCTAAATTGAACAGAATTAAATTAATTGGATAGCAAAAAAATTGCCGAAATGAGAGAAGATGTACCTTGTATTTGTCCAGAATTCTGCTGTTATGTCCGTAACATCATAACTACTGCACTCAGATCATTATGCACTAACTGGTTGCAGCTACAAATAAAGCTTTTTGTTATGACTAGCATCTCAGCTCAATGCCACTAATTGCTCGAAAACTGGTGGATTATTCAGGGCAGAAAAGAGCTATTGTCATCGATTCAATAATACGCTAAACCGAACCGAACCCGGGTGCTTGGGTGCGTTAACCTATAAGAACCTTTGAAGTGGCCCCATTTTTATCCCTTCGTTATGGCATTGTTTCGTCACTCGTAAGATTTTATTGAAATGGACCCCGAAGATGTTGTTTACGAGTTTTATAGATATGATTTTTCACTGTGTCAAAATGTTCTATCAACTCGATTTGTCTCCCGCCCCGAAACCAAGTGAATGCACCCAAACAACCAACCAACGAGCGCGAGAAGAAAGCGAGAGAAAACCGAAAAATCGCCCCGAACCGAGCACACAACATAACCTCGTACAGTATTTCATCAAGCGATCCCCTCGTGTGTACCCTCGGTCGCCACCCTGGTGGAGCCTTCGCGATGCCCGCGGGCGCTTCGAGCAGCATCCATTGAGCGAGAAACCGTACTGTCATCGCAGGAAAACGCACGCACCGAAAATCGAAGCGAACGATTGAAAAGAACGCGACAACTTGTCGTTTGTCCTAAACACCCCGACGGTCGATCGTCCGCATTTCCTTGCTTCCTTTTTGACCGATCCCGAGCCTGAACTGATGGGCATGTCAATGGGGGATAAGCAGAGGTTGGGGGCCGGTTTCTTGTGGCCCGAAATCGCCGTGGGAAATATATGGCCACCAATAAAAATAAACATTTAAAACGATTTCTTTAATTTCTTGATTACAAACATTTATCACCGAAAGTGGAATTCGAACGTTTTAATAATTTGATAAATGTAGTCCCATTTTTACGCCATTATAATTCTAATCAAAATGGGTAAAAACGACCAAGATGGAAGCGAGCGTTTGACGCCGGGATTTGTAATTCGTGTCGTGGTCGACGGATTTCGTCATCGTCGCCCTCGCACCTTGGTCACTGGACGGACGGTCGGTCGGACGGTCGGCCGGCCGGTGTTCTCGTCAGCCAGCCAGCCAGCCAGCCAGAACTCGTGCGAGGCACTCACAGGCACATTGCTTATTCCATCGTGCTGTTCGTTCAGCACGGTTTTTCGGTAACGGGTGCTGCTGTCTTTGCCGTCGATGCTGCTGGTTCTGGCATGTCCATGCATACCGTTTGCTTGGGGGCATGAGAAAAAATTCCAAATATTTATCAGCCCACCTGAGGATACGACCTGGCGGTGCACGTGTTTTGCGACAATACTTTGTATCAACTAGCGAACCTGTGGACCAGTAACTAGTCTTGTACCGTGTATCGTAGAGCTACTATCAATCACTTCTCAGGAGTCTCTAGCTGTGTACGCTGCAACTCAACTCCTCCATAGGCCTGTGATCGGAAGATTAGATATTTAAATATTTTCTCAGTTACAGATATCTGAATACGACAACACTATCGATCTCATTCGTTCATATCTGGTTGATCCATATGCAATTGCTTTTTTTCATACAGATGGAAATGGCCGTTTTTATGATCGATTTCTAGTAAAGCTACAAATTAATACTTTTGGCACCTGTTATTTGCCACTTTTAGCTTGCCTAAGAAAAAAGGTGTGTTTAATTTCGTTTATAACTGTGCGTGGCATTTTATGTTATTATTTTTAGACAATAAAAACGGCCGTTTTGGTTACAAAAAATATACAGGGTGCGCCATCAGGATGTTTCCTATTTTGAATAGTTGAATAACTCTGTCATTTATCAGTCGATTTTGACAAATAAGAAAAGCTGCTTCAGAAAATGCTGAAACTTTAGTCTTCAGGCCATTTCACGTTAAAAAAGCGGACTGAAATTGTCACACTTTACATTAAAAATAATCGGTCAATAGTGGAAACTGCGATCGTGCAGTGGATGATGAATCCTCGTTCGCCGCATATGACGGCGCTGGCTTTTTTTTCTGTGGTTCTATTTGAAAAATAAGGTTTATGCCAACAAACCGAAGACTATGAAACAACTTAGAGCAAATATTGGAGCTGAAATTTCCAAAATAACTCCCTAAATGTTGTCAAAACAGTGTAAAATGCCCGAAAAAGAGCCACTTTTTTGTATGTCGAATGAAGGCGATCATTTGATTGATATCATATTTTGAGTATGGCACAATAAATGGCATAGAATAACCTAAATTAGACTGGTATATTTTTTAAAATCGGCTGAAAAATGACAGAGTAATTCTACTTTAAAATAAGATACATCCTGATGGCAAACCCTATGAGAGTAATAGGATATCATTAAGAGACAGTTTGTATCAAAATTGATTGGGGAAATTCCGTTCTGGAAATGATTCGCTCAAAGCAGATCAACGGCCAAAACGTGCGAAAGAAGGATGAGGTAGCTATTGAATCCCTTTCAAGGAACATTGCTTTAAATGTCTGATTTCATAAACTAGTCAAATTGAATCGAACCATCAACAAGAAATGGTCAGAATTTTAAAATCGCAAATATTTCATATTCCAATAGGATATTGCTAGACCACATACATCTTTGTGCCCTCCCCAAAAATCGAAAGAATCTGACTATAAACCTTTAATTTACTCAGCATGTACCCCTTGCATCAGGCTGCCATTATTTTTTTTGATTTTTGCGGAACTCCTTGTACGGTAAAACATTTAAGGAAGATGACAATATGGAATCGTACATCGTCCAGGTTGTAGAAGATAAAATCTAGAAGATCTATGACCGGCCAATTCTAAAGATTTAGGAAAGAAAGAACAAAATGACATATTAACCACTGATTTATCTTTATTCTAAGTATTTCAAAAACGGTATTTAATTTTGATTACAAGAAACAATCTAATATTTGTGGAACTATGGGAATTCCTATCCTTGTATAACGAAATGAAGACAATACTCGGATACTGCTGGATCTGGAACACACCGTACCGTAGTTCTATCGTCGAGTGACTTGGCACAAATAACCATCTATTTATCTACCCCACGGACAGCCTTAACCACAGTTTAGTTCTCCTGCCTAGCGGTACCGCGGAATAATTTCCCCCAGATAGTTAAAACAATTAACATTGTTTCGCAGCCCAAAAAAAGGGGTGCACCATACTGACCACCACTAACCGCTGATCTGGACTTCCACGAATCATCTAGCATGGTGCGCGATGCGATATGCGTTCGTGGCGCCCGCCCGGGAACTGTGGCCGACATATTCAGATCTTGGCGTTGATGTGCGTTCCCGTGGGGGGGGGGGGGCATCGCGGGACAGGAAATAGAATCATCTACGCGGGCTGCTTCGGCCAGTTGCCCCCCGCCACGCGGTTTTGCGCCATTTTCCATCTATCATCATCATTATCATCCAGAAATCGTCTTCTTGGTCACTTTGGCTTGTCTCTCATCCATCTCCTCCGAAAGTCCGTAGAAATGATTGCGATCATTTCATCGCCAAGGAAGCGAAGGTAGTTCTGGCTACCTACTGAATGGACGGACGGACGGCATTTCCTCTCCCCAGTCCGCCAGTGGCGCGGCGGCACAGTTTCCCTTTCCGCGCTGCTCGATCGGTCAAGCACACTCAGACCATCGGAGAGATTATTTCTCACTTTGTAGCGACTGCCTGCTACTACCATTGCGACTACCGCTCCCTCGCGGACATCGTGGTGGCAAAAGACGTGAAATAATTATATTTAATATAAATTTAGGCTTCCCCCCGGGACTCCCGGGCTTGCTGCTGTATGCTGTAATTTTCTCTCCCTTTTCGTCCGGCCAATAATTGTTATAGTTTTCGTCTCAGCCGACTCCGAGTCTCGATCGCCATCGTCTCGTGAGATCGTGAGAAATATGGAGTGATTGTGGTCCGGTGGTGGTGGTGGCCACCGCTCTCCATCGCTCATCGGGCCCATTTCGTGGGTGCGAGTAGAAATGTCGGCCACCGGACGGACAATGGGGGGTCACCGCGTCCACGAATTGGTTTAGGCCAGGACGGGCTTAGTCGTTGGTCGGAAATATCCGTCCGGTACTGAACCGGACCGAACACTTTTCGGGGAGGGGGGGGGGGGGAGCTGAGACTGGACTGGACTGGACTGCAGCACTCACGCGCGTGCACTTCACCTTCCGCACAGAGCTACGACATCCGCCTGCCGTCATCCGATTCGTGCCGCGAATCGTGGAGTGCACGTTAGAGAAGCGGTCCACGGACCCAAGCAACAAAGCCCAAGCCACTGGCAGAAAGGATGTCGAGTAATTGAAAATGGTCCGGAGTGTTGGTGCAGCACAGGTACCGGTCGCTCGTTTGCCCTCCAGTTGTGTTCCAAATTCGTGAAGAAATTATTAAAAACAATATCAGCATCCGACCGCGTCGAGACTAATCTGTTCTGTGCAAGAAGATTCCGTGCGGAAGATGGTGCTGGTGCGGATCTACTCGCTTCCCGTGAAACATGGCGATCATGCGGGATCGCGGACGCCCGGAGGCATCTCGGTTGAACCATAATTCACACATTGCGAGCGCCGTGGCTGAGACGCGAGTGGTCGTTCGTTCTCGTTCGTTCGATTTGCTTTGTCTAACGAGGAAACGCGATGTCTGCCAGCGTCTATCCTGCCGGCGACTTGCTTTTCACTGAGATTGGAAGCCTTCGATAGAAAGCGAAATGCTCCAATGGCGGGGGTGCCATTGGACTGATCATTCAATCGGACAGCCCGTGGAAACCGATCCGGCAGCGGGGGATTCGCCAGAAATCCAAAGCGAAGTTTCAGCCTGCAGTAACCTCAAACCACAGATAACATGCAACAGCAGCGAGGGGTGGAAGATAAAGATCGTGATAGATCCGTTCGAGGGAACTGCAGGGAAGTACTCTGCTGCTGGACTGGTTGGTCAGTTTCTGCGCCGAAAGTGCAGAAAGTGAAACGTCGCGAAACGCTTTGTCATGAGAGTGAAATATGCTGCTGCTGGAAAGAAGTGAAGCTCGGTTTTTGCGTTCACAAGCCATCGACAGCCATTGGTTGAGTTGCACGGGTTGGTTTGGAGCTTCTTTTGACTTCTAGAGATAGTTGGAATTGATGTTAATTAAGATCGCTTAGAGTAGGAACTTATTTGAGCTTAGTTCAATTAATTTCATAATGATTTTCCACTTACTCACCGATGACATTGCAAATGATGTGTGAACTAAAATTCAGCAAAAGTAGTTTAGTTTTAATTTGAGACTATGTTAGTTTTGTAGTCCAGTGATCAGATGAGCTATCGTCTATAATTAGATCTGTAATTATATTGTACAGCTTTTCAGTAATCATCCATAACTTTATTAATTTAATTGAACTTTAAGAAATTTACCTGCTCCTAATTTATATACAGCTTTCCTCGATGTTCGATTATGTATAAATTTTATTAAAACACAAACCACAAATTGTTTGCTTGACGACGTTGCATAACACTGACACTGTTTTCGTAACAACCTGGGCCCCATATTTCTTCCTATTCTTTCTGTTTTGGACTTTCCATATGGTGCTGTAATATTCTTATTGACCACAGGCGGAAAAGAACCTAGCCGTCACACAAAACGATGCTATTTTTTAAAGTTCATAAAACTAAAATCTACAGACTAAGACTTTAGTCAAACCGCAAAGAAAACCATCCATGAATCATTTTGTATTTTGTTCCTAAAGAGGAAATACAGGAATACGCACGATTAATCACAAAATTAAAAACGTGCCGGTCGAGACCGTGATGAAACAAGAACAAGAACATTTCGAAACTAACGAAAATGTTTATCATTTGCTTCAAATTAATGTCAACTTGGCTCAGTAATTTGATTTAACTATTCTATTCTTTTTTCAAAAACACCAACAAGGACAAATCTCACTTGTTTGAAGCTCACAGAAGTTTTATTGCACCAAAAGGAACACAACCGACAGGTGACTCACGAAGAAGATGCGTCCTAATGTGTCACTGTGACTGACGCTGGTCATTAATATCAAATCGCTCCGTTCGTGCTGCCTTTGATTGTCCCGATGGCACATCAAACGGCCGCGTGACCCGATAACAGTTAACTGCGCCGCTGAAATGCTTTTGATTTTATTACCCCCCCATCAGGCCGTCCCGTCGGCCATATTCAAAGTGGCCCTTGGCGTGGCGAAAAAAAAAAAGGGAAGCCAACCGGCGGCAAAATAAAAGCCAATTGCGAAACCATAACGCTTACGGACGCTGCTCTCACGTGCTTTGCGGTGGAAGTGTCGAAGGGCCCCGGCAGTTGCCCGAATAGTTGATTGTTGTTGATGGATCGCACGCACTATCGATCGGCTTGGCCGGTCATCGGCAACGCGCCGCATCAACATCATCGTCATCGTCAGCTGTGCCGCCCTTCTGCCGCACTGGGCCATAAAGTTTCGATTTCCAACCTAATATAAAACAAGAACTTAAATTATACTAAATCGCCATGTGAGGTCTATAATTAGTCGCCACGGTTACCACGATTCCCCGATGACGCTTTATGATGCGGCAATAGAAATACCCTTCGAAAATACGGGCCACCACACTCGTCGCTACCATTCCGGAACCCAGAGTGTTGTGTTGTGAGGCCCTTGAAGGCGATCGAGCCCCATGATGGCCATTGTTGTTGCCTGTGTGAGACCTGTTCGCCGTACGGCCACCGGTTTCCCGTCGCTGGAAAACTGTGAGCCGCGTTTTAGTGTTGTTCCTGCCGCCGTACGCTCGTATAATCGATGAAGGGTAATGATCATTACCGACTGACGATCAGCCAGCTTGCACCACGGTACTGCTCGCATATGTCACTCGGCTCGGCGGCTCTGTCTGCCTGGATGGCACTTAGAATCGGCAACGGAAGACGCTAGACGTATGTTGTGTAAACAGACTAACGGCCAGTCAGTCTGTTGACCGAAAGCTCCGCCTAATGAGGGGTAATCAGTGCAATCGAAATCATTTGTGGTGGACTCGATCACTCCAGCTGACACAGCTCTCACACGCATTAGTCGGTTGCGTTTTGAGCGCTCGACTCTGGAGCTTGATGGATCTGTCTTTCCTTTTTCCGGTTTACCCAGTAGTCCCAGGTCCAGACCCAGAATAATCGAATGAGAAAAGAAGGATTCCCAATTGCACTGCAGGAAATAGCCTCCTGCCTTCTTCATAAAAAGTGCATCCGCCCCTAATAACCCCAGTGCACATCACTTCACAGATCGTAAATCACACGACGTATCATCAGCGTGATTCGATAACTTCAGACTAGCTGATTCGCTTTCTCCCAAAAGTATCCCCTTTACGCTCATCACCAATTACATCCCCGGGGGTGTCTGCGGCGTTGAACGATGTGTAGTGGTGGTGCTGAGGATTGGTATTGGTAGCGCCGCCGGACACCGCCGCTTACCTGATGTCAAATATTTCCTTTACTAAAGCAGTCAGGAGCAATTCCTGGTATCCCCAAGAGGGAATTGCCTTGCGATACTTTGCAACAGTTGTGGAACAATGGAATTGAAATTTTGGAAGATCACTAAATCATATTTATCACACTTCTCATGGAGCACATTTCTAATATTGAATCCTAATGAAACCAAATTTTCTAAAAATAAATCTACTAGAATCCAATACTTATCTCATCAAACAGGTACGCAACAACAAGAAACATCCTCATTACTGGCCTGGTACGCGTGTGTTTGTGTGTGGTGACGGACTGCCAGGAATTGCCAGCAACTTGCTGCCTGCGTATCGGCGCGATAGCCGAGCGGTGCTCTTCGGTATGTACTTAAAAAGCAATAAATTTGGCCACGAAACTTATCGACAGCCGGCAGTCTACAACACTCTACACCACACGGCT
>NC_064878.1:29589095-29601595 GCF_943734665.1 Anopheles aquasalis | reverse complement strand
GTCCATTCATTGCAGTTTCTGGCCACAAACGATCGCGCGGGTTTTCCATTCGACTGCACTGCCGAGCAGCCGAGGAGTTCGCGCACTTGAACTTTTACCGGACAAATGTTGCATAATTGGAGCAATTGTGTTGATTGTTTTCACAGGGCACCCTCGGTTGCCCTTCCTCCTCCGGGGAGGGTGGTCCTCTGGGGCTGAGATCTAAGGTCTCCACATCACACGAGCATATGCTTTAATTGTCTTTCCTCGACGCGAAGCGAGAACGATCGATCGAGAGGGCGCCCGGTACAATGTTACTCGCGGACTCGCGGAGCTTCTCGAGCTCTACCTGGTGGTCTCGGAACCTGGTTTTCTCCCGGGGAGGACCTGCACCACGAGATGATGATGATGAGCAAAATAGGTGATAAATTAAACTGGTGTATTTAGTCACGAGATGTGCATGAAATTGCAATGCATTCGCCATCCGTAATGCATTGATACACGGTAGATCGTGGGGGGTAAATCAGTTTGCAGGATGAGTTGATGAAAGTCTGCGGGCTAAAGAAAATCCCCGGTTGCTGCAGGCGCTGGTGCTATTGTTTTGCTTTTCTTCGTGCCCGTGAGCTGGCTGTGGGAGAGTTCTTTTACAATAAATTGCTTTCAGCAGCTAGCGTGTTTCAAACAGTGGACTATAGATAAGTTCTCAGCTTCAGTGTAGTCGTAATGATATCAGAGATCAATCATTTTCGAGGGTGTGGGTAAAGGAGGATTCTAATGTTATTTTAATATGTTTAGATTTTGATTTGATTTGGTTTACTATTATTTCACACTTCATGCTGGCGATTTCTTCTAAAGATTGAAAAGATATTGCCGATGAAACACTGAAGGCGAAATAAAAATCTGCACACTCACTATGAAAACTCGATTTGACTGGAGAAAAATCCCCAAAATTTCAAGCAAACCTCGAAATGCAATAATCAAACGTTACGGGGGGACTATTACGTTTAATCGGGCATAATAAATCAGGCGAAGAAGCGTAACAGATGCCCAATTCGACAGTTAAAACATAATCAAACAGTTCATAATCAAACAGTTCAACGATCCTGGAATCTGGAAGGGTAATTTGACCAAAAAACTTACGACAGGTGCAATCAGAGTTCGACAAATGTTTTTGTGGGAAGGTTTGAGATAGTTTAAAGCCAGAAAAAAAGCCAAATAGTTCCATAGAACGATGCTTGACTGCCAAAATCCATACTGGGAAGCCGTGAACAATTGTTCAATTGTTGACTGACTTTGAACCATGCGGTTTCATGGAAGATGAATCACACGTAAAACTGCAGTTTAACAAAAACCGGGAGGTAAATTTGACTTTAGCAATCATAGAGGGAATACGATAGCAAGGTTTTAGTCCATTTACGTAAATAAAATTGCTCGTAAACTGCTCATTTGGCAAGCGATCTGCAGTTGTGCTTTGAAAAACGAAAGTTTTCATGACGGGAGGGTCCATGAACGGCCGTTTGTACAAAGAAGAATTCCTGGAAAAGATCATTCTACCTTTTATTATGTCTCATAAAGGTTCCGTTAAGTTCTGGCCTGATTTGGCGAGCTGCCATTACAACACAAAGATCATAAATTAGTATAGAAACAACAGCATTGATTTCATGTAAAAAATCTTCAATCCTAAAAATTGCCCACAGTTTCGTCTAATACTATTATATTGGGATATTGTGGAACAAAACCAGAAGAAACAGTGTAAAATGATTAAATGCCCATATGAATTGAGAAATATGTTTCCTTGCCGGTGGGCTTTTACTTTTGTCACAATCATGATCGACCATCTTTCACTTAAAGAATTTTCAAAAAAAGATTATCAAACCTATCAAGCGCAAAGCAAGTGATTTGGAAAGAGGAAAGTTCGAGCTTCTAGCAAAAATTCACATCGATCTTTGTGACCGAAAATGTCGAATTAACAGGCGAAAATGTGGTTAATCATGGAGGTATGCTTTTACTTATGCCGATCACTATATGAGTAGTACCTTCTATCGTTCATCACAAACTTCACTTTTCAGTTTCCAGCTAGCTTTACCTTTACCAGCCTTCTGCTACAAAATGTGGAAGCTCTACTCTGAAGCTGGTTTTATACAAACTATTCCGTAATACCGTAATGACGGGAACATATAAGATTGCAACTTACTTTTGAATTTTCATAACTTATCGGTATAAATTCTTATGCAAAAAAGTAATGCATTCCCGCAGTATTTCATTGACAATCCGTTTTGCTATTTATTGCGAAACCTTCATCATGTTTTAAAAATTTAAGACATCAATGTTCCATGCGCATTGTTATTCTATGTAACCAAGCATATAACTTCTTTTTATGTGAAGAACATGCTAGTCAATACATGCAATAGAATCCGAATAAATGTATGAATGCTCATTTAGTAGAATGTCGACCCGAATCTAACTTGTAGTGCTTCGAATGATAAAAGAACAGAGCAAGATTTGTCAGCGCCTTGCCGGATAAATAAATTGTATCAACTCGGAATTTCGCCACAGAGAACGTCCCCCCGTACGCACACGTGGGTTTGCCAAGCAAAGCGTAGCAAGTCGACATGGAAAGTCGGCAACAAATCGTAGCATTGCGCATTGTCGCATCGACCTACAATCGAGTGCACGCACCCGCGACAATTGCTCAATAGAAAATGAGCCAAAGGGTCCAAACAAGCCCACCCACCCAATGCTGCTGCTGCTGCTTTGGAAATAATCGGTCGTCACAATCATAAAACTTGTCAACTACCTCGTTGCGCACTGGAGGAACAAACCCGAGACAGGGAGAGAGAGAGAGAGAAGGAGGGGTCGAGAAACGGTTGCATCATAATTATGCTTATTTTCGCATCAGCCAACCACTCGTGCCACCATCGGTTCTTGCGGGTTTTGAGGACGAGGAACAAATTGTTCATTAGCGTTCAGTTGCGTGCAAATTTCATTCACCAACGGGCCTCGTCTCGTGTCTTATGGTTTCATGCGGTGGTTGGGTGGGTGGGGGCTGCAAAAAAAAAAACAACATTGGCTGGAACAGCATCGGCTGCATGCACGGTATACCCTTCTACATGTCGCCAACATGGCATCGAGCATAGGTAATGTCATGCCGCGTCATTCTAGCCAGTTTTCTTCACATCTATCCATCCATACATCCAAAACCCATTCCCAGCCCAAAGGCTTGTTTGGTTAGAAGGACTGGAAGGGCTGAGAAGGGAAGATGGAGTGGTGGCTGGAGGAACTGAGGGGAGTCCAGCGAACGGACAAGGGCACCAAACCGCCATGGAACCACCGGGTACCGGACTGAAACGGTGTTTTAGGATAATTTAATAAAATCACACATGCCGCTGGGAAGAAAAACAAAAACAAAACCACCCCCCCCCCCTCAAACGGGAGGGGGCGGAAAAAGACCACCCAAGACCAGATCGTGTGTACCGCGTGATTTTCCGCGATTAGAGCCAAGCGAAAAGTGTGTCCGGTTGTCTGTGGCCGGCGGGCGCCCGCAAGACCTTGAAGGAACCGCACATTGTGTTAGCGCGGGGGAGCGCGATACGGACCCATGGTGAGTCCGTTGCGTTTGCACGCCGGCACCACGATCTCACTTTCGGAAGCAAATTTTCCGCCTGGTTCCGAGACAATACGCAAACGACACGCGCGCACGCGTTCGCGGTCGCCACGCCATTGCTGCAGTGGAGAAGTGATCGAAGAAAGGGAAAAAAAGAAACAAATTCATGTACACATACACGCGCACACGTACACGGGCTGACGGTAAGACGAAATCAACGCACAAGGTCACGTTCAATTGTTGTCACTGGCAACAATGACGACGACGTCGGCAGCAGCAACAGCAATTTAATGTGGGTAATGAATGGATTCGTGGTCGCGTATGCGTAATGGTATCAGTGCCGCCAACGGGCCCAGCTGCTGCTGGGTGGTCCCGTTTCGGTTTCGGTTTTCCGCGGCACAATTTCGATGTCGTCGATGCCGTGGTAGGGGCTGGTGGTTGCTTTGTGATCCGCTGCTTGGCGCCAGGGAGCACTAGAGTGTCACTAAATGTGCCCTTCTGTGCTGGCGCTGCTGTTAAGCAATTGTCACCTTCATCGAGTTTTTTTTATCAATCGGTTTGCCCGGTGTCGGTGCCAGTGAATAGTGTCATTACACTTTTGTCTTTTGTAATTTTTATGTTCCAGGTGGCGATCTCGATGCTTTTCGTATAATAATGTAATTTTCAACGCTAGTTCCGTGTCGCTGAGTTGCAATCTTGAATTGCAGATATCTCATTTCAAGGTAATCGGTGAGTTGAGCATTTTTTTTTCGAATTGTGGCATGAAAGATGATGAATATATCGATCAACACCAGCGTTCAGTTAATTGTTCGAGCCGTGACGTTGTACTTGGCTTCTTTGTGCATTTATCATGTCTACCTTTATTTCTGGCAAGGAAATGGTCGAAGCACTGACCAAAATTGATTAATTCAGAAGCAAGATGCCAATCTGGTGTGGATTTTTTTTATCTTACTTTATTCATCGTTTGCTAAAAATGATACCATTTATTTCTTCAATTTATAGTGCCAGTGTTACGATTCCAAGATCTATGTTACTAGCGATTTGATATTTTCTAAAGGATTTGGATTCTTTTTATAATATAGGTGTTTGGAAATTCCTAATGCTTAAGGCGGGACTTTGGTATTTTTTTTTTTCGTGACACATGCTTTTAACATTTCTCCCTGAAAGCTGACCCTTTCAAGAGTATTGTGTAAAAGTTTTGGATCAATCGAGGAAAAACTGACAATACAAGGCTCCTTGCAGCTCGCTACTTTGAACAGCGTTTCCCAAAACCAACGTTTTCCAAGTCGGTGCCCATCGTACCGTCAAAACTACTGAGCTGATCGATTTCAAATTTTTAACACGTAATCTCTACACTTTTTGCCAGGTAGCCCCTATAGATATCATTAAAATTGTTGATACTTTTTTTGTAAAACTCATTTTTTTGCAGAATCGCAAAAAGCATAACTTTTTCAACTTCAAAAATCTCCCAAAAAACGAAAAATAGGAATATCCACAAAAACTTGCCCGGGCTACCTGGATAAACTTATAATCTTTCTAACGAATATCGATTTGTATATTTCAGATGACCCTTCATGTCGCTACGATGGGCACCGGAAAAAGTACCTTTGCAACGGCACGCATTCCAAAATTTGATGCCACGGATTAATTTTTCAATAAATGTTGCTCAAACCAATAGCAAATATTCTTCAAAAGCTTTCAAAGCTGTCAAAAGCAAAAGGTTCATTAATTCAATGTTAGTGATCCGTAAATCGATGCAAGTCTACCAGTGACTGAAGCTATCCGTTACCTAAAATATATCAATGTCTTTAATAATCCAAATATTGACCCCATTTTCTAGATCTAAATGAAACATAAAATTGAAAAAATTTAAGAACAAAATCCGATGTAGTTTGGCGTCATATGGCAAAGGTGCCAATTTCAAAGCTTCCCATGTTTTAAACTCTATAAAAAAAAATTTTACCAAGGCTCAAACGTTTACGAATTCCCTAAACCTCTTTTGCATTCTACAACACAAACCTTCTACATCCAAAAACAACACACCACAAACTGGGTGAACCTTCCTACTTCTTACTTCGCCATCGATCCACTGGTTGGAGCGACTGGATGCGTATGCGGTATCTGATCGAATGACATGTTTAAATTAATTCCTTGGTGCCATGTCGATCTCGGCCGTGTGTCGATTCTGCACGCCACTCGCTCAGGCGAGCGAGTGGCGAGCAAATAAATACCTCTGGTGCATGATAACCACGGGCGCGCGTGGCCGCTCGTGCGAGAGTATCTGCGCGCATCCGCGTATCTTTGCATCTTTATTGTGCATTGTGCAAAGTGCTGCATATTTTCATTACCAACAGTCGTGTTTCCCGTTGGTCAGCAGATAGTTGTGACCTGTGTGCTTCGGTGCTGGTGCTTCAACTATTTGAGCGCACGTAGTGCGGTTCGGTGATCACTTGGCAATCATTTGCCACCTTTCGAGAAGGTCTGCAAGCCGTTGTCTTTGGCTTTTGAGTACCAACATATCTCTCATGATTCGTGTATGTTTGGTTTAAACCATTTTTTTCTGTTCTGTGCTTACGAAATCCTGTTCGTTGAAGTGCAAAGTTGAAGATGCGGCACGATAAAACACTCACTAGTAGTGTGCTGATGGTCGGCATGCAACAGAGCATTACACTGATAATGACATTATCCAATTCGAAGGGCTAATGCCTCGATTGCCTTTATTACATGCCTCGGCTGTCCCTTCAGCCTTACCACACAGAACGCGCTCGACGATCGACAGAATGCAGCACTCACCGCAGCAGCATCCACGACGCATTAGAACGCCCTGCCCGAATGCCGTGTACCTTGGTCTCGGTCTCGGTCGACGGCAAACAGGGTCAAACTCTGAAAAAAAAAACAACCAACAGAGCATGGGAGCGGCATCGAGAGGTCAGGTCGGCAAATGCAATTTTAATTTTCCCGACCTTCTTCCCGGTGCGTGTTTCCTTTTTCTTCCAGCCATCCGTTATGCGTCCGTTCGAGGCGGCGGTCGCTAGCTGGGTCACCAACAAATAATGCTCTGCGCGCGCGAAGATGAAACCGGAGAAGGAAACTAACCAACCAACTCTAATTTTCCTAGCCTAATGATGATTATGATTTATTTGCTACCTGCTACCGATGTGTGCCCCGATGAACGCCCGATGACGATGGTCGCGTCCCAAGGTGGTCGTCCCAGGAAAAGTAAAAAAGAAGAAGCGCAAAAAAAAAAAAATCATCAAACCTCTCCTGCAGCTAGGGAGGTCACATTCCGCTTCGGAAACCGAAAGGGCCCCACATTTCGGTTCCTTGTTTGTTTGTTGCGATGTTGTTTCGCCGCGTTGGCCAGGCCGACCGCAAAGCCGCATTGGCCAGGCAAATATTGATCAGATGACGCCCCGGCACTGCTGCCTGCCACCCAGCAAGCAAGTGACCAAGCGGACCGAGAACGGTACGCTCGCGGAGATCAAAGAACTTTGCGAGGAGTAAACGAGAAACGGAAACCAGTTTTTGGGAGGTCTTCGAATCTTCCCGGGGTCCGTGCTCAAGTGGGTCTCTCTCGTTCTCGCTCTCTGTCTTCCTCTCCCTGTTTCAAGTGCACTCCACGCGGTCGTCGAAGGTCGACGAGATGACTGATGCATTTTGGTTTGCCATTCATCTCCGGACGCATCCGGACGACCAAATAGCGCACAAAACCCCTCTTCTGGGAGGAGAGCGGATCGAGCCGAAGTTAGGGATGAGACTTGCTGGACTCACGGGCATCACGTAATTTACTACGTTTGCTCCGGTTTCATCGAATATTCCGCCTACATTCCACGGTGGTTTGAGGGGGCGCGACCGGCTGGGATGGCCATGTAAAATAATGCAATAATAATTAACCTTTAACCGTTGGATTCAATCTATCTTGCATCGATAAAGCATTGCGGTTGTGATGCCCGGCCCGGGTGTTCCCGGGTGGGGCCATTGTGGTCATATGGGGAGCTTGGCCAGCTAGTGCCTCCACGGCGGCTCTGTCTTCGATTTTTCGATATGGTATTCCGGAGATACAGGGCGTAAGGATAATACTTTGTTACGGGGATGGTCTTGTTGCGAAAATCTTAGAGTTGTTGCAGTTGTTCTCCAAGAGATGTTTGTAGTTACATCCCAGATATGCTTATAGTTATAATCAAAATATGCTTATAGTTTTATTCCAGGTATGCTTATTGTTCTTCAAGATATCTTTAAGATGCCATAAGCATCCTAGGTTCTTATTGAACAGATGGATTCAGTTCTTCAAGGATTCTGTCTAGTTTTGTTAGAAGAATTCTTATAGTTCTCCAAGAAAAGCTTATAGTATTCCAAGTAAAGCTTATAGTAATGCATTAACGATGTTCAGGGAAGAGATCCTTTAAGTAATCGAAAAGATGCCTGTAGTTCTCCAGATAAAACTTATATCCAAGGGCAAGCTGAAGAAAATATTGCTTTCTCCTACAAATTCAATTCAAACATTTACCATTTAACCATCTCCAGCATCCTCATGGAAGCACATGGACAAAGCGAGAGGCCAGCACTCCGATACGATCAATCGCAATGCAACAAATGGCTGGCCAGTGCATAGGCCATCGGCAGCGGCAGCAACAGCAGGAGCATCACCCCGTCCAAATCTATTTAGTGCTCCACAAATGCAACCACCCCATTGCACCACACTGGCCCCAAGTTGGCCCTGGCGTGTTCCACATTACCATCTTCCATCCCGCGTTGCATGCAGATAGTGGCGAAGCTGTGGCGAAGCTGCGGCGATACTTACGTCGATACCGTGAACGTGATCGACCTCCCTGTGTATACGTGCGCGAACAATCAGTCCATAATCACAGCGAACCGCGCCTCACACGCCCAAACGGTGAGGCTGGCGCTGACGCGATGAGGTTTACCGGCCGTGTTTTCCTTCCTTTTTCCCGTGGGGGCCCCCTTTCGCCTATTGGGATTTGGGAGATTGCTCTCTCAGCACAGCATCTTCCGGAAGAAAAGGGAACCGAAAGCGAGGAAAAGGGAGAAGGTAGCAAAGAGAGGGTACGGGGCGGTGGTGTTGTGTATGTCTGGGTCGATCGAATGGGAAGAATTCACAAATCACCCCACGGAGAGAAGGGTTTTTTTGCTTTTCTTACAGATGAATGAATTCAGTTTCATTTTTACTTATAAGTCCAACTGTTATCTGGGTATTTCTTCTCATTCAACGTCCCTGAAATAATTCATGAAATTTTACTCAACGATGATGCTATTTTCAATGGAAAAGGTTCACAGTCCAGTATATGATGTTTTAAAGAATAACTGAATACCTTTAAAACTCAAAAAGATACTGATCATAATGTTAATTATAACACTTTTTCTCTCTCTTGTCTCTTGTTGTTTTGTGTCTGTAAAGTCGATTTAGCGCGTAAATATAAAAAAAACTGCTTTCATTTGAGGAAAACAACTGCTGAAAATTATCGATTGTTGGTTTAGATTTATGGCGAATATGCTCTGACACAATAAATAGGAGAAAACTGGCTTTAAAGGCTTAGAAGCGGAGATTTTGAGGCTTAAAACAATGAACTTACAGACCTGCAGGTGCTATACGAACGGCTGGAAACTGGTAACTGATCCGTTTAACGCGAGCTCTGGCTGGAAAGCTGTCATTAACGGGATAACGGGATTCAACATGTTGCAAAATCACTCAAAAATTATTTCGGATGTTGTTTCTGAATACTCCTTGTTTGGTTGCACAAAAAAAATGTTTGACTTCACAACACCTCACTCTTAATGGCAGTATCGAAAATTTGGTAGTTTTATAAAATGCTTCAAAAGATGAGGAATTCTTTCGACATGGATATCGAAAATTGCCCTAAAAATGCAGTAAAGTAGTGGCCAGCGATGGACAACATTTTGATTGATGGAATTGTTTTTCTGGTTTTGAAAATAAATCGTTTTTGTTGAGCCAAACAACTGTAATTCAGGGACCTGGTCAAGTGAAATCGAACCGAATACCAATAATTTCAATACTACTCTCCACGCGCGACTCGCACGATCACATTCCCGGAAAAAAATGGGACCCCGGGCCCGCGTCCAAATCAAACCAAACCAGATACCCATCCCGAGTACATTAAACCGATCAACCGCCCACGGCGAAATGGGCCGTTCCGGAAGGCGGGAATAATTATATCTTACAGACTAATTCAATCCTGGGAAGATTTGCAATGTTTGGTTTCGCTCGGCGTTCGGGTCTGGCGCGCGCCATCGCACGCCCGTTCACCTTACACCGTCTCGCACGGCGTCCGGGCGCCTTCCCCTACCCCGACCCCCCCCCCCCCCCCCCCACCCATTTGCCATCCCACCAACCACACCGATGTATCGTTAAATCAATGAAGCGTGCATTCGATCGATCCAAATCGGTAAACTCCTTTCGCTCGCTGGAGCGCACCGTTCTTCACCGTTCGTGGCGTGGCCGTCGCTGCCGAGATGCCAAATGGGTTACAGGAAAAGGGAAGAACTAGGGCCTTCGCGCGTGTGATATATGATTTTGAAACCGCGATGAGTTCGCGAGATTCGTGTGCGGCCGCCGCGGGTTCAACTTTGTTTTAATTAATCGAAAGTGAACGTCCTCCCTCCATTCTGTCGGCGGTGGCGATGGCCGTATGCCGTGCGCCCGCCTGCATGGCATGGCATGGCATTCACTTCAACGAACACGTTCCGGAGCCCAGCGGAACACAACCCAAACCCACATCATAATCGATGGCTTCTCGAGCGCGCGCGCGATCGAACCGTGCGATCGAGATGCAATCTTGAGGCGTTTGCCCTTTTAGAAATCACCAAAAATTTAATCAACCAGCGCCCATGCCACACACGCCGCATCGAGAAGGGTCGCATCTAACGGGTCTGGCCGGATTTGCTCTCAACTGGGCTCCCTGAAGCACCCAATGTGGTCGTTCCGTTGCCCGTACGATTCCAGTTGCTACCAGTTACAATTGCCGGGCTGCTGACGGCTGGATGGTAGAGTCGTAAATGTGTTGGAACTCCTTGGAAGGAACCGGAGTCCTTTATTGACGCTCGATCATGCAGGCGCTCGGTTGCTGCAGTTGTCAACCATGTCCTGCCTATTGTCCGTTGGCAGTCTGCTGATGCTCTCGATGCTTTGTTTTGGGTGTTCCGAGCGTTTGTGGCAACACTCTTTTGCTGTTGTTGTCACCATTGAGATTGTTATCCTTAATTTATGTTCACTTCAAAACACGCATCCTCGTGTCCTCAACAAGTCGAGCGATGATTGCAGCATCCCCAGCTCGGAATATGCCAGGTGCTGAGGATCGGGGTGCCGGAGGTGGATGGGTGGTTTTGTGGCTTTTATTTGGAAGCAGGCCTGATAAGCATCAGCAACGCTAGGCCTAGGCTTGTTGATGTTCGATTCGAGCGCGTTGGTTCGTGAGAACACATTCGATTTGTCCTATCTGCTATCGATCGCATGGTGGTGGTAGGGCGCAGTGTCATTTTTGGTAGTGCTGTTTGCTCGGTAGCAGCATTCAAGAGGAACCTAACTAGATAAATATGGGAAACGAAGCGGGAGCTGGCCTTCGAATTAATGAAAGAGAGATTCTCTTTCAATGAAACTATATTTTTTATAGTGTTATTTACATAAATTGTTTTGAAAAATTTAAAGTTAAATGATTAAAATGTATAAAGTATGCTCGTGACATGTAATAATATTTTGATGAAACTATTTTTTTACTGAATGCCGAATCAATTGCGATCAATTACATGACAGCTTTTGGCACCACTGCTTCTTTATCTTTCTCATTCAACTGCGTTATCAGAGCTCTAGATAAAAATCCTCGTACTCTATTCTGCCAAAACGTACGTAAACGTCATTTTTTGCGTGTGTATTTCGTTAACTTGTCTTCAATACTATTTACAACTAGTTTGAGTATAAAACCTATTGATATTTAAACAGGTCCACCAAAACCTCTCAAACTGGAACGCGTTTTATCCGTAGAATTTTTGCTATCTGTGATATCCTTTGAACTGCAGCGGATGATCTATTTTTTTTCAAATAAGATTCTCTGGCTGTTAACTCACTGGAATATTTCCTTGTCATTCTTGTGAACAAACTCATACACGACTGAAAATTAAGTATGCATTCCTCCTTAACAAAAGATTTTCGCAAGAACGTTGGAATAAAGATCTTCAAGAAATTTTAAATTTTCATTTGAAGACATGCCAGGCCAAATTGCTATATACAGGGTGAGGTAAACAAACTGCAACAAAGTTCAAACTGCTACCATTTCTAAACCACTTGTCTGACAGCTTGCAGATTTTTTCCAGTGATTGCTCATTCTATCTTGGACCATAATTAGTTACTGTGAAACTGGTAGAGTTGCCAGACACCCTGAAAGTCCACCGCAAAAAATGCCATGGAAACAATATGTTTCCAACAACATGGAAAAAATATGTTGAAAAAGTTATAAAGCAAATTTAAATAATTCACGACGCAGCATCACTCAAATTATGTAGACGAATGAATTTAAGCTCGAATCACCCAACTAATACTTCAAAATGGGCTTTATATAAAGGCCTTTCCAATTCTAAACTGGTCATGACCTAATACCTTACCAAAAAAAAATAGACAAATTAGGCCGCAAGTAATGAAATTCTGAACGTGTTTTTTTCGATGAGAAACAATTCGTTATCCTGTGTTTAGTTGCCAGAGATGTCAGCTGATGATTTACACCCTCGGCTGGCCACCAGGACACATAAGCCGTGTTGATAATAGGTTGAGATGCCATAACATGACATTTTTCACATTCTTCGCACATTTTCGTTCCGTGGATCCGAGATGAATCAACAAATGCATGTGGCAAAGCTATTAAAAGGTTCATTGCAGTCCTAGAAATGCAAA
>NC_064878.1:29581595-29584095 GCF_943734665.1 Anopheles aquasalis | reverse complement strand
AAAATACGACACGATCATCAACATTCTGCAGTCGTATTTCATCCAAATCTAAGAAACCAGACAGTTATCGCGCAGAACAACCACATTAATTACCCAGACGTTATCAGCTCCCATAGTAGGAAGTTAACTCTTAATTGGCTTCTGAACTGCCGCTACTGGCTACTCTCGTGGCATTGTTTTCAGAACGCGCCGCTCCACCGGGCTATCAGAGGGCGTCTTAAAAACTGCTGCCGCGACTTCACGGCTGACCGCGACCGCCGCTGGTTATGCAGAAAGTTGACGGACGCCGCCGAGTCGAGATATGAGAAGCCTTCCCCACCGCAGTCCCCCCTCCCCTCCCGAAAAAAGGTACGTCAGTCGCACGCGCACGGCAAAGATTATTGCACTTTGCCCATGAACACGTTCCGTTCCTTTCCCCCCCAAAAACAAAGGGTGACCTGGAACCGGGGGTGGTTTTGTCTTACAGTTTGTATCTCACCAGACTAATTATGCATACGCCTCCACTGGCGAACCCCCACGAGAGCTACCGGACAAAAACACATTGCATTGCATTGCATTGTGTGTCGACAAAATTTGACCGGCCCCACCCGGGGGGGCTTTGCAAAGGTTCTTCCGTGAGAGATTATGAACATGACATCGGCCACAAATGACTGCAAAACGTCGTCACTCGCCCAATGGCATCCGGGTGGTGGCGCTCAGAACCAACCCAGAGAACGTTGAACCGCGGACGGTGGACGGTGGAGCACCGTGCAACGTGCAACTGCAGCAGCGGTGCAACGTGCAAGTGCAGTGGCCGATGGACCCCCCGGCCCCGGTAGTTGGCACATTGTTCAGGCGAATTGTTCTACTCCGAACGGTGGGCGCGTGTTCAATGATAAATGATTTATTCACTTGCGCGCGGACGCTTTTTTTTTTGTTATGGCCACCGCTTCTATGCGTTTTCCGGCATCAAACTTCGGCGACGACGGGACGGTGACGCACACACACCAGGCAGACATTAGACTTGCATGGCAGATTATATGACTCCTTTGTGTCTCGCCGGTTTGTCGCTTTGTACTGTGCAGCCTCGGAGGGCGGGAGGCGATGTGGGCGACCGGCCAACCTTAATGCAATAATTGCCCTCGATAAAGTTCGAATTCCGTGGACTCTCGCGTGGCGTCGCGGGGTCATTAGCCTGCTGCCGTTGCTGCTGCACTTCGTGTGAGAAATGCATAAAAACAGCTTCTCATCATCAGCCACCATGCGCTTCGCCACGATAGCCATCACGGCAGTTGTCTGGTTGTCCAACAGGACGCCGTATGCAAGATTGGTGATGTGATGCGATCGATGCGAAAAGGTGGGCGAACGAGGAAGACATGCGACCGTACACTAGCGGCCTTCATCGATCAGAGAAGCACCCCCCCCAAAAAGGTCCGAGATTTGGTTTCGTGACCTTTTGCACACCTCGACCTCGGAGTGTCGAAAAGCAAGAGAATCGGCGTTGAATCTCTGGTGCTATCAAAGTTCATGCTATTCATCATCGAGAGCTATCAAATGGTATGTGCTACATTGACAAATGTCACCAGCAGCAAGCTGCTAGTTCCTTCCAGTAACTTGCCACTCGTTCGTCGTAGATCACAAACGCCAATCGCAAGCCGTGGGTGACGTGGCAATGTGTTGACACAGAGATACAGAGTGGAAAGGTGAGACTGATACAGCGATTGAGAGGGAGAGTGAACAACGAAAAAGAAGTAGAAGAAGAAGAAGAACGTAGACCGAAAGTCCAAATGAAAACCATAACGAATCAATAAACGTCTTAAATTCACCATACATATACATAACCTATCAATCCGGACCTAACCACCACTGGTGGAGCCGCAACGGAAGGAGAAGGCGAGTGCGGACACCTTTTCGCACCAACCAATCGCACCGGAGGCCATTTCAGTAGATCCGGATTGATTGATGGCGCACGTTTTGTATCATTTGTCAACCAACACATCTACCACCACCACCACTCGAAAGGCAGCAGCGCTATCGGCCACATGATGTGGACTGCGATGGCTGGCCATCTTTGGCCGACAGATTCACCCGGCCGCGCCAAAGGTGTGAACCAAAAATAACAACAACAACCGGTAAACATACGGCCACAAACTAACAAAAACAACTACAAAAAAAAAAAAGCTGACTGAAAACACCAAACTGACCGTCAGCGCAACCACTACTGGACGGGTGGATGGTGGACGGGGAGGATACGGATCTGATGGTTTGCTTGGAGGTTTTATTTCGTTTTTCGTTCGGCCACAGTGGCCACAAAATCACTTCAGTCGCCGGTATTTTTTTTTTCTCCCCCCGTTCGTTCGTGGATCTTCAGCTTTCAGTTGCGCGAGGTGTCGGTCCCGATATTGGGTATCTCACCTGCTCGCTGCTGCTGCTGCTGCTGCCCATGGTGGTATCGGTTTTTGCTTTATCAGCTTTATATTTATCTGTCCATTCCATATTCAGACAGACTTCGTCCGGATTC
>NC_064878.1:29559095-29579095 GCF_943734665.1 Anopheles aquasalis | reverse complement strand
TAGATGCAATATTCTGATGATTCTTTTAATATTATTCACCGAGCCTTAAGCACCTCAATATCTGCGGCAGTCTAGTTGACGCACTTTGCTATCTGCTGTGTTGACAACTAGCCCCGGCATGGCGATCCGATGACCCGGCGAGGAGTTCAGTTTCATGTCAGGGCAAGCACCTCGCACTGCATTGCTAACTGCATTGAGGGCTGCGTGCAATGCGTTGCTGTGGTTGTGACAAGCCAAACGGAGTCGGACGTCGCAGTAATTATCAGCTCACCGACCGACCGACCAGCCGACCGTACCCAGCGAGTGCCTTATCGAGATCCAATTATAGCGAATCTCAAACTAAAACGACCATCAGTCGGACCAACCTTCCAACCGGTGGCTTCGCCTGCCTGCTTGCATTGACAAGTACTTTGCATGCGCATTACTGTTGATCGCGACTCCGAATCCTCTCCCTCTCTCTGCCTTTCATTCCTCCAGAGCAAGCAGCACGCAATCTTGCTGGAGCTCATCATTCCGAACACTGCCAAGCCATTCCGAAGCGGAGCGGGAACCGGGTGAACTTGTTTTGATTCCCAAGGATTACCAGCTTGCCGGTACCAGCTCAGACAGTCAGCCAGCCAGCCAGCCAGCCAGCCAGCCAGCCAGCCAGCCAGCCAGCCAGCCAGCCAAACCCAACCCGAAGGGGGGTCGATTGCACTGGACAGCGACGCGTTGGAGGCGAGACCGTGCACAGGCCAGATCCCTATCTGATAACGCGGAAAACATCTGAATTAATCCTCAATTTATCTCCGCATGATACTATCTGTGATATATGCGCTCCGCGCAAGCGCTCTTGGACTCCAATTGACCCTTCTCCTTCGCTCCACGGGCTCGGCCACTCGACCAGCGGCAATCCAACCGACCGACCGACCGACCGACCGACCGAGGTCTCGAGCAGGTCATCTCTTCATTTATAGGTCTTGTTCGTGTACTTCTGGTGCAAGTTCAAGTATTGCCCCAGCAATAGGGCGAAGCGACGACGTTGGTGGCTGGCAGGCAATGTTCAATTATAATGCATCCTCATTCCTTCCTAGGTGCCTTCTTCGTGGTGGATGAGGAGGTGGCGGAGGAGACCTTGTGGATCCGGTGACAGTTGCCTGTCTCATCGGTTGATATCAAGTTTTAATCATTTTTCACCCCGCTACGCAACGGTACCGTACGGAGGAGTTCCGCTGGTCCGCTGTCGCGCACGAAGATGGGAAGATCTATTGCGAGGAGAGATGTTTTCGTTGTGACAGAGAGAGAGAGAGAGAGAGAGAGAGAGAGAGAGAGAGAGAGAGAGAGAGAGAGAGAGAGAGAGAGAGACACACACAAACACGCGCACGGCAATCAGTGGAACACTTTTGTTGTGATTTGCAGACGCACAGTTGATCCCTTTTGAAGCAGTGAGGCTTTAGTGATAAACCTTGGAACACCTTAAATTTGGCCGCACTCTTCTACTCACTGCAGCGCTCCTAGTGGTCGCTTTGCTACTCTTTTGATGTCGTTTTAAAGCTCATAGTCTTCTCTATTAGGGATAAAAAAAATCGAACCATTACTTCACAAATTATCGCCGATGGAACACGAAAGGCGAAAAAAAATCTGCGCACTCTCCATGAAAATTCGATTTGACTAGCGAAAAATCCCCAAAATTTCAACCAAAGCTCGAAATACTATATTCAAACGTTACTTGGGGTCTCTTACGTTTAATCGGGCATAATAAAACAGGCGAAGAAGCGTAACGCATGCCCAATTCTATGGATAAAACGTAATCAAACAGTTTTCAACGATCCTGGAATCTCTAAGTGTTATTTGGCCTAAAAAGTTGCGATAGGTGCAATTAGAGTTCGAAAAATATTTTTGTGGGATGGTTTGAGATGGTTTCAAGTCAGAAAATAGCCAAACAGTTCCATAGAACAACGCTTGATTGCCAAAATCCGTGCTGGGAAGCCGTACGAACAATTGATGACTGAATTTGAACCATG
Source organism: Anopheles aquasalis (assembly GCF_943734665.1). Lineage (NCBI taxonomy): Eukaryota > Metazoa > Arthropoda > Insecta > Diptera > Culicidae > Anopheles > Anopheles aquasalis. The sequence goes on along the minus strand of NC_064878.1, from coordinate 29,577,092 downwards.
CGGTTTCATGGAAGATGAATCACACGTAAAACTGCAGTTTAACAAAAACTGGGAGGCAAATTTGACTTTAACAATCATAGAGGGCACACGATAGCAAGGTTTTAGTTCATTTACGCAGATAAAACTGCCCGTAAACTGCTCATTTAGCAAGCAGTCTGCAGTTGAGGTTTGAAAACGAAGGTTTTCATCACGGGAGGATCCATGAACGGCCGTTTGTACAAAGAAGAATACCTGGAAATGATCATTCTACCTTTTATTAGGTCTCACAAAGGTCCTGTTAAGTTTTGGCCAGACTTAGCAACCTGCCATTACAGTACGGAGGTCATAGGTTGGTAACAAAACTACAACATTGATGTCATACCAAATATCATGAATCCTCCAAATTGCCCACAATTTCGCCCAATCGAACAATATTGGGCTATAATGAAACTAAAACTTAGGAAACATGGTAAAAAGATAAAAAAATCCAGGTAACATGTACAAATGGTGGCAAAAAATGGCAAACGAAGTTACTTCCATTACTGTGCAGAAAATGATGAGTCGCATAAAACCAAAAGTGCGCAAATACATACAAAACTGTGCACAATATTTTTATCCCTATTTCTTATCGACAGTTTAATAAAATTCCTACAAAATGATACCTTTTCCATGTGTATAGTTTATTTCTGGCCTGAGCTGTGTCCTGTTTTATGCGGCCAAATTTAAGGTGTTCCAAGCTTTAGGTGTGTCGCGATCAAAATCCATGAAATGCTCCAATCAAGCGATACAGAATCCAACTATTACAAGTATGAGCGACCTTTTGATTTACTCTTTGTCAATCACTTGGTCTAATAAAGCCAAATTTGCGCAACGAATGAGCAACCAGCACGGGTGACGACGATTCAGGTGCTTATTCTGTAACTTTCGATTACGATGGCCTCAGGCGATCGATTCATTTGGTTCATTTTGTGTTCATTTTGTGTTCACGATCGCCTGCATGTCGAGTGCATTTTTGTGGTCGACAGCTGGCGTTCTGTTTACATCGAGCATCGAGCATCTGAAAAACAGTTATAGCGTCCTGATTGTGCATCAATAATTTCTTTCTGCTAATCGTATACTATTATTACAAAGGTTAAGTCGTTTTTATACCGAAAAAAACAAGTTAATTAACAGTTTTTTTACTTCAAACTGTCATTTTGAATTTTTTATTGTTTTCGAAACGTTTCGAAATTCGCATGAATCATCGAACGCCTGAGGCCATCGTAATCGAAAGTTACAGAATAAGCACCTCAATCTCTCATGAGCGTTTCAGTTTCAGACAAATTGTTGGACACAGCCGAGGCCGCACAGACAATACTCCGGACGAGCATCCATCCCACTTATCAGCCCGAATACCATCGCTCCGTGCGCCGTGATGAACGAAGCACCATCGCGGTGATATCATCGCGATTCGGAAAAACTGTCGCTTAAATAGCAATATAATATGATTTATAGCGCTCGTAGGAAGTTTAAAAAATACCACCAGTACCAGAGGCCCTGGCTCGTGTGTAAGCGAGCACGATCATAAAAGAGAGAGAGAGAGAGAGACCGAGAGAGAGAAAAAAAAACACATAACATAACCTATGTTGGGATTATGGAAATTGGCACTTTTCGAGGTATACTTTGTCAACCGGACCGACCCGATCGAAGGTTTTCGTTTGATGACCTACAATTAATAACGTTCGCATCGAGGGACCCCCGTCTGCTGGTCAACCCCAAAATCAACGGTGATCAAAGAACGAGACGCAAGGGAGAGAGTCCACTTACCGCAACCGCGAACCTGCTCCTGCTCCTGCTCTTGCTGCTGCTGGTGGTGCTTCGGTTGTCGGTCCAGGAACCTTGGACGAAGGAATTCGAGACTGTTTGCTCCGGCGATTAAGTAAATTGTTTCGCCATGTCATCATGCCACCCTGCCATGGCTGACTCCCATCCCCGGGAATGGTTCCAATGGTTCCAAAGATCCAGAATGCCTCAGCAACGCGGATCATTGAGACAGAGAGAGAGAGAGAGAGAGAGAGAGAGAGAGAGAGGGAGCGAGTCAGGGAATTTGACTCGAACTCGACTCACGAACTCCAAATTCCAGCGAACCGCGCATCGATCGATGAAAACGGGAGCCTCCCCTGCTGCCACTCCGGTGGAAAACAATGAAAAATGAGTTCCCGTTTTTGTTTTTCTTAATAAATCACGATGTCTCGATCGGCACCACCACCATCGTTGACCTGCCCCGTCCCCGTCCAGGTTGTCCTTAAAGCGTCAGCCACATCCTGGAGCTGATTGTGTCGCGCATTTCCCATTACTCAAATGCGCGCTGTTGGCTGGCTGTTCTATTAACAGATAACCCCCTTCTAATCTGGCCACGATTTCTATCTTCGTCTCTTTCGCCACTCCTCGTGCTCCTCGCTACTGGCTCGGCCAAAAATCGGGAGTTCGAATCGGTCGATTTGCCGTCCAAGACTTCTGGGCATCCGCCTCACGACTTTTCCTGGGCCACGAGTCATCGCGAGAGACCTCTCTCTGAGAGCTGATAGCGATGGTAGCATCTGGATAACGTGGATAAGATCGAGGGTTTTTGGTCAATTTTCCGTTCGCTTGGGCGCGCGCGCGCGCGCGCGTGGTGGTCAAGATATGACAACGGGGACAGCATGGCCAAGGGCCGAGGCATGGATAACTGAAAGAATGGTTCTACTGCTGCTGCTGCAGTGTAGTAGCGCGCGGGTCTCTGCAGCGACGATCGTGTTCCTCGTGCTACAATTTGTGTTTTATAAGCCGAGTGCACAGCGAGCGTTGCGGGACATGAATCACGGTAGAGAAAAATCGTGGACAACTTAAGCACGCCAGCACAACGTCTATTAGTGTTGTGCTCCTAATGATCACGATTAATGGCATATGGTTTGACCCCGTAAGGTTAGCCGCATTCGGTGCATCAAACACGCAGGTCACCGGGTGGCTGGCTGCCTTCGGCTGGCGCTTGGATGCTTTGGATTGGTATGAGGAATTTCGATATTGTATTCAAAACGCTCTCTTCCTCACCTTAGTGCCGTTGGAGGTATTCTGCCGTTGTTAACAACTTAATTTGATAAGGCAATGCCGCATTGGGGTATGGAGAGATGTATGGAGAGTATGATGGTTTTGAGGAGAATTTAAAGCTGTTTACTGTAGTGGTCATTTCCAATGCCATTTATTATTTGATGCAGCATTGGTCACAGCGACAGGGCGATAATTTATTGACGATTTTGAATCAAATTATTATACCATTCAATCAAACTCTTTAATAAAAATTAGTTTAAGGGGGGTGCTTCGGTATTGTCGGGCCAAAAAAGGACCGTTTTTGACGATTTTTTGTGACGTAACCATTCAACTGTATTTTTTCAAGTAAATGACATAATAATCTACAACTTTTGAAGAATATTTGGTATTGTTTTGAGTCACATTCATTAAAAAATTAATCCGTGGTATCAAATTTCGGTAGGCATGTTGTCGCAAAGGTACTTTTTACGGTGCCCATCATAGCGACATGACGGGTCATCTGAACTATACAAATCGATATTCGTTAGAAAGATTATAAGTTTATCTAGGTAGCCCGGGTGAGTTTTTATTGATATTCTCATTTTTCGATTTTTGGCAGGTTTTTGATGTTGAAAAAGTTTGCGATTCTGCCAAAAAACGAGCTTTACATAATAGTTAAAAAATAGTATCAACAATTTTAAATTGCTTCTCTCTCTGCCATGTTTATTCACTAGCGATTGGGGTCTACTATTAACCGGAAAATGTCATGCAACCGCAGCGAGATTGATGCAAAAGTTAGGGGAAATATGCTCTTTTCTAGCTAAGGATTATATTTTGATATTTTAGATAATGTAATGAATAATAATGTAACCATTTATGATTGTTTTGGATCTTTCGAATGGTGTTTAATCGTTGATGACTTTCTATGTTTTGCTATGAGAGACTCAATAATCGCTTCTGTCTATGTTTATTGACCTCTGTTGTGTTTTTATCCAAACATAAGCTTGAGCCGCTTCGAATCCGGTATCTTAAAACAAACTAAATTGAAAGAAGGTTTGTAAATGAAGGTTATTTTTATATTGTCGTTTAGTCAAGCTGTTGAGCAGTTTTATTGGCAATTTTATTCTACGACCAGTTTTAGTATCTTTCTGGATTTTCACGCGGTGTTGGAAGGTGCTCAACAAACGGAAGGAAAGGGTTTTGCAGACACTTATCTCTTTATATTTTAAATCTCATTGTTCATTTCATAAGAGAAAAGCTAGCTTTTAGCACACATTTGCAAATACCCGTTCCTATCATTCCGGATGTTTTTTTTTTTTAATATTTAGTGTCCATTCAAAAAAATTCTTTTGGCTCGCGATCAGCGCTTCCGCCGTGCAAAATTCAATAGCTATTACCGCTTAAAGACACATGCTGTTCAAGCAAATAAATGTGTAGAGATACGATTTTTAAGCGCAAAATTTTAGGGCAAGCATTAGCACTTTAGTCTCGAGTCTAATCAAGGCTAATCATTCTAATTGCCGTGCCTGTGCCCAGCGTACATTTATTGTTTTGATTTGTCTTCCGAAAGTTTGCATGTCCGTCGTGGTATGTGGTCCAAGACATGTTCGACAAGTTTGAATAGTGTTAGCATAAGAACCATCGGCTGATATTTGATCAGTTTTACGTTCTAACAGACTTCGCTCGAAACAAAACGCTTACACATGCCTTACAATACCCCGCAGAACATGTTCATCACTTTTGCACCCTCGCCCTCGTCCTTCCCCAAAACACAATGCCGTCCAAATGGCGGTTCCGAATCGTTTACTGACCTGACTAGTTGCGTTGCGACACTGGCTCCGTCGTACGGACGCTACTTGCTACCATAGCTGACATTCAAACGGAACCGATTACACCCTATTATTTCGGATGCAATGCAATTTCCTTTCCACGCGCGATGCAGCAAGTGTGCAGCTTCTGGTTGCGGCGATTTCTATTGCAACACCAGCAGCAGAAGCAGCAGCAACAGCAGCAGCAACAGTGGCCAGAGGACGGCGGATTACCGGTGACCGGAACGGAACTGCGCCACACCGAACATCTCTCGCAAGCATAGTGCACCACACAAATCAAGACCACTTCACCATGCACCACCATCGGGCTGCACCCTGGGTCCGGTTGATGTTGCACTTGGCGTTTTGCGGGATGGCCTCAGGGCAAGCAGAGCAAGCGGCGGTGGCAAGCGTGTAAGCAAGAAGTCGGTTACAATTGGTCATCATCATTTGTATTGAAACGCGTTGCAGTGTTCCAAACCCCACGACCCTAACGGCAATGCCGATTTACGTGTGCTGCCCGCAAGACGCTGCTCCATTCTCGAGCCGATGCGAAGGAATGTTCGCTCCTTGGGTGCGTGGGCATGGTAATGGTTTGCTTTCCACGAGTTTCCGCACCCATTCGACAACATTGTTGCAGCAGGTAGCCACCGTGATCGATGTCCGCCTGCTCTCACTGTCCTTCACTCGCACTCGGTCCGGCTGTCTGTCGATTGTCGAGGAATTCGGTTCTTGGACAGTGCAGTAGATCGATCTAAAATGCGAGATGTGCACGAACGGGAACAATCACCTCTTCAAGCAGCTCTAATCTGTTGGACAGTTTTCGTTGTCACCTCGACAACGGTGCGTTTGTTCAAAGTGAAAGCCCCTGAAGTGGCTAACCGGCAGATGCTAGGGGCCAAGTCCGGACTCGCCTTCGGACTCGAATTCCGAACATTCCTCGTCCACGGCTTACGTGTTAATTAAAATTATCTGAATCAAAAACCAATGTTTCCTGTCCTGTCGCAGAAATGTGCACTTCGCACCGATATGGGTGACTGCTGTGACACCGTAAGCGACATCTTTCTACACCCCCGAGAGAGAGAGCTTGCGTGGCCTGTTCAACGTAGACCATACGGAACGCAGGCCTTCCGGCTCCAGCTATAGATGTATCGATAGATCTCATTCCATTCCGCCCGACTCGAGTCCAGTCCCATCAGGCCGAGGGACTATGTGTGGCGTATGTGCTCGCTTTCGTGGCCACATGTCCTAGCACGCCCACGACACTGTGTCGCTTAATTATCTGCTGCACATCCTCTTCACCAAAGCCGGGCCAGAAGCTGGTGCATAGAGAGAGAGAGACAGAGAAGGGAGTATGGAAGTCTCTCTCTCCCTCCCTCGCGGGGCTCCAATCGAAAACACAACAAGTCAACGGGGACAAACATACGCAAACCAAATCACCTCAACACCTCAGCAGCGCGGCAACAAGCAACAAGCAAGTACTCGAGTGCAGAGCCCGACTGGTGCCCGGTGCTCTATTGGATTGGCATTCGCTTCGCAACACGGAGCCAAACGCGAGCGAAGAAACAAACGGGCCCCACGAGTGGTCGTTGTCGTCGTCGCCACCGCTGTAAAAGCGTAGAGATCTCATTAACAATTATTTTGATTTATCATGTGACGATTTTTCTTCGCTCGCTTGGACGGACGCTGCGGTTACTTGCTTCCATAACCGTTTATCGTATCGGTCGACGTGCGTTTCGGTTTCCAGCTCGACCACATTGGCACGATTTCATGTAGAGCTGGGTCCTAACCTGCTGGCGCGGCTGCTCTCGGGCTGGTCTTTAGTCACATCCTCGCGGCGGCGGCGGCGGTGGCGACCTGTCCTCGGGAATCGGGAAATTATACATCACACATACGACCACCGCACAGCGGACAAGACACCGCGATGGTAACTCGTCGATTCCAGCTCAACAAACCGCTCCTACGGGTAGACATTTGGCTTTGGATCGATTCCAATCAACCGATACCGCACAGGAACACCGGCCGGAGTGCTTTTGGAGGGAAGACGAGCGCGTATTTATGATGTAGACGTCTGCATGATCATCAGCAACAAGCTTGGTCGAACTTAAAATGCAATTTCGCTTCAAAGAGACGCACAGCGCAGTTTCTGGTCCTTGGAATCAGGATTCGGAATCGCGCATTCGCTTAGTTAAAACGCTTCACCTCCTCCATCTTTACTACTCCTCGACTCGATTAGTAAATCGTCAACCACATCGGAGACAGCTGAAGATGAACGCACGAACGAGCGCGCTGTCATTAGGACCACCCTATCGTGGAGTAATTTTTTAGCACTTTTCCTCACTACCACCCCGCCCGGAACCACCGACACCGCTGGTCAAACCACTTTGCGCGCGCGCGCCTGCGCTGACGCGACCCTTTAGACCGCTCGCTCTATACGGTCCCGGACGCTACGTCGTACTGAACAGGCTTATCTCGTCTTCTCCGCGTGTGTTGGTGGCTTATTTGTAAGCGATCGTGTTACACGTACACACAGCCGGGGTGTGTTGACAATTATTTATTTTGAAATTAGATAGTTTCGCTATAATTAAGTGTTTTTTTTTGCTTCAATAAATGGCCGATCGGTGGTATCTGCGGCGTGATTCGCGACACCCGGATAGTATACCCCCGGGAGGGGGGAAGGGCGAAAAAAACAGGGGCCTCTAGCGGGATCATTTTTCGTCAATACAAATTAGCACCTTTCGCTTCTCGGTGTTGCTCGCGTTGAAACGGAAACAGCCTACTACAAGTGTCTGCTGCTGATACAGCTACTGCCTCTGCGGCTACTGCTGGTGGGATTTTGACCACCACCAGGGGCCACAGGAGCGATTGGCTGACCGGTTTGCATTACATAGCGAGCGGCCTTATATGTGTATAAATAATGTCATCACTCGGCGTGGTGGATCTAGTGTCAACAGGTGGTGGTGACGATGGTCGTGGCCACCATCACCGTATTATCATTCTTGACTGGCCTGTCTATAATCCTAATCAGTTTTACCAATAGGATGATTTCGAGACATGCAAGAGACATGCGCGCGCTTGTGTGAGGTGTCCTTCCTGCACCAACTGGGCCACCATTTCTAGGATTTCTTGCTCGCCCCGAAATGCCTAATATGCATATGATTGATTCGAGCTTAGAGGTTTAGCGTGAATTCGGCTTATGCCTAATGGCCCCGGATGGACCGAATGATAACAAATGTGCTGATCAATCATCGGCTGGAATGTGCCACGTTCCTCACCAACTTGAGCACGTTCTCATTCGTGGATTTTGTTGACGTGACGGGTAAGGTGTGACATATGTTGCTTCCATTGCAACGAAGCTCTATAGCGCGTTATGTTCTAAGATACCGATGAGCTAATATGTCAATGACGCTCTGTGGCTGCACGGCGATCAAATACCAAGCGCCGAGTGCAGTTCCGCTTTTCACAGCGATCATTAACGCGATCGTCACCGCATCGGATCTCTTGCAAAGAGATGATGAATAAAATAAAAAAATCAAAAGATTATGACATTGAGATACCGTGCGCAGCACAACAATATGCACACCATGGCACCCCGGGCCTCCGAGGGTAGCAAAGAGGAGGACGAGGTGTGATCGCGCACGCTCGCTCGTTCGCTTGCGATACGATCACGACTGCACGTGCTCGTCCGGGAACAAGTGCAATGCGTACGAACAGCGCAACGTTCGGATGCGAGTACCTTTTGCTCACGATCCCCATCGCAGACTCCTTCCAGTCGAGTCGAGGTACTAGGGGGGGGGGGGGGGGGGGGGGCAGATAAGTTCTTGGGATTCTCACAACGATGGAAGACAGAACATTTTGAAGAGTATACTTACTGCAGGAAGTGGGTGATTCTACTTGACTTTTAACTATTTCGAGTAATTTTATGTCCAATATTAATGGTCAATATCATTCTAAATCGATAATTAGGAACGGGAATCAGCTGCTTTAAGATTAACTGATCAGGTGACATCAAATGCAGAACAGTTTCTTTTAATTAATTGATCCAAAGTAGCTCGGCTATAGCGACGTTTGAAAAAGAGATAGGCAAGATGCTTTTGCGTTGATAATACTGAAATTTTTGTTTTAAATCATGAACTGATGGATGTCGTAATACCTTTTTATGATTCTTAAATGTAATAATTCCCGAATATCTCTAGTAATTTTAATCTGTCTTTTATTCAATACATGCGACATTTGTATGTTTTCTCGAATGAGTTTCTAATCGCTTAGTACCTACACCGGTTGATGAATTGCTGCTATATCACATCAAATAATAATGCTTACAGAACAGAATAATTTATGAATTTTTAAATTGCTGTTTTCGATATTATTTCATCATCACATTCCATCTACAATTAAATGTAGGAACTAGATGAATGCAAATTTTACAATCTTCTCGCAAATAACGATTTTTGATACAATAGCTGACATCGTTTGAGCATAATCTCATCGAAACCAAAACAACATTAATTTTGTTTTGAACAAAAGAAAAACAATAACAAAAAAAATAATTTCAAAGCAACTATATTCATCCCGCTCTCACACTCCCGAAGTTTTCCGAAGTTGGCCGAACAGTGCGACCGTGCGAGCGAGAGCTAGTGCGAACGAGAGAGGGAGAGAGATGAAGCAACAAAAAAAAAGGTGGAAATCGAACTGGCCAATCACGGTTCAGCCATTTTCCCCCTCTTCCTTTTCTTTTTCGCATTTTTCTTCTTAAATGATGAGCTTTTCGAGCTTTTCTTTCGAACTACTCGAACGGGGTGGGCGGTGGAGCTTTTTGTCCTGATCGCCCGCACAGCTGATTTTTCCGAAAAATAAAATACCCAAACAATACGGAAACAGTTTAACAATCGTCAGTATATTGTCAATTATAGAATGTATGTTGATAATTGTTCAAATCTTTTCTACCCATAGACGCTTATTTTATCCTTCATGTTTTCAAGAATTGATCAACACCGATATTTTCCATACTCGTTCATGAATTTCATGTTTTCTTTTTGCTTTATTTTATTTTGTTTGACTTCGTAAAATGAAGGTCCATGTACTTGCCGTACCGATATGGAATACTACGAGAGTGCTGGAAGAACTAAACGTCTAGCGGCGAATTTTCAGTGTATCCGCGCCCTTCTGGTGATCTCCGTGGTTTACTTTCATCTTCTGCAGACCCCAGGTTTCCCCACAGCGCGATGTTCCTCTCTGACCCTAATTTCCCTTTCTCCTTTTCCAACATCTCGCATCACTCCCGCGTCACGTTTCTCAAGGACTCCAACAGCACCGACTGCAACAAGTCCGAAAATAAAGCAACAGATGACGTCACCAAACCTGTTTTTCTCGAGGCGCGGAATCGTTGGCACGTTCGCGAGTTTCGACTGACCGGCATAATGGACCAGACCCGTCGAGAACAGCTGTTCTGGCGGTGGTCTTGGCGGGGTCTACAGATGGTTTGGGGTGTGATGTACGCGCCAGCGGCATTACGACGTTCACCGTTTCATGACTTGAGCTGTAAAGCGCTGTAGTGGCATTCCATGTTACTGTGGCCCTACAATTTGGGGTTCGCTTTTCGTGTTTTCTGCTCGATTGCCGTGTTTTTTAATGCAAAATCTCATTCGATCGATAATCCAATCATTAGCGCGAGCATGTAATCCAAAAGGGGGTTTCGTTTATTGCATTTATCGAATGTAAAACACATTCTTTTCACGTCATAAATCTGTTGGACAAATAAAAACTTGATCCATTCTGCTCTTTTTGGCCTTCAGATTGTATTCCAGGCCGCAAAAAGCATTTTACCGAGCAAGAACATTTACTCAAGAAAGGCAAAATATAGAAGATCATGAATAATGGATGGGCGGAGGGAATGCTAGCAAAAAAGCCACAAGCGTTAGATGATAGAAAAAGGTTCATCTTTTTCGCCTGTTGAGTGTGGGATCGCTAGTGCGACCCTAGTCCCATAGGGAGCAGTCTGCTGACGATGGTGGGGCCGCTAGGGTGCTCAGAGCAGATAATTAGGCTTGTCATTTTTTGTTGTTGTTGTTGTTCATCCCTCTCCCTCATAAAGATACAGTAACTTTAATTGTTTTCCATCATCACGCTAAGGCTTGTTAAACAAGGGGGCCGGTACCTCGATACGCTGAAATCGAATTTTTGCCAACAAATTCCTTCCAATAAAATTCCCTCCCGGTGTTCCGCGCGATCCTTTCGACCGAGCTGCTGCTATTACCGGGGAAGATCCGCGGTGCGCGGTGGCCAAACTAAAGAAGTAACGAGACTCACCCCCGTCACCACCCATCGGCACCCTTTACCCCACTGCACTCTGCTCATTCCCTTCGTTTAAACGAGCTGCAACAACATCGAGCCAAGATCAGTGCTCCGAGTAGCAGCCGCAGCAGCATCGGCAGCTCATTCCACCTGATGGCGAACGCCGGAGCCACCCCTGGCCTGGCCCAGCGCACGGCAAATGAGCACCGAGGGCGTGCGCGAGCTAACGAACCGTGAGAAATAAAGCTATTTGACGCCTTCGTATTTCATGTTTTATTATTACTTTGTCTTTGAACCGCATGTTATGCTTTCGTGTCCATCACCCCCACCCCCCTCCCCCCCAACACTACATCGCCAACCAACTCGACGGTCTAGGTCGTCCGCGAGTGGCTCCGTTCGCTTCGCGATCGTTCGTTGGCCCTTCCTCTCGGCGATTCTCGACTGATCATCGAGGGGCGCAGATCGATTCGATCGCTGCTAGATCACACTCTGGGCGAGGGTGCGATAGGGGAGGTGAGCATCGGTATCGCACCGCAATGAGAGCAGCATCCGGTGAGTGTGAAGGTAAATAAACCAGACCAGACCTCCCAACCAGAGCAACCACCCTTCGTGATGGGTGCGAGCCTGAGAATTGGGAGTAATTTTTCTTTTCTTCTTTCTGCGTTTCTCCCTCAGTGCCTCCCGTCAAGCATCGGCCCTACAGCATGGCGCCTTTTTGCGCAGGTCCATCGTCAGCGCCATTGCTATCGACACCACATTATCTCACCTTCACGCGATACGGCTTCTGCGCGCTGGTGGGATTGCTTTCACCAAGATATCGCAGCTCTGGCTCATGCTAATGCTTGTTGAGCGAAATTATGCAGCTTGAACAGAAGGTGCCTCCAACGACACGACTTAATGCGATCCGCGACAAGCCCTGGGCGAGCATGGGGTTTATCTGGTCGCGTTATCCTGGTGAGTTGTGTGATACGGTGAACCGGATTTAATTGAGTTGGTTGTTGTTCCGATTAGCGAACGTTGTGGTTCAATTACTGGTCGTGTAGGTTATAGATCACGTTGCACGGTAAGCGGGTGTGACGGCAATGATCAAGTTGTTCGCCTACCTATCAGGCTTGTGTTTCGCACTGCCGGCTGTCCTGTTGACAGATTAAGAAGTTGCGTTCGATGGTTTCGTTTTCAATCGTGATGTTCAGATTGATTGATTAAACTTAAAGATTGCTGGGATTCTATGTGCCTCATTAACACTTTAACATTTCACTGCTTAGCGCTTGCCTAAATGCTCGAATTTGCTCAAATAATTGCTTCTAGATAAGCAATGCAACTCACAAATAGTATTTAGCTGTCAATCGCACTTTATTTCATTGGGCTATGACCAACTGGATTAAAATGGGTCGATTTTTCGTGAACGATGTTTTTAGTTGATATAACATCGTAGAGCGCCCCCTTCCTATAGACCACTGGTACGGCACGGATCATCGCGGACCTCTTTCCTGGCACGGGGCAAGATTCCGTTGGTGCCAGAACTTCATCAAGCCGTCATACATTTCTGTTTGCGTGCCCTGTGCCAGGAAGAAAGTCCACGATGATCCGCGCAGTGCCAGTGGTATGAAAGAAGAAAACCGTGCATTTTTTTGTGTATTTGAACATCAGTTTTACTTTCATTTTGTTTTTAAAACAATTCCTGCAAACATTCGAGTCCCCTGCACTGTACTCCTTCCCCGATAACGAGCGCTGTTTGTTTACTGCCATTGAAGTGGTTAATTCGTGCAACGGGACTTGTCTGAGTCATAAAAAGTGCTCTTCTTATTACTAAGCGTCCGTGGCTCATGTTCCACTCCTTGAGGTGAAACGAACTATAGGAAACCCGGATTTAAAGAAAATATTATACATATGCATATCTGCAGCAATCAATTGTGCCCGTGCAATCGTCTTAGACAATTTGTTCGTCAACTAATGGAAATCGAACATCTTCACTGCATTCAACCCTAGGAAAATTTGGAATAGAATGTCAAATAATTGTTTAATTAAACGGCTCTTTTGTCATTACCTGAATGGCAGGCATCTTGCACCTTGACGTATGAGGGATGCCTCTCTCGCATTTTATATCTTCTGTACGCGAAAACGCTGAAGCAATTCGTTTCCTTCCCGATATGGTTGTAATGTACCATCACCGTTGTTCCACCGTGTAGTGTCTCGATTTTCTGCAAGTTTATAAATAATTTAATAAGATATGCAATCGTATTACAACACCAACCAGTCAGTCTAGCACGAATGCTTACACTGATTTGCTTGTTAGATGTTTTCTCAACTACATTGTGGCTATCGATCGCGTAACCTATTGGTATGCTCACTTCCACAAGCGTGCGATTTGAATGAAGATAATTTTGGTCCTGAATGAAGCGAAAGCAAATATTAATCTCCTTCATCCATTCTGTTTGGGTCGATTTCTTGCTCATTTGAAGCTCGAAACGGGGCTGATAATGGTTCAAATTTAGCCGGTATTGGTAGTTGACCTGAATCATACCGGAACTGGAACTCTGGACGATCAATGATAGTTTCTTTATATAACCAGGAATGGATTTTATCGTAATGTTCTCGAATTTACATGAACTGATTTACTAAAACCTTCGTAATGGATGGACACATTATAATTAATGAGAGGAAGCTTCAAAGATTGCTGATTTGCTGAAAATTAAAGTAAAACATTATAAGGTGATTAAACATCCGGATACAACACATTTTTGTCACTCACGATAAACAGTTAAATCCAGTGGAATAGAGTCATTCTCTGCCTTCTTGTCAATGAAAATGAACGAAATGCATTTGTGCTCATCCCCGAAGTAGTACGTCTTCCGGAAGAATCAGTATTATTTTCTTGAAGCTATCCCAGATTACTCCTTGCAAGATCGATGCATTCACCCGGATCTCCAACTCTCCTAGCTTCAATGCTTTTACTAAGAAGGAGACTGGTGCATCTCTGAATTCGATGGAACGGACAAAATTTCGGTTCTATAGGGACAGGCATACCGTAGCGAGGCGCGTTTGGATACATTCCGCGAGCCTCATAGTCTAAATAATCTAATCTGAAAGATCATTATAAGATTCATGAATAGTTTGTAATTCTCTAAGGGTTGTACTTGCCTTTAGTTGTGAACGTACCATTATTAAACACTGCAAACACTCCAAGCACCTGTTGGTATATACAGGGTGAGGCAAAAAAACTGCAACACAGTTAAAACGCCATATATTTTTCATTTTTGTTAGGATTTTATTGAATAAAACCAAAAAATGTTGGGAATTTCATAAACTTTCAGAATCAGTTATTTTTTTTACGGTATGTTACTTTTTGGAAGAATTATGGTCTTGAGACCGTGAAGAGGCCTTGCTTCGCTTGGCCGCAAGTGATGAAATTCTGAACTTTGTTTTCTTTGATGAGAAACCATTCGTTATCCTGTAGTTTTTAAACGAAAAAAAAAATGGGATTTAGTTTCCAGGAAAGTCAGCTGATAATTTACACCCTCGGCTGGCCACCAGGACGCATAAACCGGGTCGATAATGGGTTGAGATGCGATAACACGCAATTTTTTGCATTATTCGCACATTTTCGTTCGGTGGATGCGATATAAATCCACAAATTAATGTTTCTAAAGCTATTAAAAGGTTCATTGCAGTCCTAGAAATGCAAACAATTCATGCGAAATCCCTAGAGATTCTAAAAGGACTCTGTACCTTCCCTCAAAGCAACCGAGACATGAAATTAGCGTAAAGAAACATTTCACACTTCATTTCCATGTCTCATTGGCTGTCAATATCTATGGGCACAAAAAGCGCAGGACTTCTCCGTTTGCGGTATTTTGAAGGGCAAGGTTAGACCTAAAAAATGACATAGTTTTGAACAGTTTATGCAAACGCTTCTCTAAGAATGAGCCAAAATACTACAAAGCACTCTGCGGGCAACGAGCGATGGTTTCTTCTACCGGCTCAAGATCATAATTCACCGAAACAGTAACATACCATAAAAAACTGAACTGATTCTGAAAGTTTATGAAATTCCCGACGTTTTTTGGTTTTACTCAAAAAATTCCAAACAAAAATGAAAAATATATGGCGTTTTAAATGTGTTGCAGTTTTTTTGCCTCACCCTGTATTTTTGGGAAAATTTTACCATCGTTTTGGCAATCATGTCAAATAAATCAAATACACTTACCGTCTTGAGATTATGTTGGTAACTGCTGGCTTTCACGTCGTTCAAAATGAAGTACAAAGATTGTATTAAGGTTCTGGAAGACTGTTCAGTCCCATCTTTGATGACCAACCGGTCGAAAAAAATATTTATCAACCGAATAGTGCCGCCATCCACACGCGACACAGTGGATGAAGGATCTTAAAATTGATTTGCACGATCGGTCTGCTCGTTCCCCATATTTAAATCATGTTTGAAAACATCTGGGGAATCTTTGTAGATAAGATTTACGCTAAGGGAAGCAGTTTTCCTTAGTTGATGAGCTCAAAAGTGCAATTATTAAGGCAAGGGAAGACTTAAAGCAGGAGGCGCTGAAAAAAAGGGTGAAAAGTAGGCCAAATCGCATTCTCCTGGTAGCAAATCGCAGCGGGAAAGTAACTCTTTATTAATTGTATTATTTGCAAACTGCGACTATTTTTTGCAAGCAAAAGAAAGGTTGTTTTTGAAGAAAAATTGATATGATCTTATACTAACTGGACAGGTCGAAAACAGCAAAATGCGTGTATCTGTGTGGTATATGCACGTAAAAATATGAAAATTACACTGTAAACATATCTCACCAATACCAATCAATAATGATACGAGTTGAAATCATTACAGTTATCAGTAGAGAGAAACCACTAAAATCGCAGGTGGTCTTATACTAACTGGAAGGAGTGTATAATAAATACGAGTCGCCATGCATGCAGGTCCGAGAAATGCACCGAGATTATTTCCGTGATCCGTTAGCGCTGATCAAGAAACGGTCAATTCAAATCAAATCTATGGATGCGTTTACGACGTAACGTTCAAGATTCGAATGGGTCTTCTATCTCGCTTTCGCACATTAGAGCGAGCGAAACAGGCTAATGTTAGCGCCCTCTAGGCGGCATTTTATTTTTATACGAATTTCGAAAATTAATGTTTGAATCGGTTGTTTTTGAAGATTTTTATTAAACCGTTTTACCTCCAAAAGTAATCAAGAAATAATACAAAAATCATTATGATTTTTCATGGTCCAATTTAATTTTCATCTTATTTAATACTTTTACAGCTCTTTTATGAAAGAAGCGCGCTCAGCACTTCATTTTGGCTCAAAAAACACCCAATTCTGGAGGGGATCTCTAAACAGTCCAATTTATCATCGTTAACTAACTAATTTAAATATTTTTAGCACGGTCTGAAACAATAGTTTGACATACTAGCATCTTTCTTTGCAAAAAAAGACATTTTTGTACGAGGAACCGCGGTTTGAATTGCCAATGCCATTGAGTATCATGTTCTTTCAAAGTAGATTGAAAACTGTATGGTGCATCAATTTTGCGAAAGAAAGCGAAAGCTAGAAATAATCTTCCACAAAGAGCCTCTTCTAGCGCCTTGCCTTACCACACCTAACCTTACGCCCACTTGAGTCGATCTTTAGATCTCGATTCGTGTCGTTTGGCAGCAGGACGAACAAGTTCCTCGCTCTAACCAGCCAGATGGCAGTTTAAATTGAAATTACAGATCAAACTTATGGCCGTTAAACCCATAAAACATCAATACCGTATAGGAATTTTATGCGTCCTTCTTTTCCGACAACCGCACAAATCTTTCTTCTCGGCTACTCGGCAGGAAGCTGCGATTCGACGGTTCTCAAACGAATCCGTAATCGTAATATTACCAAGCGGATTAGCACCAAGCGTGCGCGTGCAAGGAGTGTGCTTGGAGGTAGAGTGCTGGTCGGCACCTCCAAACCACACTCTCCACCCGGCCAATCCCCTAGCAGCCCAAGCGTTGGTTGAGGATGAAGTTTTTGGAACATAATTTGTTGGATTTTAAACGCTTGGCCACGTGGCAAAGGTCCATTTGGTGGTCCAACGACGGGGTACAACACAGCTGGTAGCTGCCAACCTGCTAGCCGTGTTGATTGGGGACGAGTTGTGATGTTTGCCGACGGCTTTCTGGGTGCGGTATGGTCGATGTCGGTCGATCTGCAAATGCTTCAAAGGGATTTCTCAAGACGAACAAGCTGCTTGTTCGGAAGGTATCGAGATGTGCAAAAACACGAATGCCCTAGAGAGAACGGACCTGTAGCCTTCCATTGAAGCTCAGTTCAGCTCGCAAGATGCGCAAACCGCTCCTACCGAGATCTCTCCTTCTCCCTATGCTTAATGGACACACGCCGGTTGCGGCTTAAAGCATATCGTAAATTTCAGCATTTTATACAGCAACAACTCGTACGTTTTAGACAATGTCGTAGGGTCAAATGCGAGAAACGAAATGATTCTCGCGGTGATGTGGCTCCCGCGGTGGGCTTCAACATTGTGCGCCCCAAACCCGGTGCCACGGGGTAGAAACAAGGACAACGGGGCGCGTAAGCCGTTGGCATGGGTGACCTGCCTTTCTTGGAACTTTGCATGCACGCGCGAGTTGTTTCTTATTTCTGCTAATGTGTCAAGAGCGCTTTATGTAGATTAAGTGCTTTGCACTAATCTCTGACTAAGCAATAAACTCTGTTCTCTTCTAACTGAGCAGATTCGATGGAACAATCATTGCCGAAATAAAGTTTTGGTTTTACGGATAGCATAGTGGTTTTTAACATTTCATTTACTGCGAAGATTTTTATCTATTATTTCCTCGTGAATCATCAATAGATATGCTACAGAA
>NC_064878.1:29541595-29554095 GCF_943734665.1 Anopheles aquasalis | reverse complement strand
AAAACATCCTCGAGTCCGGAGTTGTGTACCGAGATTGATGAAAAATGGCTGGCAAGTGTGTTCGGCTAATTGAAAGTCCGGAAAGGCACCAACAAACCAAGCCGCTCCGGCACAAGAAGGAGGTCGTCGACATGAAATAATTCAGTCCAGCGAGCAGCAGTCCATACAATTGGCCAACGGCGCTCATCGTCGTCGTCGTCGTCGTGTCGTCGGTATCTTATCAATAAACATTTCAATAAACAGTAATGTACCGCGAAAATCAAAATTTGTAACGCACGCGCGCGCACGCACGCGGTCCGCGACCTCTATACACTGGACACCGCTCAGTTCAGGGTGGAGAGTGCCCTGAAGTCCGGTCTGAAGATGAGCCTGGCCAGGCGAGTCTGATGCTTCGCGAGCGCTTCATTGATTACACACAAACCAGCCAGGCCAGCTTAAAAGACCTATAAGGTGATGGTGACGACGGCGGTGGAGCGGTTGGATGAAGCAATCCCCGGAGATTGTAGCAATGCGCGAAAAAGCAAATATAAATTACTTAAATCTTGACCTCCGCCTTGGCACCACGATATATTGTGCAGCTTTATTCCTTTTTGTCGAAAATTAAGAATTTATGCTGCCCCAGGCTGGCCGTCCAGACTGTCCCCCCCGGTATCGACTTGCTTTATATAGATTTCGGTTTCGCGGTTCTGTCGTTGGCGTTTTGTTTTGGGAGGGGTGGGCCTGAAATATTATGGGCCGGTAGGTGAAGGTGCCAACGGTAGAAGTAGTAGAAGTATGGTTCTCCATTCGATACGACCAACCTTGGTTACAGTTTCGCGTCCGATCTTCAAGTATTCCGAATCCAAAAGTTCCTCCTGTCAAACCGACGGCCCCGGAGTCTGTGGCCGGACCGAATTCCAACTTGCCGCGCAACTTATGGGACGATTGGTGATCACGTGAAAGGAAGGTCCGATAAAAGGTTGGCTTCACTTCACACCTTACCAGTTGGGGCACGCGATACTGACGCGCGTACACACTCTGAGCGTCACTTCCATCACTCAACCCTGCGTCCTGCAGTCCGATCCATCCGATTGCACCGGTTCCAGTGTG
This sequence comes from Anopheles aquasalis, assembly GCF_943734665.1. Lineage (NCBI taxonomy): Eukaryota > Metazoa > Arthropoda > Insecta > Diptera > Culicidae > Anopheles > Anopheles aquasalis. The sequence continues at coordinate 29,553,006 of NC_064878.1, read as the reverse complement.
TCCTTGGGATCTTGGACTACCGCCACTTGTTTGTGAGTCTCTGCTCTCCCTCTCTCTATCTCTCTTTCGTGCTCTCTCTCTTTCTGGGCGCCTTGCGCTTGACGTTCTCGCACTGAAGCATCAGCTAATTGAAGCTGACGTGAGAAATGTGCAACCCGGTGGCATACTGGGTCTGGTGCGGTGTTGCTGCGAACACACTGGAAGGGAAAGTATCCCGGACGCTCCGGACGCTTCGGACGCTTCGGACGCTTCTGCCGTTAATTGATTTTTAATCTCGAGCATAAATCAAGCAACTCCGATGGCGAATTACTACGACCGCTTCGAACGAACGCACGTCGACTGCCACCATGGCCGCCACTGATAATGACGATCATGATCGAGCAAAAATGTTCGATCTCCTATCTCTCGGTGTGCCTGGTGGCACGATATTGAGGAGCATCTCCTACCACTGTCCCTATCATCGCAGATCGCGCATTATCGGAACCGGATTAAGGTAGTAGCCGTGTTGTGGTCCGTGGTGGCGATCGGCGATCAACCGCACGGATACTCTCGTGATCATAAATGGATTTGCGCACTTCGTTCGAAGCGCCTCGTTTCGAAAGCAGCGCGCGCGTTCCTTATCACGATGCTAGGAAGCGAAACCATCTTCATCCGTGAGGGAATCGGAGAGCGGGAATCCATATTTTTGCTCGACGCAACTGGCACGAGGTTAACCGGATTGTTGTTGTTCTTTTTTTGGGACTTTGGCTTTGGTTGACTTCCGACACGAGCGCACGGGAATTGAAGCACCGAACCGATCGATCGGCCGATTATCAACCGAGTCGCAATCCAAGAATCTGATGCACGGTGCACTCATCCTTCGTGCGATCATCTTATCCTTCCGTTTCGCGGGGGGGGGGGGGAATGCTTTCTCTTTTTTATCGTTTCTTGTTGCTCCAAACGCTCGAACATTTAGTTTATTGATAAACGGCACCGATTGAGATATGAATTTGACGTTGAATGGTATTATATGACGGCAAGGGTCAAGGTGGCAAAGAAGAGACTCGGGGGGAAGTTCTGGTATGGTGGTGTGAACGGAAAGGTAAGGAGATTGTTTAAGTTTTGACTTTCAACTTCAATCAATCGAATCTCGATTCAGGAAATTACGCAAAACAGATAACTAATGAGGCGCTGTTGAACTTATATTCAGCAACATTTGGCTAATTAGTATTTAATTTAATCAAATCGTGTCGAATTCTTCCTTCGTTTATGGCAATGTTGCTCTTATAGTGCTTATTCGTATTTATAAATTTATATTGAAAGCGTAGTATAATACTTGATACATTATAAAATGTTTTTGAGAATTAATGCAACACAATAAACGTATCGCAGAGCGCTTCCAAATGCTCGTTGCACATTGACATGACATTGCACTATTATTAAACCAAATATTAAAATAAACAACTGAGTAATTTAATAAATAATAAATATAATAATAGAACAAAGGCAAGAAACTTGATGAAAACTTCTTCGAATCATACGGTGCTTATGGACGTAACCATTAACTAGTTTAATGAGATGACGCAATTGTTCTATTAAGTGTTAGTGTTAACAATTATTAAGGGCTATTAAGTAGGTTAACTCTTCAAACAAAGTAGTAACAGGCCCTTAGATTAATACGAAGATGCAGTTACTAAATCGAAATAGCTACATATACAGTATGCGAAAAAGTTAATCCACCCCTCACAAGAAATCTACCTTTTTGGCTGATTATTCATGGAAACCATCAGCCTAAAAATGTGTATCACATATCAATAGCTTGGTTTTATTATTCTTCTTTATTGTGTTTTTAACCTTTTTCCAAAAATACCTCCTAGAAACAAAGATATTACAAAAACAGTTTAGCAAGGTAGGAAAAACACGATTTTTATCGCTTCTTAGATGCATAACTCCGTTATTTTTGACGATAAAACTATAAAATAGGCCTCAAAAAATGTTTTTGCGATTAAACGAATAGAAATGCATCGTTGAAATTGAGAGAAAAAATGGTCATTTGATTGTTGTGGAGTAAAAACTGTACAATACCATATAATGAAATACATCAGGGTGGATAAACTTTTTTGGGTGCTTTTCGTACCTTGCTGTACTGTTTTTGTAATATCTTTGATTTTAGGAGGTATTTTTCAAAAATTTAAAAAGCATAGTAAAGAAGAATAAAAAACAAAGCTATTGATATGTAATACACATTATTGAGCTAAAGGTTTCCATGAAAAATCAGCCAAAATGTAAGTTCCTGGCAAGGGTTGGTTACACTTTCATGCTTGCATGCGTCGTTTTAAGGACAGATAATTTTGTTATCTAACCACTCAAATAACAGTATGCGATTTGTCCAATGTTACGAGGAGTTTAATCAAATTCGAGAAATAGATTACTAAACTTTTACCTAATTTATTTTGCTTAAAAAAGCAACCACCACACATTTTTTTTCTAATTTAATTTATCTATGTTCTTGATCAGAGATAAGTTTCAAACGTCCATTGTTGCCTCGAAGCATTCCTGAATCCCTTTTTCGGCTGTAACCGGAATGATAAGTCCAAATGACCCACCAAGAACAGACATCAAACAGCCTTTAGTCGAACTAATTAAACCAATCGCACATCGCATAGGGATCATGTTTTATCGCCAGCATTACCATCGCACCCTGCATGGAACCGTAAAGAGGCTGCCCACGGGGTTGCCTGATTCGGCGATTACATACATGTCTCCCCGTTTCCGTACACCTCCCTGTTTCCTCCTTTCAGATATGGACTTTACTTGGAACAAAGTCGATCAAACGCTGTTGCCCCTTTCGCTCGAAGCTTTACATTTCTCGAGAAGCGCGCTGGATCCTCCGCACTCTGTTACATCATTACCGCGCTGACCTCGACCGTACCGCACTGGTTGGCCACGAGGCAAAAATGAGATAATTGATTTTCCTGCCCAGATCGAACCTCTTTTCCGCGGTGCTTCGCGAGGGAAAATCTCTGCGGCAAAGGAAGGAGAATGCGCGTGGGCTGCAAGGCACTCTCTCTCTCTCCAAGGAGGCACCTTTAACGGATCGAGTGCTTTATTTGTACGACGCGAAGCGAAAATGAACCCAGCCTCATCATTGTTGGCATGCGCTGGCCGTACCCGTGCCGTATGGTTCGCCAAAAAGGTAAGGATGCACTCCGCGTCCCAGACCTGTCGTTCCAACGAGCGAGAGTGAGCTTAATCCTCCGGCATGATCTTTGGCAACGCTGGCTGGCGGTTCGGTGGTGGGTTGGCTTTGTTGGACCGGGACCAGGCGCGTGCGAATCCGCTGGCGGCACTTTGCTGGATGCACTCGGGCTCCACGGGCTCATCTGCTTGCATCGAGGGGCTCTGCCAACGGGGCTAAACCGTTTGAGGTGCACACACTGATAAAATCATCCACTTTACGAGCTTTTCGATGATCTTTTGAACCTGGCTCGCTGGCTCTAGGAGGGAGAGGCCCCATTCGCCGAGGTCGGTCCCATATCAAGCGCTGATCGAATGTAATGCACTATACGGGGCCCCGTAGGTGAGGGCTCTAAGATGACCTTAATAAATTAACTCCCTCTATGGTGGCTGTGGCGAGACTCTATACTTCTATTGACGAGCAGCAGCAGCAACAGCAGCAGAGGCTCGTATGTCTAGGCAATTGAACTGATGCGCTGGTATACCACAAAGAGCCCAACAGTTTGGTGATACACAATGTAAGTGTGGTTAAACATATTGGACGATTTACCTCACAAAAATCGGCAGGTTCTTAGTAGGTGTAGCCGTAGTTAATTTCTGGTTTCCATTTCGATTGTTTTGCTTGTCAAAATGGCGTTTACCAAAATGGTGATTAAACATATTTTTTACAGCGTCTTTAGCACCGTCGGTGTCGTCGTACGTACCTAATTTGGAGCATGCGCGCCATGCAATTCTTTTCATATTCAATTGAGAGAAAAAGGGTGTCTAAGAGCTTTGCTGCAGGTTTAAACGTTTACAGCAATCATGTTCTACGACTTCGAACGTGATTTAGGCATTTCAAAGTGAAACTACAATCGAAACAATTCCATCTGAACTGTGATAGAAAGCCCGAAAACTCTTCGATGGCATCGAATTGTAAGCGTTTACAAAGCCAAAAGCAAGTATCAGAAAACAGAAAAGAAAATTAAAGTGACAAATGAAGCTACAACGTTTCAAATGAAAGTATTTTTTTGAATCATTTTGTTACTAAAGAAATATATCATACCCAGATTGAGGACAAGTGAAAACAATTTGACAAAACAAATGGACGGAACGCTACCAATAAAAAATGATTAAGTTGAGGCATAAGGTATTCAACAACAGACCAGAATATCAAGCAAATCGGTGGAAAGAAGTTGAGAGTGCAAGTGCTCAGAATAATGTGGTAAAGTTTGTTTTTTGTCTAAATATTTTAATATTCTAACCCTCGGTAATCGCGTTTTGGTAAACAAAATAATAGTTTTCGTAAAAGTGTTAATGTGCTTTTTGTAGCTACTACCAATGGCTATACAATGGAGTGCTACACACTTCTATACGTTCTCCCAATCTAGCGTTATTTGGTGTAAACCACTGAAATCCATAGTGGGGCAAAAGTGCAAGCCCCGAGTGGGGTAAAAGTGCAAATTAGAAAAATCATGCATTTGTTTTGTTTTCATTGACGGAATTCGTGGAAATATCACATAGTCAGATACCTTTAAAACAAAAACTCGTTTAAAAAACTGATAACCATCCATTGAATATTGATTTGGATTTGCCACTTCATTCGATAACTAATCCTACTGCTCTTCCAAATTCAACATCTTCAAATGCCTATTTGACATCCTTTTATACTTTCAATTAACATGCTGACTGCAGTGAGATGCTTGAACCGCTCTGACTTTCTGTTCAAATTGCCCGGGAATCTTTTGAAAAAGTGTGCTGAGAGAGTGTGCACTTCAACCAATGTCCCCAGAGCAGTCGAATCTTGTATCCTTTGCAAAAATTAGGCCCCTGCCGAAACGAGAGGAACAAGTCGCACAGCAAATACGGAAACAAGACTAGCGAGCTGAATTTATTATCAGCACGCCATTCAAGGAAATATTAGAACTGAAGTCTAAAGAACAAGCAAAAAAACAGCCAGACATATCCAATATACATAAAAAAAGTTCATTTAATCACAAAGTAGGAAGAAAAGAGCAAAGATTAAAAAACACTGAAACTGCACAGATGAATTCGTGAATAACTGCTGCATTTTAAAGGATCGCACTTTTGCCTCACGACGTTCGCAAAAGTGCGATTCGAAGGCTGCCTGGGAATTATGAATTTTAACCATTAAATTGTCACTTGATTGAGCTGGTACTTTTACAGTAGAGAGCTAAATTGTTGTTGAATAAATCAATGTTTTTTTTCAGTTGTAACTAATTTGTTTTTTTTTTTAATAAAAATCCATATCCTTTTGCCCCACCTTACTCTATACTAATTTACGTGTCAGATAACACACAATCCGAGGTGCTAACGGGGTGATTCTTTACATAACTGTGCCAAGAATAAGCTGAACAGAAAATCGATTCACGCGATTGGACCGCTCAAAAGTTGCCATCACCAAAGACCGTAAATTCTAATGGCTTGATAACCATAAAATACCAGATAGATGATCGAATACATAGGAAGCGATCCTATACATAGGAAGCGATGACGGAATATTAACTACAGCTGCTATCAGCAGTTTGCCTGCTATTGTTAGCACTCCAGGGAATATACAAGAGATGGAAATCCCGATTAAACATGTCAATTGTACGTAGTTGTCCTTAAAAAATTTGCCTTGCCGTGCTATGAAGTTTCTTTTCGGGTTCTAGAAAAAAACAGCAAAAGGAACGGCAGTTTGTGCGAGATCTGTTCGCTAAACACGTATTTTAAGTAGTAGATGCTCAATTAATTCTCTCACTTATCGAATTAATTGCCTCTCTGCTCTCCTACAAACACAGCGCATCTTAAATACACTCTACTGATTATAAGCACCCAAAAACCTTATCAAATTATCCAATTGTATGCCTGGGAAGCTCCTACAATGTACCATTCGCTGTTTTCAATCTGGGTAATCGTACATATCACTCCCAGTACACTTACATTAAACTCCGCCAATTTCGTCAATCAATGTCCCGTATCAAAAGCGAGTAATCAACTCTTAACCGTTTCGATTTAAACATTTTCCCACGCACACATCCGCCACATCGGCCCGGCGAACTCTTCCTCACAATCCTCGAGCTAATGTTGGGCTGTCTGTATGCTCATAACAACATTGTCATACCATTTGCCAACACCATTTGCTTTTTATCGCATTTTTATCGCCAAACATCACCCAGCCCGTGGTCCAGCCTCCGAGGGCCCACAGCACAGAAACGATATCGCAGCAATTTGCTATCTCACGGCTGCTGGCACTGCTCTCTGCTCTGTCCTTCCATCTTCCACCGACCGCACGCTTTTGTTACCGATCATGTCGATTGAACACTGCCAGGGCTACCTCAGCAGCAGCAGCAGCAGCAGCAGCAGCAGCTCCACCAGTCAGTCAAGTCAAGTCAAGCTAGCCTTCGCCAGAAGCTAGACGCGAATAAATGGAATTGTAGCGGCAAATCATGCAACATACAGACGGACGGACGGAACGAGATGACCGGCAGAACTTTGGCAGAGTCAAAGGGAGAACCGCGATATGGCCTAATGGATGATTAAGAGAGAGAGACCGAAGATAGCGATCGCTAGATCGGTCAAGGCTGTAAGAAGAAGTCGTCGGTCGCCGGTTCGCTCGGATCGCGTACCATCGCAGCCGCAGTGTCTGTGTCCCCGTGCGATACACATTTCTCAAAAGGTGGAAGGACTGTTGTTCCCATCGAGACCTCGAGAGCCGCGGATGGCGGCATTGGATGGAAAGGAGAATGACTGCAACACCAGTATCATCTTTAATCTTGATGTTAATTGGTTCTGTAAATAATTTTCTCAAACATTAATGGATATTTGCAATAAAATCAAAGCTATTTAAGCGATCGTGCCGCAGCCGCCGCCAGTGGCCAGGGAATTCGAAACAGCGGGCACGTCGGTTTAGGTCGGGCCCTGGACTGGACTGGAACGCTGGAACTGTACCGATGCTGTACCGTCCTCGTTGTGTGTTGAGACCGACCGAGACCGGGATAAACCCGATGGCCATTGCCAGGCCAGTGCTGTGGATGCGAAAAATGTTAACGGTCGCCACGCCGACGTTGTGTGCCACCGTATCTGCGGCGGTTGTGGCCTTTTTTTGCGAGATGCGTCGCCTCGGCAGGACAATCGCCGAAGCTGTTCTCGTTTTCTATGGGACCTCGATCGCATGCCCCCCACCCCGCAGGGGGTTGCAAGCGTGCAGTGCGCTTTGACGCGACTGTGACCGATGGCGGCGAGATGCTTTCAACTCGACGCATCCTCCCCGACAAAATGGGTGACCAGGGGACAGGCGAACTATTTCATATATCCCATGGTTGGGTCCATACCCAGGAGAAGCGATGGCAGGCGAGGACAGGAGCGACGCTTAATGCCGTGCTGATGGTTGATCTCTGCACCGTACCGAGTGTGCGTTCAGGGGCGAACGCTAATAGAAAATGGTAGAAAGCCGCATATCGCATTCCGTGGGCCGTGCTTTACGCTCCCCCGAAACAATACCCTTCTGTTCATTTAATTGCCTGCGACGTGGTCCGTGGTGCAAGGAGAACGAGCTAGCGTCAACATTCAATATAGAACATTGTTCCACAAAGTTGAAGATACGACAGATAGCGACAGCAATTCGCAAAATTGTTTGCGCAAAACATAAAAAACAGTGCGCGAAATTAACGAAAAACCCCGGGCAGTTGAAAGAAGTTGAAGAATGTACACTGCACTCTCCTTTTTAAGTGCCGCAATAGCACGGCACGGAGATAACAAAAACGAATCCCCACACAGATGGCTGCCCATGGCAGGATTCCACTCGGAATGGCGTAGGTGCGCGCGGAATGTGCCCGACCGGGACGAGGAGGAGGAGGAGGAGGAGTAGTTTCTTCTTCATCGGCTAGAAATGCGCCACATGCGGTTGTTGAGCCTCCCGGTTTTCCCACACAATCAATTCCCCAACGCAGTGTCCGCGTGAGCGCGACTGACACAGAAGCGATGTGCCGCGATGTCCAAAATTATATCGTCACGAAGCGTTTGTCAAATTTTGTCTCTTTCTCCTCCCGTTGCAGTGATTGCGACATATTTTTTGTTTGTTGTGCGCGCGCGCGCCCGCGGACTATCTTGACCACATGATCACGAATCGTTTTGATCGTGCACTCCCACGTGATTAACGGGAGCGGGCAAGGTACCAGGCAAGGTACCAGACAGACCACCGGGAACGAGCGGCCGGTCGGTGGGCATCGTCACATTGATCACGCTTTGTGGCGTGTTACATTTTAATTATACAATCCGAACAAGTCCGAGGCAACCGAGCGGTTTTGGGGTAAGGGGGGGGTTGGTTGATGTTTTATCGGCGACATAACCACCACCGGTGCGCCGCCTGCAACCGGGAAAGGACAACCTTTTACCGGGCGGGAGTGGCCTAGGAGTTTTTAGTTCCTCTCTTTAGCTCTTGTCGCTTTGGCTTCCTTTTACAGCTTCCAGCTTATCAATCTGTCACTGTGTATGTCATGTAAATCGAATAATTAATTCAACATCCTCCGGCAGGCTGGTAGGTTCCCAGGTTGGCCAAAGGTGGAACACGGGGAGGGGGGGGGGGGGGGACCATGCCCATCTAGGGTAGACCCTAACGCCATAACATAATGATCACCCATTTGCACCGGACCAGGTGCGGTGTGTGCGGTTTTACGAGGTCTAATCGGATGGTGCTTCTCCGGTAGACGACAATTAGCCAAGGTAGCCAAGATAGTATAACGAGGAGAGACTTCAATGACACACCTCGGAAGCAGTACAACCACCAGTATTCATAATTGCCGTTGCTGCTCCAGAAAACCTTGGCGCGCGCGACGAGAGACCACCAACGTAGAGGACCACCCACAGAGGCAGGTAATTTGGGGACGAAAATGCGGGCAAACCGTTTACTGGCACCATTTCGGGTGGGGGGCACCCATAAACGGATGTTACTGCTGTCTAAAGAGTTATTGACGTACTACCTAGTGGGAACGAAGCTCGCAAAGTAATTTGCTGAATTAAAGACAAGTACAAATTGGGTTCATGTTCCAAACGTGAAGTTCACTTTTATCAAAATCCATTTCGAATACACAGTATTTCGAAAAATTATGAGATGAAAAACACAATCCACTGTTGGTAGCAGATAAGTTCAAAGAGCTTCTTGGCGATTCGTTTCTAATGTCCGCATTCACGACTCCGGAGATGAAAAGTACGAGTTGACAACACTTCAATTCATTGCATATTTTCCAATTGGGTTAACATTCGCAGTTTGGCTATAGGGACCAGAATTCTTAAGCGAAACCTATCAATGGATGGCAAAATGTTCAATCTTCTCGCGTTTATTCTGCGTTTATTCTGCGAAGATGGAGAAACATTTATTCTTCAAAGTAATTACACATATCAAACATAATCAGCAAACATCTCTCAGGTAATTTATGGATGGCTTGCCAAAAACTAAACCACCAATCTGTAGTATTGAAATTTGAAATTTTATTAAAACCAGAAGCGCTGCTCAGCCATTGCCTTTCCCAACGATGTAAATGAATGTTAATCTGATAGAGCCAAGGCTGGTGAGTAAGCCACTTCCGGTAATTGTTTACAATTGAGGTTTTTGTACCATGACCTTGCCGTCTATTCCGCGGTGTGGCGGAACATTTTCATCGTGAAAATCGTTTAATTTTGAGCTTTTTGACGGATTTTGGTGGATTTCTTCACAACTCTCGGTCAAATTTGATAATGTGTTGCTTGTAACGATCATTAGTAACCGTTTTGCCAGATAAGACCGGCAATAAGGTGTCTTCTAACATTTTTACATTCTCAAATTAAAATCGCCACTTTTAATTTTTTTAAACCGCACTTTCCACTGTGAGCATGCTCACCATAACCAACAATAAGTATTCGATGAAATTCTACAAGAGACGAAAGAAGAGGCCCCAGGCTGTCTAAAAAATTAAAAAAAAAATTAGATTCTACAGGCGATTTTTCAAATGGACGCAGCAAATCAATGATGCCAGCATATCCCAGTTTGTGGGGATGAAACATGTCATTTTGCATGCAATGGAAATATTTTTGATAGAGATAAGTTAGAAAAATTGCAATTTTTTTAACAGATGCCTAATGAGCAAAATAAAGCATTTGGAATGGCTTAACAGCTCCATTTGGCGTAAAGAAAGCCATTAGTATAAGTTCTCTGTGTCATTTTATACTTTAATTCTAAGCATTCTGATTACACAAATACGCCTGAGTATCGAAAATGATTGCAAAAATGCCAGACGAGTGGCAAACTGATGACGTCGATAGACTATTAAATGGTGGAAGCGTTTTTGTTCCTTTTGCTCACCAGTACCTGATAAGTACGTAACTACTCCTCAAGTATTCTCTGAAAATTGGAAGATTCGCCAGGAAATAACGGCTCGTCCATTTAATATTGGTACATCTTCTGGTGCAAACATCTAAAAAACAACTGCTCGTGCTGGAATTACAAATAGTTGATGCACGCTCAAATAAGAGCAAATCGATCTTCCCTTTCTCGGACTGATGCAATTGAGCCACCAGTCGATCGGAGTCGCTTGCAACAAAACAAACATTGTAGCACAAAGGCCGCATACAAAAAAAAACAATCAAAGGAGAGATAGAGAGATGGAAAAAGATGATTCCAAACAATTCCTGCACCAATTGGTCCGATTATGTCTTGATTCAGGTAAATTATTTTTCACAGCGTGAAAACTTGAATTGAGCTCCCTCCGCGTCCGTCCATCCGTCCGTGTTTGGCCAACCTCACGATATTCGCTCGCTGCTGGCACTCTCTTGGCTTGTGCTCTGCAATGCAGGAGGCGTGATTGATGCGTAAAACGAATCACGCTCTCCAGCTGAGAAAAGTGTGAGCAAAGCCTCCACCTAATTATGGCAGGCACAGTTGAAATGTCGTGTGCCTGGAAATAGGCTGATTTGAAGTTATTAAGCTGAAGAACCTTCAGCCTCTGCCTTTAGCTCAAACACAAACACCGGGCACGTGCTTGCTCACCGTGGGCGACTTCCCACCGGGCATGTATCATTGGTTACAGCCGCACGAGCGCGACCACGACCGCAACCGAGACCACGATGGCGACGGCGACGGAGACTGCGACGTTTTGATCCGTCGGCCAACGGTCGATGATTGGAAGTGATAGAATTCCTCATGGTCGCGACCCGTGCTGCGGCTACTGTCCACAAGC
>NC_064878.1:29529095-29536595 GCF_943734665.1 Anopheles aquasalis | reverse complement strand
AAAGATCGAATGAAATTCACCAGTTTAACAGCTTAAACATCCCACTACTGTCGGTGGTAGTAGCATCACTCTTCAATTACATTTAATAGTTTGATTGCGCGAGAGGCGATAACTTGTTTCTTCTTTCACTTCCATTTGCATCCATCCATCTCGTCCCACACAGAAAGTGAACCATTCCGTGCTACATCCGCTCTCGACTACCCTCACTCCCTAGGTGACCACCGCGAGCAGCATGAGCGTGGAAATTGATTTAAAAAAAATGATGGATAAGGTTTGTGTCAGGCTATACTTTCTCACAAAAAAAAACTTCCCTGAAATTACAGTGTCACGAAACACGTTACACGAAATCCCCCGTTCGTCACTCGACGCAGGCGACCCATTACGACGCGACGCCGCACACATGCGGCCGCCGTCCAGGGGGTTGGGAGTTGCTGATCGACTGATTCGCCTTTTTTTTTTGGTGGCAGCATTCCATCCCCGCGATTCGCGCGCGGCAAAAGGGCAACCGCAAATCGGACGGGCATAGGCGACATCGTCGAATTATAAAGATGCGTTTTCACGTCGTTCGTGCGGTTTTATTGCGCCAGCATTGGCATCGTCAACGCCCCGTACGCCCCAAGCGATGTTGCTGCTGCGGCTCATGCACTCTGCTTCCGTTGCCCCGATTGTGCCGATGATGGTACTCTGATCTGGTTTATCAACACGTTGAAGAAGTCCTCCTCTTTCGCCAGAAATTAGCCCTAGCGTGTTACGTGAGTGAGTCCGGTCCTTCGGGCACCATCGTCCCGGGGTCGCCTTAACGTGGTACCACCACTTGGGAGGGGGAAGCGTGTAATTTTCGTAAATGAAAAATATTGATCGACTTTTCTCGCTGAGCTTCTTCGGCCACGAATGTTGGCCATGTCACTCATCAGTGCTCATCGGATGGCTCGACAGACTCAGTGGGAGTACAGGAGTAAGCCAATGGACCCATGGGCGATCGTTGCGTGCGTGCTGCTGCTGCTGCTGCTGCAGAAGTCCGCTACCACGGGGAAGTAAAAAAGAAATAATAAAATCCTCGCAGTAAAAGCAGTGTCCTTCCTGCCACATACGCACGGCTGCCTCGCGGGCTTTAGCTGCTTTCATTGTAGCAATTTTTGACAAAACTAAATATTATATTTAGCGTTTTATTGCGTGAGACCACCTCGAAAGCGTTCGTGCGTGCGCCGAGTGTACGTAATGGATGGCGAACACGAAAATGCGATCAGTGGCCAATGTTGCGGTCCAGATCGTTGGTTTTGGTTGCGCGGTGTGCTGAGTGTGTTCCCAGCGAGGGGCGCTACTTGTGACCGCACTTTGACATCTATTGGCAGGAAATCGGTTTTATGGGAGAGCGGAGTGGATGCTGTAGCGGGTGATTTGAGCGGGATGCGAGGAGGCGTTGCTGTTGTTGCTTTGTCACTGACCACGAAGAGCGTTTGGTGTGCCAAAAAGCGTTCGATGTCGGAACATGATGCTCCATAAAAACATTAACGAAATGCGTAACGAATCATAAAGGAATGAGATTGAATGGATCTTGTTAAAATAAAGTCATTCAAAAATCTTTATCAGTGATTCACCTCCTCAGGAGATTCGATGATAAATCATTCAATTGCAGGTTAAGTTCTATTTAGTTTTATGGCACAACTTCCGAAAATTAGAAAATATCGAGAAAGTCACTGAAAGAATCGATGTTGACGTTGTTCATGATTGAAGCATGTAGCACAGGAGTTGAAAATTGACTATAAAACCGTTTGAAGCCGTTTGTGTAATGCTTCGTAGAAAAAAAATGCTCGATGTTTGAGTGCCCCATCCATCAGCAGCAAAAACACGTTGGATCAAATTTCCACCAACAAGGCATTGGCCAGATAAAATTGTATCGACTTACTTCTTAAAATTATTTTTATATGGTAGGTGGGAACGGGGATCGGGATGAAAAATGGCTCCCATGTAACGATTTTGTGTGAATAAGATCGTAATCAATGCGTGATAAAGGAGATTAAATGATGTGCTAACCAGAACCAACGATCGTGAAGGTTGTACTGCTAATTTGGAGGGACTGGACTGAATCTAATGATTACGAGTTCTTTTTATCAGATCTTACACTCAATGTAGATTTGTACTCAACAGTAAAGTCAGCAGCTGGGTCGTTTAAAGCTGGCGATTGTGCAGAAACGGCAAAAAACCGTCAACAGAGATGTTCCAGATTAGGGAGGCAGGGCCAAAAAAATATGGTTGAGAAATATAATAATGCATTCAATTGATATTGCGGACTTTCATGATATCACAAAGTATTTTAAGAAGATAAGAATAAGAAATTACCATCACAGTGGGCCTCTAGAGTGATCAAATCAACACCTCTACAAATAGCTGATTATGGAGCCATTAAATTACTAACAAATTACATAATAATTACAGTAACATATTTGACCCAAGAGGGATAGCAAAAATCATGTAAAATGAATTGAATTTACTTGCTTCAATTTCACAAAAAAACGCCGTCCAGGATGCTTAATGCATTGTCGACATTGAATTAGAAAAATGTAAAAAGTAAAGCTTTTAAATAAAAAAAACCTTTTCTTTCCTCCACCAACCAACCGATGAGTACGAGATGGAAATGATCCAAAAATCGACTCCACATCAAACACGCAACGCGAACACGAATCATTCACAACCCCGGCTGGATTTTGTAAATTAAAAGTAACCAAAAGAACCGAAACTTCAAAAATTAGCAATGCATCCGCCGTCGGGGCTCGCGGGCCCCAAAACAGAGCGTACCGCTGCCGAGCAACCGCTGCCGAGACGCTCGAAATCATCACTCATTTATTGTGCGCATCGTGCTGATTTATAAGATGCAATTTCAGTTTCAATATGTTAAAAGCAGCGCTCTCATGGCCACATGGTTCTGTACAACTCGCACACAGCCAGGATGAACGCCATTGCAACTCCTGCGCGTCGCGTCTCGATCACCCGCTTTTTTTCGGTGGGGACTAGCGAGATGCGGAATTATTGGGGTGATGTAAAAGTTTATGTTTATACTTTCGGGATAGCATTGTAGTGTGGAGCGCATGCGAGCGACCGATGCAATGTTTTATTTGGTGCCGGCGCGACTAAATTAGCATGGCTGCAAGAGTCATCCACCAGGCCAGGCCAGGCCAGGCCAGGCTATGGCCGATGTAAATGATGGCACAGCTCAAGTGGATGCACATACACAGGCACACAGTGCGCAACGGGGTTTGTGAAGTCTTCGCTATCACTGTGCTAGAGATCGCTGCAAACGCCTGACGGGGGGAGGGAGTGACAGCGAACGGGGTGACGGTTGGAGTCGTTTTGCGAAAGCCAACCCAGGCCCGTATAAGACCGAATATAAATCGTTCGAAATAAATTCGGACAGGACAAACGGGGACGCAAACAGATGAGGCGAAACCATCCACGACGCATCGCATGCAGCATCGGAGGGCGACAATCCCGTGAGCGTTTAAATCCGAAACCAATTTATCCAAATTAATGACTTCAATCTAAAAATTCATTTATTACCGGGCTGGAATAGAGGATGTGGCCTCGGCGTGGTGGTGTGCTCGCTGCAGCAGCAGATGCAGCGCCAAAAAAAATAAAAGGACAAAGCATTTATATCACCCAGTCGTAGTCGCGCCTGCAAGCAGTGCGAACACATCCTCCTGATGACTGAAGATGTCATCAGTCTCGTGGTTTTGTTTTTTTTCTTTCTCCCGCTGCCTTTTTCTGATCTGTGCTACAAATAACCTCACTCGTACAGCTTTCGTCAACGTGCTTGTGCTTGCTTTTGATCCGTTGTCATCAGTGCGATTTATAGAGTCTCAGATTTGGGCAACACATGACTTACATGGCCAGGTGTATGGTGGATTGTTCTCAGACTTTGCCACGATTTTGGTCAATCAAAGGCCATCACTTTTTGCATATTTTGTTCGTATCGTGCCAGCTAAATCCATTTGCAGACTCATCCCTGGACAGCTTTGTGTTTATCAACGAATTACTACTCTGCCTCTGCCTTATTGGTACAAATCAGTTATTGTTACAACGCTGTTTTATTCAAGATAAAATAATCATAACTATTTCCAGATAAGCTTCATTGTCGGGGCGTCGTCACTTAGTGATAGCTGTTGACCACGTTGTCAAATGTTTTATGTCTTATATGCATCAATGTTCGATACACTTTAATTCGTGAAATGTTTGACCGAAGTTACATTAAGTACCGATTTTAATTGGCTTTTGATCCTCATAGTATACAAATGACTATCCCATGCAACTTTTTTTGATACTTTGCAATAAAATTGGATTCCACAAATAGTTTTCCTTCATTTGATCTTCATTCCATCGACAAAGACCCATATTCTGAGTTCTGATGGATCAACATGGTGGACCAACATTAAAAAACTTCATCAATTTCTCGTTAGCTCCATTTTTAATCACGTGACATATTATACCCAGCTTTTTGAACAATCGTTTGTGAAATTAGTGGACTATTCCACTACAAATTAGAAATAACTCAGTAAGAATGCTTTATTTACTTTTCTCAAAACCATCTCACCTTACCGTGAACCTTGTGGATTTCCTTTATAGCAAAGAGCAGCATCATATGTTACCTCCATCTGCCCTACGGTACAGCACATTGCCCGCTAATCGATCGATCTTTCACCGCACGACATCGCTTCCACACCGATAAGCCGCTCCACGACAAACATTCGACAATTACCACTGATGTGTTGTCCAATTGCTGCGCCACTACACGCAGGACGTGAACGCCTTTAACGCCGAAGATCCGCTGTGTCGCTGTCGCCAGTTGTTCTAATTTCTCCCGCCACTAGACAAACGATCGTGCCGATCGGGAGCCAGCAAACACCGCCGCCGGCCTGCCTTATCGCACGCCAGCAGCGGTTGGACTGCCCCATCGTCGACGGATAATTCCCTCAGGATGATCTTTGCGGCACAACCGCTTTTGTCGCTCTATTTAAGGCGAATGCAACAAATTGCTTTATGCGTTTGGACCGGGCCGGACGGGGGTGGGGGGTGGGGGGGGTGGTTGGTGCTGCCCACTAGATGACAAACCCCGATGAAGACGGCTACGCGGACAGCAGCGTTTCGCAGCGGTGGTAGCGGCGTTTGGCAAATGGTTTATTGCCCGTTGCGGTCAGGCCACCGGCCACATCATGCGGGCATTTGCCCTTTTATCGATATCCGACCATCGAAAAGTATTCGAGCGAGCAGATGGGAAGACGAGGTCTGTGGATTTTTCTTCTCCTGTTTGTACCAACGTTGTGTTACCGTACGGTTGTGGAGTAAAGTGTCACGCCGCCGAGAGTAAAGGACGCTCAGGGTATCGCTAATCGGTAACTGGATGGAAGTCAGCGCGGTGAGGATCGACGAACTTGTTCAAATTGTGCTGCGTACTTGGGATAATGTGGAAGTCAGTGTGGTAGCAACTGTGAGACGAGCTTTCATTTTTGCCTTAGACCTGGAGAATCTCGAATCCCGGTAGCTTACAACCGGAACTCTGGACCAATACGTAACGAGTTCAATCGTCTATTGTAACGATTTGCGAAAACAATGTCACAATACGTCGCCATAGAGATTGGAAATATTTCGATTTGATATCACTGTCAGGTAGCCCCCGGGCTGCCACTACGGATTATACCCCGAAGCTGTATCCGAAGCTATCCCATACCACGGCCAAGAGGCCTAGAGACAGTAGCTTTGCCAAGGAAGGTCTGCACGCGTGCTACCGCAAACACTCGACTCCATAAGTTGAGAGTCCGAATCGGTTCCTACAAATTGAATGCATTTGCTACGTTTGATCGAGTAATCGAGTCGGTGCGGCCGGCCAGGGCAAGACCTAAATTGGGGAATGTCAGCGCGATGCCATGCCTTTTCTGCCATTCTGCCCGTTTCGTTGCGTTGCGTGCCAACCAGCGAGCCAGCGGCACAGAAGGAAGTAGCTTCAAATCAATAAAACCATTTGAAATTTAGATTGCCACCGGACGAGGTACCATTTTCACACTCACGATGTTCCTGCTCCTGCTGGACGATCACTCCACCAGGCGTTGCGTGTCTGCGTGTGGTGTGCGTTCGGTTCGGTTCGGTTCCGTGTGGAGACAACGACGGTGGCGGCCATGGTCAAGGTAGTAGCGCTATACGTCGTCGGGCCACCAAGGGAACGAGCCACTGCGTTGCGATCGTGCGTTGTAAACGAGCCACTGATTTATTCACTTCGCTCTGGCTTCGACGCGATCCACCCCCTTTGGAGAAGCTGCCGCACACGAGGCACGAGGGGGTGGGGGGGCCTTCGGTTGCTTTACCACCCATTACTTCATTCGCAAACGGGGAAGAGAGCGGTGGGGCGAAGCTGCGGCTTAGATTGAATTATGGACGACACCCAGGTTGTTTCTCGTGCTGTGAACCCTGTTTGTTATGTTGCCGCAAGGCTTCCCAGTGCCCAGAGGGGCTTCTGCACTTCTTCTGCTAGCGGCAAAGGTCCGCAGGGCGTCATCGGCAGGTGCGCCTTCGGTGTCATTAGCATTCTGGCCAGCATCACGCACGCGGGCACCGCTACACGGTGCCCAGGATGCAGCATGGGCAGGATGGGTGTCGCGCACGCTGCAAATGATAACATGAAAGCTTACCCACGGTGCAGTCGAAGAGTCTGTGGCGGTTGCGTTCGGAAATGGTCAACTCAACTCTGCCACTGGCTTGCTCGCTCGCTCTCGCTGGCTCTCTGTAGGTCACACGTGCGCTAATACACCATGAGTGGCTATTGGCGAGCGGCTGTTTATCATAGCTGGAGATTGGTTGGTGTAGATCGTGCAGAAAAAGGGGGTCTGGCAAACGTAGGGATATTTGGTGGCTTGGAACAATCGTTCAAGACTTCTGGTTGGAACTTATTTTCTAATTGTCAGTTTTTTTTAAATGCTACAGTGAGGAAGTGAAAAAAATTGAATGTTTTAATTTTTACGAATGCAAAGAAAGACGATCAGTTGAAATCTCATTACCTGATTTATCAATTTGAAAGGCTTAGCTCCAGGTTGCCAAACTTTTTCGCTCCGACGCTATATCGTCATTCAGGATGATTATAGCTACTATTTTTCTTTTCTTGAGTGTCTCCATAATGATGTTGCAACTAGGATTGATGTTTTTTTAATTAGGAAGAGGACAATAATTCCAACCAAGTGTTCTTAGTGCGTGTCATAACTATCGTTTCTGCGCTAGATGCTATATAAATAATAGTAAGGATGCAACCATTTTGAGTATAATCACGCCAGAGTCCTTCATTTTATCACATGAGCGTTTTTTTTGCTTTCGTGTAACTCATACAATAGTTATCCTTTTTGCATAACAGATAGACAAAATATGCGTATTATCTTTTGGCGTATGATAATAAATAATACACTATATCGACAGTTATACCGACTAATATCGTATAAGATGCAAACAGTTTTTTAGAAAATACAA
>NC_064878.1:29499095-29524095 GCF_943734665.1 Anopheles aquasalis | reverse complement strand
ATATTCAAGTGCGCCGCATAACTCGCATGCACCGATAAGAGAGGCTAGACTTTTCCCGTCGTTCTAATGACTAACCCGGGTAGCCCGGTTGGTATTAGTAAGCGTTTTTGGCTCATGCTCTGGTTTTCAAGGTTAAAGTTGAGAAGAGATGTTCAGCTAATTGGATTGGAACTCAAAAGTATTGTTCTAGCGGCTTAAATTTGGTTTGCTTCATTTTTTGCAATTTAAATATTTCCATTCCATTTTAATACTATTTGGTTTGTAGCGTCTAACTACCCTTGTAACTATCATGCGAACAAACAACTCACAAAGTACATTCGTCCCATTTAGACGCAACAGAAACGCAATATATGGTGAATCATACCAAATATCTCGTTTCTGTACGCTCCACTATCAAAACACACCCCCTGTTCAAACGCACAGCGCTGCGAGTAGCTGGAAGCGACGATTGTCGACGAACGAAACAGAAGGCACCTTGAAATTCGCATTGATTGTAGTGCCCAAAAACATTAGTAGCTATCAAGTTAACCATAATTTCAAAACATACAAGGGTTCCTTTTTAGATTCCCACTCTGTTTCACCAAATATCTCGTTTCTGTTGGGGTCTAACTATCTCACATCCTGTTCTGACGCACAGCACACATCAGCACACCACCGCGAGCACCGAGTAGCTGGAAGCCACGATTCCGGGCGAACCCGAAAAAAAAGGGGGGCTACAATTTATGATTATTTTATGCGACGTGCCCGATGATCACGTAGTATCAATGTTTTGATAACCATGGAAACAAGTTTTCACCCTCTATGTGCTCCCCGTGCTTCTTTGCCGGCATTACCATTCTGCTCCACTTTAAACAAATTGTCAAAAGTGTCGATTTGATTAGAGACTAGAGGCGGGCCGCTGTGACGGCGGTCGCGGTCGCGGTCTCGGTCTTTCATGCCGCGACCCATGTGAGCGATCGATGCTGATCGGTCGATCTCGATCAGTGCAGGAACCGATACCGATATTTGGTCATTCAAAGCGAGCCCTCTTTTTTTAAGAAGCCTCCCCGACTATTAGTATTCATGACACTCACGAACGACGACGACACCAACGCTCCGAGGTCCGTGCCGACACACGGAACACTCTCAGAAAATCTGGTCCGCCGGCGAACGGTGGTGGTGGTGGTGGTGGTAGCATTATGAAATCGTTGGCAACAACGCCCAGCCTTTCGAGGGTCCTGCACTTTCGCATTCTATGAATTCTCGTTCCTCCACACTCCAAAAACCACAACAGCGGCGACGACGACGACGACGACGACGACGGAGGGTGAGGCAGCCCGTGGTGGAGGTGGAGGTAATGTTCCATTTCTTATAGCCCCTCGCTCATTAATTATTCATCGGAATCTTCAAAAACTGCCGTTTTGTTGTATTTCATCTCCTAAGACAGTTTATTTTTCACCATTTTTCTTTGGTGCTCGCAGCGTTTCTGCTTTGGTGTCATGTCATAGAGCAGCAGCAGCAGCAGCAGAAGCAGAGCATAAACAAGGAAGCAAAGAGGGTCCCAGCTGAGAGGTATCTCAACCATCTCCGAGTGGCGGCCCGCGCGAAAGGCGTTTTTTTTCTTCTTCTCTCCACTCGTCCCCGGACCGACGTGGCGTTCTGGTCACTGGCTTGCTGGTCCAGTGCTGGTGAGCCGCGCTTGAATGGTGTTTGAAATATGAACCACAAATGTCTCATAAATTAAAATATTTTGCGCCCATTTCGAAAACGAAAACGAATCAGGTTGATGCGACGTGCTGCCGGTTGGCCAGCGAGCGACCGACCCGGAGGGAGCCCCGTTCGGCCAGTACGGCACGCTGACGGCGGTCTGGCGAACGCGTAAAATAAACAAAATAATTGTCTCAAGCATTCCACCGGCGACAACTACGGCGCTTTTTGGGCGACATTTTTTACCACCACCATCGGCACGGATCGGATCGCCCTCGTCATGAGGAACTTTGAGGAAGCGCTGGGTGCGTGAAGTGTTGGTTGAGGTTAGGAGCATTCGGTTGTCAAAAAGCTTGCACGTCCCGCTCACAGGACGCTTCTGCGGGGTGCGGAGTGGGAGGGGGGGGGGGGATGCCTAGGGAGGAAACATATTTCGAACAATGTCATCTAACGATGGCACCTTGAGGAATTGTCGTGTCTTCGGGTGCGACACCGTACGCATACTGATGTCATGTTCGATTTTGGGTCGTCGCACTGGACATTCCTGCCCCTGGAGAGTGAGACATTTTTGGAAAGCCAAACCACATACCGTCCCATCGTGTGAGGTTTGGCTTCTTTTTATTTCTGAGCGCGCGTGCGAAAGAAGCGAAATTTCAATTGGTGGGACTTAGACTTCTTACTAGGATTGTTGGGGAACTCAGTAACACCCTTTTTAAAAGAAGACCTTAAGACATTAAGGTGTTTGATCCTGATAGGAACATCACAGGCACTTTCATTGGTTATTATTTGCGGAGTTGCGAAATTTTTTTTTCTGTTGCACGACCACACTAGCAACAAAGTTTTGCAACTTTCAAACACACCAAAGCTCTTATTTTTCTCTCATTTTAATAATTTTCTTCAACCTACCAATGCTTGACCACGCTAACCACTTTATTTCATCCTTTTTTCGACAGTTCTTGACGTAAAGTAGCTATCGTGGCCATCAACCTTTAAAATGTATAAAAAGATAGCTCCTGTAGGACAACAATAACACACGACAACGATAAACAACTGATCGTAGATGAGACCTGGCTTGATTTAACCGCTACATTAAGCTCCACCAGGCATGTTGTCTAATGTCAATACGGGAATGTTTTTCCCTCCGCCATTAGCCAATATGACTGTCACTTCGCTCCCGGTGTTGCTTTCAATCAGTGGCCATCCAATGGGCCCACCTGGGCAGTACAATAAAATACGAAAGTCATTTGGAAAAGTAAATTAAAGTAAGTGTCGTGAATTGATCAAAAACCGAACCGTAAACGCTCGGCGGCCTCTGGTCGCACCGTGCCGTGCCGTGCCGATCGGCGACAATCGTCACAAAGTAATTGGTGTGCAAACATAGTCCGGGTGTAATTATAGTGCCAGCCTACGCGACATCGGACGATAACAACCGAACGCCGTCAGGCCGTCAGTGACATTCATGCGCTTGCCGCGCCAACGGTAAACATCGATCTGTGGATCACCCAGGGCAATTCAACATACCCATACCAACCCATCCACTGCCGTGCACTAGATCGTTTCGTTTTTCATGTTGCCTCCGCGATCGCGCGCTCGCGGATCGCATCATCGAGCACCGCTCCGTCCGGGTTCCGTTTCGCTTTGTTCATTCATTAAAGGTAATCATCCGGGGGGAGGAGGAATGGGACCGCCAATGTCCTCCCGGTGGCGGCATGAATGCTTTTGATAAAAACTATCGCATTGCTTTAATCAAATTAGTTTGTTGCAGCCGATCTTCTTCTTGCGGTTTTTGTTATTGTACTGAATGGATGGAAAATCGACAAAAACATGACACTTTTCGAACATGGCAGGAAGTGGTAGAAGTCGTTCTGCTGCAGCAATCGTATCAAACGAAGATTGTCCGACTTGACAGATGAAGAGTAGAGAGAAGTGTGCACCTAATTTGTATTGTGTGATTACTATTGCAGCAAAAGTCAATAATACACTTTAACACAGTAGGAGTTCTATGGTCAATTCGCATAAAAATAGGTTCAATTTAGATTTTATTTTTATGGGAAAACTTATTTTCTTTTAATCAAATCTAATATTGAATCACAATTTTTCATGAATAGTTGGTTGTATTTTGGGAAATATTTGTTGAAACCCTCATCAATGGCATCAATTTTAGAAAAGCACTGTTTTTCGTGAAGCGTGAAAAGAAATTTTAGAAAATGTTTGCAGATCATTTACGTAGTTTATTATGAAAAGAAATAAATCTAAATATTTTCCTACAGTGGAATGTGTTTGTCAACAATCGGTATTTATTTTTTTTTGTGAAACATATTTCTAACATCTTCGCTAAATGTTTTGCTGATCCATTCAAGAACATTGTATAATTTTTTTGGATCATTCGAAGCAAACCTGACCAATTTACAGATTTTTTTTAAATCCGCGTTTCATACAAGGCTCCATACAGCACTTTACTTTGAAGAGCGTTTCCCAGATGCCGTGAAGAGCATTTCCTCGAGGAAAAACTGCAGTTGCAATGCTGATGAAAGCTGAAACCTAACGTTACCAAAGAGAAAAAAATAAATTATAACAATGCACTGATGACCAAATAAATAGCAGTAGGGCTCAAGAAACGGAAAACTTATATGCCAGCATTAAATGGCTTCGAAAAACGTCCTCCAAGACACGAAATTGATTTTCATTAAGACGTGCCCACTGTAACGTATGCATTATGAAAAGAGATCAAATTTGCCGAATTTTCGTGGGCAAACCGTCCATCGCACTGCAGAAACTAAAAGCGCAGCATCAAAAGTAGTTATCTATGAGTCATCAGACTAAATTTGAAAGCTCTATGAGTCGAGCTCTAATTCCAATTCTTCGTTCCGAGGTTTGTGCATTTTCAAAAACGTATTCCTGCATTTCACGTGCATTCCTGATACGTCCAAAAAGTTCATCGTGTGTCACTTTGTGAGCGCTGGATATGGTCGTTCCAGTATCTTGGCGCTATTGCTACAATAAAAGCATCACAAGAAGGCATGGTTCTGGACGGGTGACGACTCTGACCGACAAAAAGCTCCAAGGGGTGATGATCCGACCGAGACCGAGGAAAAAGTGGCTACATCGCTGCGTGGGATTGGCTGTGAGGTCGGTGCAACTGGCCAAAAAGTTAAGAAGTACCGGGCGGACATGGGTAAACACGTCAGAAAGCGAAAGTCCCGGCCACTGATCTCGGAGCAGCTCGAAAAGACTCGAAGCGATCGTTAGACGAAAAGAAGCGGCTGAGTACTGAAGATTGCGAACTCTTTCAACGCCTTCCAGCTGCTGCCCACCGAAAATTTCAGGGCTTGCTTTAAACGTAGCATCTATTGTAACAATTTATCGCCAAAACGGAGGAGGAATTGATTGAAAAGACAAAGAAAAAGTTGAAAAACATGTACACAAACATGTTTTTGACTGCCATGTCGAAAATACCGGCTAACTGCCGGAATACTGCTTGGCATGGCAGCAAATTTGTTTGCGAATAAACTCACTTTCCACGTGTAATTTACAAAACTCAATAATCAGTCATGGTTTATTTTTTATGACCTTTCAAAATCTGTCTCTCTTTTTTAATGCATACGTTATTCTAGTGATCTGTATACATTTGATTCTCAGCTTTTGCATCTGTGAAACTTTAGGTACATGCACGAAAAGATTTAACTAAAATCGCTAATATCGTCGTAGACTATCGTCTCTCCGATCTTGCATTCCAGTGAAGGCGACTCTTTGTTGACAGTTTAGTATCAAAATGCCGAACGCACGAGTCCGCAAACCGCATAAGACCAGGACACCTTATACGCCCTTTTCCGAAAGCAAAGCACTCGCATCCCTTGGAAAAGGTAAATTTCCTTCTCTGAAACAATGCCAATACCATCTCCAACTGGTTCCACAGTGCCCGTAGCAACTCGAAGCAACTCTCGATCGATTTTAGGTGTTTGCATCTGATTTGCATATTACCTCGAATGGAAGCATGCACACTGCTCCACCCAGCATCACCCCAGAGGGATGCAAGATGAATGGGAACTCCCGGTGTCCCAGCGAACGAGCGAGCGATCGTTCGATCGGTGCGGTACCGCGGTGGCCGATACAGTCCCAGTAGCAGTTCCCTTCCCTTGCGACACATTTATTTCGTGAACCAGGACCCTAAAGCGATCGATGTCGCCGTCGCTCCGGTGCGATATTTATCGGTCAGTTCCCGGTGCCCGGTGCCTGCCCTCGGGGGAGGCGGACGCGTAACCGAGGTGCTATCTTCAGCAGGTGATAAATCAGATAAATTCCATTCCAACGCCGAGCATTCAAATGACCATCACCATCGCACGTCAGACGGGACAGGAGAAGATGGTTTCTCTCGCTTCTGACCAGCTTCTGAGCAGTTCGCGCCAGTAGTGCGCCATTTTGGATAGACTGTGCGCCGGTCGGAGCCGGACATAGAGGACGTCGATAGACCCATAGATCAACATGAAATTTATGCAAAGCCAAACAATGAAGTCGACAATAAAATTACACTCCATTACAATGCGCGTTCTTGCGCCATCCGATGGCTTCGGGCTGGTGGTGGAGGATAGCTCGACCTTGCTGGCGCAACTGGCGCATTCCTTAGTGCAGCTACCGAGGGGCTACAGTAGCTGCTGGAAAAATGGTGCAACGCGATTCAAGTGCTTAAGGGGGGACTTCGGTATTTAATGTTTATTTGTGACACATGTTTTTAACATTTTTCCCTGAAAGCTGATCCTTTCAAGAACATTGTGTAAAAGTTTTGGATCAATCGAGGAAAAACTGACAAAGATACAGATTTTTGAAAATCCGTGTTTCATACAAGGCTCCATGTAGCCCGCTACTTTGAAGAGCGTTTCCCAAAGCCAACGGTTTCAAAGTCGGTGCCGTTGGCCTTGGCCGATTGATTTGAAATTTTCAACACATAATCTGCATACTTTTTGCCAGGTAGCCCCGTCGAGAGATCATTAAAATTGTTTATACTTTTTTTTAAAACAATTCTGTAAAGCTCGTTTTTTTTGGCAGAATCGCAAAAAGCATCACTTTTTGAACTTCAAAAATCTGCCAAAAATCGAAAAATTGGAATATCAACAAAAACTCTCCGGGACTACCTAGATAAACTTATTACCTTTCTAACGAATATCGATTTGTATGTTTCAGATGATCCGTCATGTCGCTACGATGGACACCGTTAAAAATTAACTTTTCGTCGACACGCCTACCAAAATTTGATGCCATGGAATAGTTTGTACATGAATGTTGCTCAAAACTATATCAAATATTCTTCAAAAGTTGTAGATTAATATGCCATTTATTTGCATAAATAAAATTGAATGGTTACGTCACAAAAATCGTCAAAAAAGGGCCATTTTTTGGCCCGAAAATACGGGGACTTCGGTATTAACTTAACTTCTTCACGGGTATCACCCCTTTTAAAGAGGGAATGTAACTTACTGCTCCTGAAAAATGTGAAGAACAAAAATGCATTCCTTCCTGTACCGCAAATAGTAGGAAACGATTGGTTCAACAGTGTTGGCTACCGTATTACCTCTGCCCATCACTATGTTACCATTTTGACGAATGTCCTCTTCGGCTACAGCAGCGATCCGCACCAGTAGCCGCACCGTATCTTGCTCGGCCTGTGAATTATGCGAACAGCAGCGACAGCATGTTTATGCACGTACCACCCCTCCCGGATTGCTGTTTTCACACGTAAATGGCTTGCTCCCCTTCCTAGTGCGCATGCCCGGGGTCTTTATGACCCGAGTACCCATCAATCGGACATAATCGGAAGATGGATCTGTGGTGCGCGCGGTGCGCTCGGTGCGATGAGATAAATCTGCCCGGGCTCGCGGAATTTGCATTCAAATGTACTCTATTTTAATGTTGAAACGGAAAAACGGCCACCCCTCACCCCGCGATTAATGACCCCGTGGCCGTGGCATCGGAATGCGATCCGTGGTGGTGGTGGTGGTGGCGATGCGCGATCGATGACAGCCAACCAACCAGCCATCGGCGCGATCATCAGCGATTGCACCGCTGACCAACGAGCGCACACGTCCGTCCACGCAGCGACTGAAATTCAACCCCAAAACGCATTCAAATCGATCATCGGATCCCGCGGACCCCGATGGTCTCATCGATCGGGTCCCTTGGTGTGGATAGTTATCTGCATACTTCCATCTTTCGATTACCCCTCGGTGCTGCTGCTGCTTTGAAACGGTGAGTGAAATCGATCGACGAAGAAATATGGATACTTTGTCATATTTACGACCCCGTTTTTTTTCGGTGGGGAGGGGGGGGGGGAATCTGTGGCCCTAGTGGAGGCCTGCGAGCGGACGAAGGTAACAAAGTGCGCCAACCAGTCAATGCAACACACATTTGCATTGCCCGTTGGCGGTAGGTCTCTCGATGCGGGGTGGGTATTGTATAATGCCCCTGGAGGGGGGGCCTTAAATTTGGGCTTCGATCATGATCTGCCTTAAGCCATCGGGCGTCCTATCAGTACTGGCACCGCCCTTCCCTTGTTGCCCTGGTTGTCACTCGGTCAGTGTTAATGGCCAAGCGCATGGGCCAGGAGGCGCACCGGGGTAATTTGTGGGGTCCCCGGAGCCCAAAACGGTCTCCAGCCAACCTGGGGCGACCCCGGAGAAGGTAAACAGAGAATGATAAAAATGATCCATTTAAATTAATTGAAACCGTTTAATCAAGTGTATTAACGAGTCGATTATTTTTAATTGCCCGTGAAATGGAAAACACACATATACCGGGGCAAGGGACGCTTCTTTTTTCGGGAGCACGAAGCACGTCAACTGTTCGAGTTCGTGATGGAACGAGAGAACCTGAGAGCATGGAAGAGAACGTGGTTTCTAGAGCTTTTGGGATAATAATAATGCAATGGAAGACAACTTCCACAATTGTTTTAAATCTTGGCTTTTGGCCATGGAAGTTTGATCTGAACTGCTGCTATCTACCGAGGATACTGGAAAGCAGTCTCGTGGAACATCCGAATATCGAGAAATGCTCCGTTACGATCGCTAAATAGCAAAAGCATACCCTAACAACCCTACTCAACAATAAGATAGCAAAATATGGCGCATTACATTAGCATTTTAGTAGAATGGCTTCATTCAGGCTTCAATGTCCATAGCTTCATCGTGAGATAGCAGTGCTCCAGTGCGTCAGCGCGTGATCATCGAAATGGTTGTCCTTATCTGTCGAGACTCCCATACCTTTATGCTTATTCGTCATTTCATGCGCCCCTGCCTGATTGATGGGCATCCACGGTGCCCGGTGGATTAAAATAGTCGTTTTTTTTATTGTTTCACATCGGGATTGCAGACACCGGAATTGATGAGCTTGAAGCGAATTGATGAGCCTGACCGGATGGAAAAAGTAATCATGTTGTGAACGTGACATTTATAACATATTGTTATTTATGACATCATATAAATATTGAACGATCTGCAAAGTGAATGTCTGCTTACGCACGCGGGGCCACTTTCTGTGCTGCTTGCTTCGAGCGCATGTTACTCCATTACAATATACTGAGATAGATATGGGCTAGCTAAACTATTAGTCATATTAATTGGGCACTCCGTAAACATAATGTACGGGCTATCTCTAGCCTCATCAGATTCCACATTATGTTAACGAGTATGTGAACCATTTGATTTTTTTTTATTTAGCAACTATTTGAATTCCATGTCATGACTTATGCTTTTGATGATAGAAATTATTTCTCGAGCTGTATGTGACCGTATATCAACCGACTAAATGACTAAATTCTTTATAGAGTGCATACAATATCAACCTAAATCGAAAGAACGAAATGTCGTGTTGCAACCACTGGGTATTCGGCCAAGATCATCCTTCTTCATCCGTGAGGCTATGCTATAATCGGAACATAGATAAACGGGAACAACTGACGCCCAAAACTCTAATGCCAGGCAGATTGATGATAGAAATTTGAGCTGTATAGCTGGCTTTTTAATGCTCTAGACTAGGAAGGGCTTATCAACATTTCGTCGATGATGTAGTCATCGCCACGCGTCAGCAAAAATACGTCGTGGTTTTTCTCATACATGCAAAGGAATAGCATAATTTATCCTCCGACTCGAACAGCCACTAGCTAATCGCTCGAGACCTTATTGACCTACATTAACGTGCTCTGTTAGTAACTATAATCAACCTTACTGATTGTTCGAAGTTCATTGTGTGCAACCAACAAACATACAGTGATAACGTTGGCTGCGTTGCATTTTGAGAAACAAAACCGGATCGCAGACCAAGCTAATTTTAAGCTCAGTCCTGAAGCAAGTGGCAATTAAAAGGCACGCATAGAAAGTACGGCACAAAAATGAATCTAGTGATGAAATTGAGTGCGTTGTTTGTCCTGCTGTGGATCAATCCAGGAGCAACGTAAGTGGAACATTTGTTTCTTTCGTTGCCGTTATCTGAAAACCCATTTTCGCTTGAACAGTATACTGATCATTGGGCCCAGATATTTTCAAAAAAATCGAGACTACACGATTGTGATCGGTAACATCCTTGATGAGACTAACAACGAGTGTTTGTTAAACGTTCGTCTAGAAGGATTAAACTACGATGATCGCTCTGTCGTGCATAATCTTACGCAGACGGTGAAGGTTATGGTAGATACAATCGAGATAGTAACCTTTAAAGTGAGTTTTAATTAATAAATTGAACGATGTGAAATCTTGGTAACTCACAGTTTGTTATTAACATTTTACAGATACCAAGCAACATAACATCAAGAAAATACAAGATCATAATCGAAGGAAAACAACTTTCTACTAGTTCTATAGTTAACATTTATCACGAAGCAATACTCTATTATAGATCGTTGTATCAAGATAGTCGATTTATACAGTTAAACAAACCATTCGTCGCTCCAGGTGAAATATTACAGTTTCGAGTGATTGTGCTTGATGGTGATCTAAAACCAGCTTCGTCAGATGCAGCACCATTCTCCTTATACGTATACGATCCGAATAATAAGGTGATACAAGAATGGCCAAATGTCAGTCTAAACAGCGGAATATTTGAAAACCAAATAGCCATTCCTACCATAGCTGTACTAGGAACATACAATATCCAAACAAAGACAAACGGTTATGGGTTGGTTTCGCGTACATTTGAAGTGAGACATTTTGACATGCATTCGGTCAATTTCAGTATATACCCGACGATTGTACCACTTCGAGAGCATCAGGCGCTCAATCTAACGATAGAGGTTAATAATTATTTAGGAAAGCCGGTCAGGGGCAATTTGACTATCAGTTCGATTAAAACAAGATTCGGAAACAGTATAGTAGCTAACACCCACACATGGAATGTGAATGGAAAACGACAAATCTATATACCTTTTGAGGAACAGCTGCAAATTGCCTTTCCTGCAATAGCTTTGGAACTGAGTTTCACCTTTACCGAGCAATATACAAGTAATGGATGCAACATAGCGGTATATGTTTGTTTCACACATAATGATGTTTGCTGCTCAATATTTTCAGATCAGAAAATCATCAATATGAAATGGATACATGTGTTCGATTCCAGATACAAAATGAAGATACGTAATAAAGATCTGACGTATCATCCGGGATCGCCATTCACCGCCACATTGGCAGTAACTGATCAGAATGATAAACCAGAAAAATGCGTTACCCTGCAGGTTGAAGTTGAAGGTCCAGAGTATGACTATCGGCAAAATTTCACAAGTAATATGAACGGTGATATTACTTTCTCCATACCCACAAATAAGTCATCGAATCTGACTTGGTTATATGTGAGTTTGTAGCAAATTCACAAAACAACATAGAAGTAACATTTCCTGTTGGATCTCCAAATGATAGGTGTATGATGGCGCTCAAACGATTTTAGGAGAGTCGATAAAAAAGGTTGACAGCGCTAATTCACTTGATGATAAGTACATCAAAGTAGAACTACTAACGCGGTACACTTTCATTGAAACAAATCCAACCAATTGAACTTGATCGTGCTGATTATTGATGATCGTTGCAGCGTCAAATTTAACCGAATGTTTAGGCTACTGGTCACGTGCTCCCATAACATGTCCATTCTTGTCTACTACATTATTAAACATGGAAACATCGTTGATGCAGGCTTGTTTAGACCAAACCAAATGAACAGATACTCGTTTCAATTAATGATGTCTGAGAAGCTTATACCTCGATCGAAGTTCATAGTCATCACTACTGTGCGTAAATCGTTGTTACAGAGTGAAATAGACCTATTTATGAACGATCTTGCTAACCCAGTAAGAACAAAAAAAAACAATTATCGGAAGAAGGAGAATAAACTATTTAAAGGAATGATGTTTTACAAACTTACGTATGGCATTACAGCTTCAGATAAAAATCGAAGAAAACATCAGCGAAGATGGCGTTGATCCCGGGGACGAGATTGAGTTAGCGATCCGGGGCCGTCCAGGAGCCTTCGTGGCTTTGGCTGCTTATGACCAACGTTTGTCACAGCACGGTGGGAATCACGATATCTTATTTCAATATGTATGGGCGCAGTTTTCTCCGCACAATTATATCTTTTCAAACCCCTATTATTTCGCGCCGGTAAGTATATTATAGTTATTGAACATGATTCTCCGTAAGATTTTATAACTCATGCAACAAAACTATTACAGTATACCCATGAAATATTTGCTATGGTTACTGATGAATCAATTGCTATTCCCGGTAGGCGCAAACGATAAATCAGTACAACTTTTAATTTAAAAAATTTACTTTAATTTGTAGGTAATCTTCGATATATGGCACGTGGAATATATCCAAACGCCCCTCGCTACGGTATGCCTGGCCCATACAGAACCGAATTTTGGGAGTCGTGGTTGTGGCAGACTTTGACTATCCCTCCATCAGGAAGGTACGCACTTGAAGTGACAGTGCCTCATTCAACAACCTCTTGGTGCATAACTGGATTTTCAATTGATCCAAAATATGGTTTGGGTATCGTGAAGAAACGGATCACGTTCTCGGCAGCCAAAATCTTCTTCATTTTGGACCATCTGCCACGCACGATCAAACGTTACGAGACGGTATCACTTCATTTTACTCTGTTAAGCTCAATTGGAGAAGAGTTTGAGGCCAACGTGACGATGTTTAACGCAATGAATCAAATGCATTTTATTGGTCGTCCTGGTGCAGGTATGTAGGGAAAACGTTTTATTCGTGTAGGTTGACTGCATCTGATAATTAAAAAATATCTCAATGTCATACTCAGTAGCCAAAGATACGAAAACTGTATCTGTTCCTCCGAATTCTGATGCACCAGTCTTGTTCCTAATAAAAGCAATGAAGCTAGGTGAGTTGGAGATCCGGGTGAATGCATCGATCATGCAAGGCGTTATCTCGGATAGCTTCAAGAAAATAATAGTAGTTCTTCCGGAAGACGTATTGCTTCTGAAGTCTCAACGTATACATTTCGATGATGATACCCCCTCAAATCAATCGTTCGATATTCCGCTTTTCATAGACGAGACGTCTAAAGATGACGCCATACCAGTTGACTTAACCGTTTATCGTGAGTTACAGAAATATGTTATGCCAGGATGATTAAACAGCGTATAAAGCTTTACTTTAATTTGCAGCCGATCAACAGTCTTTAAAGGATCTTCAAAACAATTATAATGTATCAATCTTTCACGATACCATTGAAAAATCGATGCATGTAAATTCGGATTTCAATGAGAACATCACGATTAAATCTGTTCCGAATAATACCAGGACACTAACAG
Organism: Anopheles aquasalis; assembly: GCF_943734665.1. Classification (NCBI taxonomy): domain Eukaryota; kingdom Metazoa; phylum Arthropoda; class Insecta; order Diptera; family Culicidae; genus Anopheles; species Anopheles aquasalis. The sequence goes on along the minus strand of NC_064878.1, from coordinate 29,510,600 downwards.
CGATCGTAAAGAGTTTAGGGTCTGGAGTGATTCAGATCAACTGGCAATACCGTCTAAATTTGATGCACTTTATGCCCCGTTTCGACTTACAACTCACCAAGCTAACGACTCCCTCTGAGTGGATGAAAGAACTTTTTATTTGCCTCAGCTTCATTCCGGAAGATCGAGATGATCATTCAAACGGCACGCTTGTGGAAGTGAGCATACCAATAGGCTACTCGATGGAGAATCATTCTGTAGTTGAGTTGAAAACGACTATCAATCCCATCAGTGTAAGCATTTGTTGTAGACTGACTAGTAGACCGGATCATTCACTTCAAAAAATCCTTTTCATTGTTTTCAACTCCCCAGAGAATTGAGATACTACATGGTGGAACGACGGTACTGGTACACTACAACCATATCGGGAACGAGACGAATTGCTTCAGCGTTTTCGTGTACAGAAGGTTTAAAATGCGAGAGAGGCATCCCTCATACATCAAGGTGCAAGATACCTACCGCCCAGGTAATAACAAAAGGGCCGTTTTGTTAAACGATTAATAATCTTATATTCTTCTCCGAATTTCTGTAGAGTTAAATGCGATAATAATGTTCGATTGCCATGAGTTGATATGAAATTGTCTGCGACGATTGCTGCTGTGAAAATGGATGTTAACTTACCTAATCATATATATTAAATCACGATCATCACGTACCACCTTCGAATCTCAATCTTTGTGCAATAGTCAAGAACGAATACCGCAATAAAAATAATAAATATTATCAACATACAGATGCGAGAGAGCAAGGGAGCGAGAGAGAGAGAGAGAGAGAGAGAGAGAGAAAGAGAGAATAACAGCTAAGAAGTTAAATATAACGTGTACGCTACTCCTGCTTCGGACAAATCTTCATATCAATACAAACAGCTTCCATTAAAAAATAAACCAAACGCACTCACCACCTTTCGTAGATATTCAAACAAACAAGTATTTATTTCACTACAAATGCATTTATATTATAAATAGATTTCGTTCAGTACAAATTATAATAAACATAGTTAAAAAACAAACATTTCTATTTACAGTCACGCCCTCAATTGTCGGTGGCATAGGTTCGGCGGTACAGAACGGAAAGAGAGATAGGAATTTCGATGAAAACGATCATTACATTTGCGTCTACACCTGCTTAGCTTTCAAGAACAACTGACGACAGCGGGTATGCGGATCAGTGCTCACTTCCGCTAATAAATAAATTAATCCAAGTACGCAACGGTGTAATGGGTGTAACCTCGCGACCTAATCGGAAAGGATGGTTCGATGATAAGCAAACGAATGCTACCTGCAGTCCGCGCCTCAGATCATTCGCGTCAGCTTCGGATTTGTACACTGTTTGTTATCTGGCACCAAGAGGAGAGAGAGCAACACTCTACCAGCGGAATCACCTTCTTTACCCTAAGCTAAGCTCCTCGCAATGCATTCCTCCGGCGTGCAAGTGCTCCGCGACGTGCACCCTAACGATTCCAATAACTGTGGCAGCTGAGTTGACGGGATGACGTGCATGAACACATTGATTCACTGCAATCATTTTGATAACACACTCGCGTGTAGTAGTTCCCCCGTGTTTAGTGCTCCTTCCGTTCTAACACGACTGGCAAAAGTGTCCCTTTTGTTTTTTACTGGCTAGCTCGTTCTCAGCACGCGGCCTACACGAGCCAATTCACAACACGACACAACTTAACACGACACATACAATCAAAGACGTTTGTCTTGTCCACTTGCGAGGGTGCGATTACGCGCGATCCTAAACTGTGTTAGAGTAAAAGTGCTCTTTTCACCCGGACAAGGCTTTGCTTCGCACAAAGGTGGACAGATCGAGAGGAACTGTTTTGGTGGCCATCGGTGTCAGCAGCGCTAGGTGCTGGCTGCGGGCGGAATCGTGGCTAGCGTCGGCGAGCAGGGGCGAGCTACTGTCTATCCGGTGGCGCGGTGACTCAGACGACGATCTGGACGATGACTTAGACTTCATGGACAGGTCGATCGGTTCACTCTGCTCATCGCGCCGACAGCCCACCCCCGGCATCGACAATGAGGCCCCCGGTGAGACCGCATGACCGGTGGACGCCGCCAGCATCTCCAACGAGACCGCCACCGGTGGAAGTGAGAATGGTACGGGGAAGAAGGACGCTGCTGCTGCTGCTGCTGCTGCTGCCGCGGCCGCCGCTCCGGACGTACTGCCGTCCGATCGTCCGAATGGCATGGTTGGCAGAAACGGGGACATACGGTCCCCCAGGAGCAGTGGCCGGTACGTATCGGACAGGGACTGCAGGGTGGCAGAGTGGATGGGCGGTGTTCGGGGCAACTTGGGTGGCAACTTCAACGGCAGACCGCTGACGATCTGGTCTGGACGATCGGTGAGACGCCCCACCTCAACACCGGTGGCCACGAACGCACTCGGCACCCCACCTGGTCCTCCCCCTCCGCCTCCGCCACCACCACCCCCTTCATCCGGATCCGCCGAAGACGCTCCGGAATCGCTCGGTGTGCTTGGCCGCTTCAGTCCCTTCTTCACCGGGATATTATTATTATTTATCTTGTTGTTGTTGTTGTTGTTATTATTGTTGTTGATGTTGATGTTGTTATTGTTGTTATTGTTGTTGGTACAGAGAGTTGACAGAAAGCTGGCCGTGGAGTGGAATCCGTTCGAGATCGAGAGGCCCGGGGAGCCGGTGGTGCTGTTGTTGCTGTTCTCGTTGCTAGTGCCATTGCTGATCGTACTAGTGCTGGTGTTGTTGTTGTTGTTGTTATTGCTACCGCTACTACAGTGTGAAGCATTGTTAGTATTGGTGTTGCTCGAGGGATTGCTATGGCCAGGGGAACTTTTCTCTTGTTGCTGCTGCTGCTGCTGGTGCTGTTGATGCTGGTGTTGCTGTTCCTGGAGCAAGCAGTGTATCTTGAACCAGTTCGATCGTCGACCGTACCGTGAGCCACTTTTCGACATGCCCACCACGAGACACTTGCGTAGCCGGCAGGCCTTGCAAGCGGTTCGGTTCTTCTTGTTGATGACACACTCGCCATTGTTCTTGCATTCCGAAATCGACGACAAATTGTTGTAGGTCCGGCCGAAGAATGACTGCGGAAAAGAGGAACAAGAGAGAGAGAAAGAAAGAAAGATCATTAGCAGGATGGCAAACGATGAGTAACACAATGTACGTATTTGTCGCTGACTGTCGCTAAGTTAATTTGCATTCGTCGTCGTTGGAGTTCGTTTAGAGAGGGCAAGATTCAAGCGGTTCCACTGCGGTCGCTTTGCATGATTGCAGAGTACTGTGCCTGCATGTCAGTCGCACAATTTAGCGACTCAAATTGTGGTGAATATTGAAGTGGCACGATACTCATACCTTGCATACCACGATGGCAGTGGAGATCGACCAAATCCAATTCTACTCGATCTTCCAGTGCTCGATCCATACGCGGTGCGGTATCTGTTGAACTTTGCTGATGGAATCTTGCGTTTTGATGGCATCTACCTCACTTACAGGGTTCGATCGCACTAAAACCATCGACCGATGCACCGGGCACGAAGCATTAATCTTATCTGAATCGTATTATCAAATCTTTTCACGCCAGATGGCGAAAAAGCCGCAGGACCCACTACTGCTCCTCTGGCAAAAAACTAGTGACGGCCTCGATTGACTTGTCCGATCGGCCGGTCGGTCCGGAGAATGATAAATCTTTCATCTACATTCATCCATCGCTCAAACGACTGAGCTCGACTGCCGGACCGAGACAGCCCGATAGTGCATTCTCATCAGCGCATTTCAAACTTTGGTTCACCGCTTGGCAGTGGCTGGCAGTGCCACAGTAACACCACATGTTCACTGGTCACTTCATCAATGTCTTATCAACTGGCCGGCGCGCTACCGTCGGTATATTGACTTGTCTGAACGCTAGGCCCCTGAGGCCGAGGACTCTCGCAAGCCCGTCAACACGCTTACAGCAAACACCTGGCGCAACTATGTGCCCATTGGAGACGTGTGACGGTTGTGTGGCGTGCTGCAACATTTCATAATTCATTTTCATTAACCGGGTAGCGCAGGGAGTGAAGCTGCAGTCGTGGTACTGTGCAACTCAAAAGCTATTCCAGCTGTTCGATTGGAGGGGATCCGGATCAACATCCTCCATTGCAGCTGGTTGGTGCTACTAGCGGGATTTGTTTCATTTTCAATTGCAACTTCATTATCATCTTTTACTGGTGGCCAGTATGGTGGACGAAGGTGCTGGAGTACCGAGGAGCTGAGGGGCTGAAGTGCTGGAGTAATTAATTCTTTTGCTATTAATCCTGCTGCCGATCACCGAGAGCTGCGTTTGACAAGCTTCTCAGCCGGATTTTCGCTGGCACATCAGGGAGTTTAATCTATAAGCAGAACGACGGTCGGAATGGACGTAAAGCCCACGTTACGGCCACTTTGCAGGTTGGGTGCATGAGTCAGCGCGATGAATCTTTGATCAACCGAATGCCGCATACTCAGTATGCAGCTGCAGTGTTGCCTTAATGCCTGGATTCTACATCTACTACCATGATCAAAAATAAACCGGAATTTTGAATTTATTCCGCGCGGGCTTATCAATTTTGAATTCTGTTTTTTTTTTATTACGTTGACGGCTCTATTAGTGATGCACATGCCAAGTTTCAGCTTGCTCTTCATTTACGTTTACAGCATAGATTTATTTGCATTAAGATTTTACGTCATGGCGATTTTTAAAATTGATTCAAAACATGAACAACTTTAAAAATTAAATTAAGTGTTCCGACACATTAAAAATGATACAAAAGTGTTATGGTGACAATACTCTATCAAAAACACAGGTGTACCAGTGGTATGAACGCTTTAAAAGTGGTCGTGAGGCTGTTGAGGACGATTGTCGTCCTGGAAGGGAATTGACATCCAAAACTGACGAAAACCTCGATGAAATCCGAAAATTGTTGATCGAAAAGCGTAAATTGACGATAAGGGAGATAGCTGAGACCACCAACATATCATTTGGATTTATCCGCAAACAAAAAAATCTGCTTTGTCGTGTAACAACTAGTGGATTCTCCATGACGATAATTCGCCATCTCATAATGCGTTGATTATTCGTGAGTTTCTCATCAAAAACAACACCAATATCATTCAACAACCGGTCAATTCACCTGATATCGTATTATGTGACATTTTCCTATTAAATTTATTCAAAAACCCACTACGAGGAACTCGATTTGAGAGTGTGGAGGCAATAAAGCTAAAATCGCCGGTGACACTAATGATTATACTAAAAATCGACTCCAGAAAAGTTTTGAGGAGTGGATCAAACGCTGGCACAAGTGCATTGCATCCGACGGGGACTACTTTGAAGGGGACAATTTGAATTTTGAAGAATAAACAAGTACTTTTCTTTTTATGACCAAATTCCGGTTTATTTTTGATCATGGTAGTATATTGCACCTCCCGCTGGCGCTTGGTACTGGCAAAGAATGCTCCAAATGTTAAATGTCAGTATCGGACAACGGGGAAAGGGATACGTTCTCTTGGATTGATTCCTCAATTGGCGCATCTCGTTCGCGCTGCAGGAACGGGAGTCCCTTGACGGAACTCCCGTCCAGCTAATCAACCCCCCCGGTTGCCAAGGTTGCCCAGTGGCGTTCACTTCTAAGCTCCCCGGCCACTACGATCGTAAATATCGACTAATGATCTCCGTTTGCTGCCTTAGAATTAGCGCAGCACCTCGGAATGTGCTGTAGGTGTATGTGGCGCGATCGTGAACCGATTGTGCAGCCACCAGATCCACTGGAAAGTGTAGCACCACCGGGTACCGGATCAGCAGCACCTGTGTGCTGATGCCGCTGATGATAATGATGGGAGTTAGTGTGCTAATCGAGCCTGCCTGCCTGCCTGCTCACCAGCCAGTCCACAACGAATTAAAAGAACATGGAAGAAGAAAAAAAAACGAAGCAATAATCCAATCCAATCCATTCGCAACACAGTCGCAACACACTGGCGACCACCCGTGGTTGCTGGTGATCCGGTGCACATCCGTACCTCCGGCTCGAGGTACCAAAGCTGCTGGTAGTAATCGTAACGACCGGTTGATCTTCTCCCACTGCCGCGAGGGCGAGATCAAGGACGCACGGAATTAAACACATTTCAATTCACCCCGTGATCGTCGTCGTTGTGGTTGCTGCCGTCGCTATAACGCAGCGGATGACATTGACTGTCATCGGTGTACATACACAGGCGCTGGCACGATACCCCCCCGGTTAAGTGAGCGGCCAGTGCCTGCGCGTTGGCACCTTCGACCGGGCAGTGAAGATGCTCAATGATGATCAAAGATTGGAACAATCGAATCGACTACCAACCGCGTTCCACCACCTTGCTATTGATGATGCTCGCCACTCGTGATGTGGTGTGCAATACGAAACATCATCATCATCAGCATCATCATCATCATGATCGGCAACACGATCGCCATCGCAATCCGGATGTCGAAGAGAAGGCGACCGTAGCAGCCGAGTCGAAGATTGTGAAGATTCGCGGCCTCACTCCGAGAAGAGACCAAAAAAAAACCCTTCGCTACCGATTCACGATGCGATTTATGGAACTTGCTGCACTTGCTCGATCGCAATGGAAGGGCCTGTCAGCGAGGAGGTGATGACGTAAGGAAGTGCCGGGTAGTTGCGTACGCGCACGCTGCTGACAGAGTATCTAAATTCAGCCTCGATGCGCGATGGCGAGGTCTTGTCACAGAGGAAGTAGGTCTAGCGTATCGGGGATGCCAAACGGAGAGGAAAGGAGTGGCAGGCAGCAGGAAGAGCGTCCTTTTACGACCAAACAGAGCTGCTCCGATGCTGCTCGGTTCGTGGCATTCCATCACGAATCATAAATCTAGCAAATTGGCCATAAAACACAACGATGGAAAGGCTCCCCCCTCCCAAAAGGCGCGACTCACTCTCTCTCTCTCGCTCTCTTTGGGGTGCAAATGGATGGCAACATTGCCCTTCAGCGTCTTCAGCAGCACCAGATCACGGTGAAATTGGCGGAACACTACACCAGGAGGAGCAGCCAAAGTACCCGGGCGCCCAGGCCAAACAGTGAACGAGACAAGCAGTCAAACTTTGAGCACCCCTCTGCCTCCAAAGCCGGGTCGGTTTGTCCGGTGTCGAAGCGTGAGAAATTTTCTCGAAATCACGCCAACCAGCTCCCGCAACGCTTAGCCCCCCCCCCCCCCCCCCCCGGGGGAGTAGAAATGGACCGTTGAAGTGGGGGTCACAAAACATCTCCAAAAAAAAAATATATATATATCCCCTCGAACGACCGAACGACAGCCTCGGGGCGGAGGAGCGCTCACTACACACAAAACACCACGTTTTTCGGGGGTCCGATGGAAGCTGATTGAAACATCAGCCCATTATGCGCCACCTTCAGCCACCGGACAGCAGCAGCAGCAGCAGCAACACCCGAAGGGGTTTCAAGATGCTCGTCAACGCCGTCACCGGCTGTTGCTTCTCCCGCCCCGGTGACAGTTGGACATCTTCGACAGCAACACGATTTTCAATTGCCGCTCACCACCCAGGGAGGGGAAGGGGGAGCCTGAATTCCGTCTCGTGGAATGTGGACCGTTCCTCGGTCCGAGTGGTAACCGTGGCTGTTTATTTGAGATTTTGCACCTGCGCACCCGCGTTTTATTGTAGCACCCCGAGGTGTGTGCGCTGTGGCGTGGTTTGGAGTGGATTTTTTTTTTGTGGTCGAGAGTTTATCACACTCCCAGACAGCCGAGGTCTCTCCCGGGGGCTCACTTAGCGAGTCTCAACTGTGATTTGAATTGCACGTTAACCCCAGGGTTGGGTCCGACATGAATTCGCCCCAAAAGTAAGCACATTTTGAATCATCATCTGATGGACAGACGACTGTAACGGAACTGGAACCATACTGAACTGGTCAGCTGCCAAACATGGAGTGGACGAAAAGGGGTTTTTTTTTCTTCGTCGGTTCCAGGCCACAGACACTTGATGACGTCAGGCATTGTTGATGGACTGTGGCATTGGCGTAGCGGCAAGGCGAGCAACGGCGAGGATCCTTGGACACTGTTTCGTGAGAAATGGCTAAATCGATCATTGTACACGTGTCATTGGTGGTTGGCATGGTAAATAGTTGGTTTTACATCAAATCAATACGAAGCGAGGTGGCAGATGAGGTTTGGGGTGAGGTTTTTCCTTAGCGGTGATCACCGGAAGACTTTTCTATTCTATTTGTCCTCAAAAGCCTTACGTAATGGAACGAAAGAGCTGAATAAGAACAGGCATTTCATCATTTTGTGAATATTTATGGCGTTATGTTAATGTTTGTTTTTTTTTTTAGAAAGGTACATCCTTTCGGGACTTTCAGTTTAAATTTCATGGCATTTGCTCCATTGGAAGTAAAATTATGTCGCATAAAGTGACAGTATGTTTGGGTGGTCGGTACAAGCCTTCTGAACGTCGAAAATATCAGCATAAAGTTTTTCTTTCAACCGCAAATGAAGTTTAGCGAATAATTAAAAGCCACAGAAAAGCATGTAAAGTGATTACGGTGAAGGATTTTTAGATAAAATACAGTTTTTGGTACACAAAACAGTGTTGAGTGTCGATTATGGGCGCAATAATCACAAAATCCCTTCTTCACGATATTTTTGCAGAATCCGACAAATAAAATGCATCAAACATCTCAAAACATCAAGATAATATTCGGTAGTAACCGTTTGGCTCTGTTATTTTTATTTTTATTTGCCAAATCCTGCATTCGTTCGATGCTTCCTTGCGTAATCACAAACTTGGCTTGGCCGACACGAATGTCTTCACGACCGGTTTTGAAACGCGTGTACTACTCATAAACTTTGCCACTGGATAGAAAATGATTGCCACAAACTTACTGAATCAATTTGGTAAACGCTTTACCGAGTTTAAAAGCTAAATTTGATACTGGCTTTTTGGCCGTTCAGAAGGCTTGTACCGACCACCCGATCATACTGTCACTTTAGGCACCATCACTTTGCTTCCAGTAAACCATATGTCATGAAATTTGGACTGAAAGTCCCTAAAAGATGCACCTTTCAAACAAAAAAACCTACATTGACATAGCGTCACCAGAAACTTTCCTATGGAAAAAATCCTGTTTACTTTGAGACAGACCATGTATATCGATTTAACAAGCCTGTTCTTCATTCTGTCATACTGTATCTGGAATGACGTTCGGAAGATTGCCTAGAAACATTATCTAGGAATATACTAGTACAACCATCAGTCGTTTAGTTATCATTTTGACCTCAAGTTCACCAATACGAAGTGTTCTGTTGATCTTAACTTGAGACTTTGATAGTCCAATGTGTTTGAATTCTATGTTTTAAATGACAGTTGGCCTTGTATTGGAATATGGAATTAGATGTTTGTCATAACAAAATGCGATTGAATTTCTAGAGTGTATCCAAAGATAGTTCGCATTTCTTCGATTATTTTTGCGCAAACCACCAGTAACACTATTTTCCACATATTACAGCTAGATGCCTATGCTCCAGGGAATTGAGCTTTGCCATGAACGCCAACACGATTGCACGATGCATTACTTTCAGATACCGCACTATTCCTCTCTATAAACCTCTGCCGTGATTGTATTCCCCCGATTATATCAGGAAACAAACCGAAATGGTTGTTTATTATTAGAAACTCAGATTCCGATACCGAACCACAGCATCTCGTAAAGGAGATCGCATTGATCACCAACGGTTCGATTCAATTCAATCGCGAAGACGACAACGACTCATCCCCCCGGCGGATCCTTTCAGCAACATCATGCTCCTTCGGGGACAACAAAAGGCTAATTGAAAGGCTATGTCGAAAGGCGATTCCGTGCGCCTCACGTGCCCATGCTGACTCTCCAAAAAACCCGTGCCCACCGGAAAAAAACCGAATCGGATTACCGCGCCGCACAAATGGCCGCACGGCTACGGGTGGGCCCCGTCTGTGCCCTCTGTGCTCTCTGTGGTGTCTTCTTCGGGCGCTTTCAAGCACGCAGGGCGCGTTTAATCAAATTTCACACTACATTAGCGTATCAGAGCGGCCCTAGACCGGCCCGATCGGCTTACGCAAATGAATAGAAATGTCCAGTTCACGGTGTCTGGTGGGGATGAGGGAGAGCTGCCTCGCTGCCTTTCGCCTTAGGCCAGCGGGTTCCGGGTGGACCACACCTTGCACAGCGCATCAAATCTGGATCTGCCCTGTGGTGGAGGTGGTGGTGGTGGTGGGACTGTCTTCCATATTTTAACAAATGAAATGGATGAAAAAGCACACGCAGTCACAACGGTTCCGGGGATCGTCTGTTCGCCCGCTTTTCGGGCACTGCTCTAGACCACCAACCGTCGACACATGCCGATGGGATGAGTTGGTTGACAAAGCGACAGAGAGAGGGAGAGTGGCGTCAGGGAGGAAGTTGAGTCTGCAATCGTGCAGAACCGAGTGCGTGCGTTTGATTGGACCGTAAAATTTATTACGGTTTTCATACCCCCGACCGGCCTGACTTGACTTGGCGTGATGGGCCGTCGAATGCTCGTCAATCGGTGCGACTGTCGTCGTCGTTGTCATCGTCATCGTTGAGGAACTGCGCGTAACGATAGCCCTCGGCAGATAGCGGGCAGAATCCCTGGGTCTCCCCCCCGGGGCGGGTGTTGGAAGTTTTACAGCACAGCGCAGCTCTACTAATGCAGCACCACGCCACTGAAACTTGCAACTTGGCAACATTCCGCAGCCTTTTTCTCTCTCTCTCTCTCTCCCTCTCCGCTCTCTGTCCAGTGTCCAGTGCTAATCTGGCCCGCGAAAAGCATTTAAACGGAAGCTGCTGATTTGAGGACCACAGCAACCCCGGAGGGCTCCCTTTCGGGATAGAAATGTAATAATTAAATGAGTTCGTTCTCACTTAGCGTGGCTCACTGGCGCTCACCATTAATGGCCGGTGTCTGCGGTGTCACTCCGGACACACTACTTTCCAGGGCCAGGGCCACGGCCAGGAGGGCAGGGCAGCAGTAAAAATTGGCAGCAGGACGAAACCAGCAGCTTGTTAAGTTGGCATAAATGAGCAGCATCGCGGCATCTGCATCGGCATTTTGCGTTGGGAAAAATTAATTTACCATCACTCCGAAACGTGAAAGGACTCGACTCGTCTCAGCAACAACAACAACAAAAAACAGCGAGAAATGAAATGAGCCAACTCCTCCGCTCCACGGCCACGGCCAATGCGCGTTCTCCCAATTATGACCTTCCGATGCGATGCACACTGCTAGTGGCAGAGAGAGAGAGAGAGAGAGAGAGAGGGGTTAAACTATGCAGCGTTACCATCGCTACCCTCTACAGCAAAAAAAAAAAGAGGTGGGAACACATTCACCGCGATCACGATCGTCGAGTATCATCATCGAGAAGATGACACATTCGCCTCACAACCTCCACGCCGCGTCGGTTCGAAAA
>NC_064878.1:29451595-29494095 GCF_943734665.1 Anopheles aquasalis | reverse complement strand
GAGTACAGCGGTACGGAAAGCGACTTGCAGGCATACTGATAGCATCGACCAATGCTCTTGGAACGGTTGGTGGAATCATAAACAAATCGTCACTTCACCAACGTCAGCGGTATTCGATCGGTTCTATCGGTAAATCTTGCCCATCCCTATTCGATTTGTCAAAAGTATCGTGGCAGCCATCGCGCTGATTAGTGGCGCATACACACAAACAAAAAACAACTGATAGTGCGCCAATTATCGTTCGAGGTAGGCTCGTTGGCAGGTAGGACAAAGCACCAAATCGCCATTGTATTGAACAGAAATCAAAACAGGTACACCATTGGGCCAATCACGATCTCAAACTGGCACATTCGGCCATTGGCCATCGTTCACTACCTGTCTTATCGGAACAGCGCGACTGATACCGGCGTTTATCACTTCAACCTTCATTGGTGCACCAGAATGCTGGAGCGGTAAACCTCTTCATAATCGATCGATATCAAACCGGATCAAAAAGCGCAATTATAAAGGGGGGGGGGGGGAGGGAGGGGGCTTCGGTATTTTCGGGCCAAAAAATGGCCCGCTTTTGACGATTTTATGTTACGTAACCATTCCACTTTATTTTTTCAAGCAAAAAGCATATCAATCTACAACTTCTGAACAATATTTGATATTGTTGCGAGCAAAATTCATTGAAAAATTAATCCGTGGCATCCAATTTAGGTTGGAGTATCGTCGCAAAGGTACTTTTTACGGTGCTCATCGTAGCGACATGCCGAGTCATCTGCATGTTATGCATTATGCAATGGCATATTTCAATATGCAAATCGATATTTGTAAGAAAGATTAAAAGTTTATCCAGGTAGCTTTGGAGTGTTTTTGTTGATATTCCAATTTTGCGATTTTTTGCAGATTTTTGAAGTTCAAAAATTGATGCTTTTTGCGATTCTGTTGACTTGGCTACCTGGCAAATGGCAAAATTTCCAATCGATCGGCCAAGTAGTTTCTACGGTACGATGGGCAACGAGTTTGAAAACGTTGGTTTTGGGAAACGCTCTCCAAAGTAGCGGGCTGCATGGAGCCTTGTATGAAACGCGGATTTTCAAAAATCTGTATCTTTGTCAGTTTTGCTTCGATTGATCCAAAACTTTTACACAATGTTCTTGAAAGGGTCAGCTTTTAGGGAAAAATGTTAAAAACATGTGTCACAAAAAAATTAAATACCGAAGTCTCTCCTTAAAGTATCCAAACCAAACCAAAACAGTTCCAAAATAAACCAAAGTATCGCATATCAAACAAACCAAACCCGAAGAAGATATTTGAAACCCCACATTTTTTATGGATGCTTTGCTTTATGTAGCGGATACCTGTACGGTGGTCCTACTACAAGCCCAACAACCATGGTGCACTAATTAAACTCTTGTGCCTGTGCTAACGAACACTAAACTGGAAGCCAAACCTATGCCGGTCGGAAGCTGGCAATTTTCCGAAAACAATATTAGAAAATCCCCACATCCGATCCCAACCCGTTTGGCCTAGCTGCCCGATAGTTGGCCGCGTTACGCCGCGTTAATTTGGAACAATTACGATTAGCGGCAAACTAGCGTGAGCTACTGAGCTTGCACTTGCATAATGGTGTTTAGTGCGGTCCAGAAAGCCTTCATGCTCATGCTACTGCTGAACTGACCACCCCTGGTAGTGCCCCTGGCCGAATGGGAAAACTTGGAGGAAACGTTGTGTTGTGCGTGATGTTTCACTTTCATTTGCAACCCGCATGCAACCGCTGTCGCGCTGTCAGGCTGCACAGGTCGAGAGCCGCGGTTTATGCCAGCCCCGGGTGCTCATCCCCGAAAAACCGGCTCCGGAGGAGTCGCCATTGAGGGCCTCACTACTTTTACTCGTCGAGTGCTCTTGGGCGGGAGTGGTGCCCTCTTCCCTGGTTGCTGATGTCGAGGAGGAACACGCATGCATGGCCGAACGATGCACGGCGAATGATTAATGAGATTTCGGGCTTTTTCGTCTAATTTAATTTGTAGCTTCATGTCGATAGCAAATTCAGCTAGGGGCCAGGGGCCCGGCCGGTGTGATCTGTGTGAGCCCCGCTTCGTCGTGGTCCGCCATCGGCGATGTACTTGAATTGATACTCTCGAGAAAGAAAACTCATGATTGTATTAACCTAAATTTTGATAAATTACGCTTTTCCCTCTCAGCATCGCACTCGCACGTATGTGTGCGTGCGTGTGCGTGTGCTTTGGCGTTCGATGAAACTGAGGCAAATGCAATTTGAACGGTTGCGTCGCGCCTTCCATGTAACACTTTCAAGGGCTTTGGAAAGTGGAAGCGATCGCGTTGCCGGTGGTGTCTTCTCGCTCGGTGTGTATGCGCCTTAATGAAGCTACATGCAGAGAGGAGGAGGAGGAGCAGGAGCTGAAGGAGAAGAAGACATACAAAAAAAACACACGTTCCAGTAGCTAATATGCCTCCCAGTGATGCGATCTGCGTAAAGTAAGGCGCTCCGGCTTGGGGATCATCTCTTGGAACCAGCATGTTGCGACATTTTCCAAACACCAGAAGGGGAGCGCACTCATCAGCAACACAAGACACCTAACCCCCCTTCTCCCTTCAATCACCCCAAAAATGGGTGCAATTTCCCATATGAAATAGACATTGCCATCGCCAGCGTAGACGCAGCAAGTGGCCATCGCAGCAAGGGAACCGTCTCTCGGCGGCGGTTGCAGGATGCGTGGAAGGTGAATCGCGCTCGCAATCAAAAGTGAAATTAACGCAAACCTCATCAATAATCATCATTACTCTAATTTTACCCATTATTCAACAATTACCGATACGATTCGGCTGGAAGGCACCGAGAGCGAAACGAGCCAGAGTCTCGTGAGGCGCCAGGCCAGCGCCAGCGCCTCAGCGGGGCCCAAAACTAGGCTTTATTGATGCATCCGGCCGACAAGCTCCGATCGAATTGGATCGCTGGCAGTGCAATCGTCGGCATCCCGTCGAAAATTTGAACACGAGGTGGAGGGAAAATTATCCTCCCCCCCCCCCCCCCTACTAACGATAGGCAGGCAAAATCCCGGAGCCCCGTGCGACTAATCCAGAACTATTTTCGTGGAAAACGGCACCACAAATCCCGTTGGTGGCAAGCTTTGGCGAGCTTTTGGGCCGTTTAACTCCGCACAAACTCCGCCCGCTGACCAAAACAAACGGGAGCAATTCCCCGAGATTTGATGAGTCCACTTTTATGGTTCAAAAGCCGCAACATTTCACCATTTCCGGCCATCGTCCTAGGGCTAGGGCTTGGGCTAGGGTTGCATTGCTTAGTGGAGCAGTTTTATCACCGTCATTAAAAATGCTGAAGCTACCACTGGGTCCACTCCATTCACACTCATCATCTCACCACCTCACGCGCTGATTGGTCGCTATTATTGATCATAACAATAATCCTAATGCCCATCATCGTTTTGGTCCCATTTGAATAAGGGCTGCCGGTTATTTTTTTTTCTTCTTTTTCGGGGTTGGATGACGAGCTGCTGAAAGGAAGGACTCAAACCATGACAAGCGTTAGCTACCGCTGCTGCTGCTGACAGTTGAAGCCTTCACACAATCTCAACAGACAAACGCTCAATGTCGTGGTCTCGTCCAAGTTCAGCGTCATGGTCGTAAACAACAAAACAGGTCAACACGCAAACTGTAACAGAAAGCGTCGGAGCGAACCCGGGGAACGGTGACTCTATTGAACGGTCAATCATACTGGAACGATCCAGACGAATTCTCACCGCCACACTTGCACCACTTTGCTTTGCCCCGGTGCTCGAGATCTAGTGTAAATAAAGCAATCATTGGTCGGTAGGTGAACAATCATGGTGTGATATAAATCTGTTTGCCTGTTCCAGATGAGCTGATGAGAAGCGCAGCGCTCGCCAGCCACTCCAGCCAGTCACGAATCATGGGGGGGGAAGGCCACTGGGAAGGATAATTGCAGCCACATCTTACAGACTCAACAGCAGGACGGAGTTGCGGTTCGTTCGAGACTGATTTAACGACACTCGACTATCGAGCTCATTATATAGTTACTCATTACATTACAGACAGTGTGTACCAGTGAGCTACATGCCAGGTGGTCCCGGGGGGGGTTGATGCACAAAAAAAACTAGTCCACTGTGTGTCTAGTGTGAATGCGTTTTGCGAAACCATGATAGATTGTTCCGTGGTTCCTGTAAACCCCCCCCGCGCTCACAGTCTCCCTTGTTGTCTTTGCTACGTGAAAGCGTTCCGAGTCTCGCGATCCAATCGGTGACCTTCAGTATCGACTCGATTCAATCGGATGTGTGTGCATTTAGAAACGATTTATGTTCGATCGGAACATCCATCGGCAAACTACGAGAGGGGCCTCTTCGACATGCGATATCATAAAAAGCAGACTAACCTTTGGGAAACCAGAACACTTGGCGCGAGCGTGCGCGACCAAAGTCATCGTGAAGATCACCATGATCATCATCATCATCCTCGTCGTCGTCGCAAGCCACACAAGCACCATCAATGGTGGTGGTGGTGGTGATGGTGGATCGCGTAAATCAGCTCAAGAGCAAGGTTCTCACGTCAATTTGCGTTCGTATTGAGGCACTAAATCGACACGGTAATAGCAACCGGGGGGTGGGTTGAAGGGGGGCAGAAGGTGGCAGAAGCGCCCCAAGAGGAGCGGAGGATAGAGAAGTGTGCTACTGACCGCACACACATGGCCCCACGTATGTGCCCGCCATCGGGTAGTCAGTGCGATTTCACGTAGTCGGTCAGTAAGTCCCCGATACGCGACCTGTTGCGGATGGAAGGGGGGGACGGGGCAATCCGGACACAAGACAGGGGTGGACGCTGTACACACCGACCGACGAGCTCTCGGACGAAACAAGATCACGAAACACACTCTCATTTGGCTCGTCGAGAGCCTCGTGTTCCTCCTTCCGCTCCTCGTTCGCACGTTCTCCAGAAGTACCTCCTGCCCATCATGACTTGCCGTCGAGAATCTCGAGTGCGCGCGAGAGACCTTCGGACTAACGAGCCCCCAGAGCGCACGGTTACGGCGGACGATCGATCGCTTCGGTCAAAAGATCGATAAATTCGACGCAAGGTAGTCGCGTTTCAGGAACTGTAATCGCACATCAAACTCGATTCAAAACGAGATCGATCGATCAATAAGTGAGGAACGGTTGTCGGTTGTCAGCATGATGCATGCCGATGAGATGATGGAAGGAAGCTGCGGCACTCTGGCGGCGGTGGTGGTGGTAGTAGTGTGCTGCTTGCGCTTGTTTGCCGCTCTCGATGATGTCGGTGATCATAATCATCATCATCATCGTCGTCGTCGTCATCCTCATCGCCATCAGCCCAAGGAGCGTTTCTGGCAAGCGTTACACAAGGTTTTTGCAACATACTGATGCTGCTCGAATGCTGATGAAATTGTGCTTTGGTTTTGGATAAACGTGCATCCAGATTTGGTGAGACTTTGGCTTTTAGACGAATTCCGCCGACTTCTAGAATTATTCGTTGACGGTAAATGTTGTAGGTATGGATTGAGATTCACTATAAGAAATTGTGGAGACATTTATCTACAATCCATCATTATCCTCTTGCCAATACTCTTTAACATTCTCTGATATCTTTTTATACAGTACGATTCTTTCTCAGTACAGTTCAATGTTTTGTTTTGTGTAGAAGTCATCTGTAACAGGTGGGTCAATAAGTCTTGGGCCTGAAATATAACTGGTGAAACTTTTTTTTATCTGTACGATTTTGCGATACTATCAACCTTAAAAAAATTCTGTAAAATGTTCAAGTCATTCTGTTTATAATTACCCAAGTTATTGACGTTCAAGTGACGCTACTTTTGTATTTAGAAAAATCATGATTCAAAGCATGGATATCATTGATATTTGATGGAAAAAATATCGTCACAGCCGATATTTGGTAGGCACAAATGGCTTGAAAAGTGTTATAAGGAATCTGCTCGAAATACAGTGTTAAGTAATGGTTTGCGGAGTTTAGACGTGGTCGTTAAGACACCGACGCACCGACGTCCAAATGAGGCGTTATGGCAGAAAACGACGAAAAAATCGAAAAATTGATACATTCCAACCGTAAAGTGAGGTTGTAAAAGATTGTTGATGCCTTAACGTTATCAAAAAGCACGATTTACAGTATATCATACAAACATTTGGGTATGAAAAAGCTGTTTTCTAAGTGGCTGCCGCGTTTCCTCAATGCTTCTTGTCACGATTCGAAGAAAATCATGGACAAAATCAACGAAATGGGCTTCGAATTGCTTCCCCACCCACCGAAGAGCGTCCGACTTGTGTCGAAATTGCTTTGAATCCATGATTTTTCTTAAGGGGGGACTTCGGTATTTAATTTTTGTTGTGACATATATTTTTAACATTTTTCCCTTAATTCTGATACTTTCAAGAACATTGTGTAAAAGTTTCGCATCAATCGAAGCAAAACTGACAAAGTAATAGATTTGTTAAAATCCGCGTCTCATACAAGGCTCCATGCAGTTCGCTACTTTGAACAGCGTTCCCCAAAACCAACGTTTTCAAAGTCGGTGCCCATCGTACCGTAAAAACTACTGGACCCATCGATTTGAAATTTTTAACACATACTTTGTACTCCATTTGCCAGGTAGCCCCGTCAAGATTTTGTTTAAATTGATGATACTTTTTTTTAAACAAATCTTTAAAAATCATGTTTTTGGGCTAAATCGCAAAAAGGATCACTTTTTCAACTTCAAAAATCTGCCAAAAATCGATAAATAGGAATATTAACAAAAACACTCCGGGGCTACCTAGATAAACTTATAATCTTTCTAACGATAACAGATTTGTATATTTCAGATGACCCGTCATGTCGCTACGATGGGCACCGTAAAAAGTACCTTTGCGACGACATGCCTACCAACATTTGATGCCATTGATAAATTTTTCAATGAATGTTGCTCAAAACAAATCCAAATATTCTTCAAAAATTGTAGATTAATATGCCATTTACCTGAAAAAATTAAGTTCAATGGTAACATCACAAAAAATCGTCAAAAACGTGCCTAAAAATCATAAGGATAATAAATTTGTGTCTCCATTTATATTTCAGGCCAAAGACTTATTCACCCACCTGTTAGGTACCTTTATAGGATTAGGATTTTATAGACCTCTTCTTGGCTCACTCGGAAGTAATGCAGATATTGATCATATTCATTACTCTTTGCCTTGAACTATAACTATCTAAAGGAACATCACACACTTTTACTACTGCGTCGATTACAGCCAACATAG
This sequence comes from Anopheles aquasalis, assembly GCF_943734665.1. Lineage (NCBI taxonomy): Eukaryota > Metazoa > Arthropoda > Insecta > Diptera > Culicidae > Anopheles > Anopheles aquasalis. The sequence continues at coordinate 29,486,788 of NC_064878.1, read as the reverse complement.
ACGTGCATGCAGCGCACTTGAGGCACAAAACAAATAAAAGTATTTGATCTCCTGTCGCAGCATTTCCCCCATTCGGTGCCCTCATAACTCATGCCCCTAAATGGTGCAAAACGTGAGCTTCCACTGGAACTTCCGAAGGCGACAGTTGTGTCGCCTTGCAAACAAACGGATGCTGCCCCCAACCCGATCCATGCAGGCCAGGCCAGACCAAGGCAGTCTAACGGAGCTCGAAGCCAATCATCAATCACAGCATGGGAAGCGATAATTATCACTAGCACCAGCACCGACCGGCGCAATACCCCCGCCGATGCGCCCCTCCGGACGGGGCCAAGATTCCGGTGGAAGCAAAAGGTTTACAAAAGCGCATCGAACGGTAGCCAACCCATTAGATAATTTGACGTACTGCGCTCGGGCTACATAAATCTTAAACGCCTCGCTCGCAAGCAGGAAGCGATCGTCCATAAATCATTCGGCCGAAAACCGATGGAAACCGGTGGCGGATGGAGAGCGCCCCCGTCGCCCTCGGTCCCAGTGTCTGGTATGATGGCCAACGGGGGTACATAGCCACACAAACATGTCTCATTATGCACCCTAGGTGGGTGCTTCATTTTATCGCGTGCGGTGCTTCATAGCGGTGCTGATGATCTTGTTATAAAAAGAGAGTGAGAAGAAGAGAAAAAAAAAACAAAACAAAACAAAACTAGGCCTTCAGGCGTGCTTCGGATCAAAGGCGAAGGCGAAGCTTTCGAAGACCGCGCGGCCTCATCCGGCGCAACGCGCCCTGCGGCTCCCTGTCTTGTGCTTTTGTGCTTAAACGCAAATGCTTGTTCCCTCCACCCGTGCTACAAATGAACTGCTAATTGACGCGATGAGCCGTAGAGAGCAAGGTTACACAAAGGTGTTCCGCGGTCTCCGCGGGTTCTCGCAAAGAGCCCCAGGAATTGAGCATTCGTTATTCGTTTGAGAAGGTTTTTCAGTAGTGGTGGCACTGCACTGAAACACATCCTCATCCTTTATCCTCAGTTATAAGTTCTGGTCGGATATGACAGATTGGCTGACGAAATGGCGTGCATCTCGACGCGCACCGACCGAACCGAAAAATGACTAATGATGGTTATTGATTCAAATTAATCAAAACATGAGTGTCAATCCTCTGGCACATACTCACGCACGTATACTTTCCACGAGTGGTGCGGTGTCTTGTCAAAAAATAAGAAATAAAGAAAAAAGTTGGGATACGATTTCTGTGGCCAGCGCGATCGAATCGATTGGTCGCATCGCTTGATTTAATGACTGAACTGGTCACACTAAATTGGTCAATGTTACAAAAAGCACACCTTGGTCCCGCGGTTGTTCCAGGCCGCCCTGATGCTGCGTCATGCAACCTTTGCGGAAGCCAAAGTAGACACCGCGCGTGTGTGCCCGATGCCAGGCCACTCGAGGGCGACCTCCGGGAATAAAAGGCTCCCTTCGACCACCTCCGACCACCTGTCGGCTGTCGACACACGTCGCTGGAACGCAACGCAGAAGTGTAATTTGTTCGACCATAAATTGGATCAAAAACATCATCAATCAAACAGTTTCGGAACCGAGCCCCTGGGGTTTCGAGATGAGCTCACACTGCTCTCCACCGGGTCTGGCCTGGCCTGGCCGGGTCTGGCCTGGCCGGGGCTATGCAAATCGGTCCACAAGCACACACGCATCGCACATTGGCATCGGGATCGCCGATTTTGGACGGCTGACTCGCTGGCGGTGCTATATAATTCGGCGTATCCGACCCTCACTGCGCCACAACGTGTTGCGGCCAGTTTTTGGAGAGTTTCTTGAGGTGCTCCTCCACGAGTCCACGATCGTGGACCCCCCCGTCTCTCTCTCGCTCGCTCGGAGGCTTCGTTTGTTTCCTTCTTTTGCGTAAATCAGCCGTGACGGCGACGAGACGCTGACCATTTGTTTACCTTGAATCTGAACCACAATTATGGTCTCGCTGCGGCTGCCGGGACCTGCCAGCGAAGGCTACAACATCGCGGAACTCCACGGAACAGCAAGTGCTTCACTTTTGACCGCCGAAGCAGCGGGGGGGAACCGTTGCCATTGGGACCTTCGCATAGCACCAGCAGCAGCAGCAGCAGCCCGGCGTGATACCTCCCAGCATGATCAGCAAACAAAACGGATCAAGTACGGCCCCGGGCCGGTCGGCTACACCGGCGCTAATTGCAATCTAACAGCTCAAATCATCTAATTGAGCAATTACGCTCCAGTTTGTGGAGGATAATAGGGGAGCAGTAGTAGTAGTTGCTGACCGCGGATTCCCGCGGAGGTTTAGGTACCATAAGTGGACAACTTCAAAAACTGAACCGAACGCGATGCGGAAGCTGCAAAGCACAAGGACTTCCTTTTTGGGTGCCACGCGAAAACGAACTCTCGGACCTGATCTGACACCAAATGTTGACACCAAATGTGGGCACCTTCGGAACGGAGTGTGACCTCGGATCGGCTACAATCCGCCGGAGGCGCTTCATGGATTCCACGATCCTCACCGATCGTATCGTGTGGTTCTCACGAGAAGTGACTGATAGATCCAATGGAGCATCCTCGTGGTTACAAGGTGTCACATAGTTCAAAACGGCAGCCATTTTCTTTTATCACCAAAACACTAAATCTTAATGAATCACTCGCGATGGGCTCGCGCCTCGATGAGCTTCACCCATAAATGAAGCCATTTTCCTTTCGTTATCTTTGCAATTACCCTGGTGCTCGGTGCGGTGGACAGCGAGGAGACACATAAGCGCTCCAGGGAGAGAGAGACAAAAGGCAAACCACGAAAAATGGCTCGTCAGCACGGAAGTGGCCGATCCGATCGGAGGATCGATCCACAACAGAGGCTGCTGCTAACAACGCTGAGGTCCCAAACCTTTGGCACGGTGTATGCACTCCTCATTCGCCGAAAAAACCCATAACCCGGCATCACGTGAAAGTCTTCCATAACTATAAAATTATTTCACCTCGTCGGCTCGGCTCGTCGGGCGAACGGACACGAAGAAGGTCCCGGAGCCTGATCTGCTGCTCCGAGCCGTCCAAGGCCCCCGGGGCGCCCGGTCGCCCGGCCAAACGACTTCTGTGACTTCTGCACGGAGTCGCTCTAATGATTGTTCATAAAAAGTGATGGCATTATTATTATTAAACTGGCACGTTTCGCTAAGGCACCGTGCCGTGCCGTGCCGTGCCATGGCACATGCAAGTTCGTCCAGTGGCAGTCCAGCAAGAAGGCCCTAGACTCTGCTCTGATCTCCTTGAGATCTCCTCACTTCACTCTCTCTCTCTCTCTCTTTTTCTTGTGCACAGCCACTGGTACCTTCGGGTTGGATGCGGATTTTTGCGCAACGTTAGCTACAACAACACAGCCCTCGTCGAGCGGGCCGGTCAATATGGAGGCGAAATATTCGGGGTTTCCCTTGACGGGGTACGGGAGTTACATTAAATTATCACAAGAGCGCCTTTGCTTTGCTCCATAATGTCGCGTTACCGTGCGCTATAATTTGGCGATCACACATTTTGATGATGGAAAACTTTGTTTGGTTTGGGGTTGTCTTGGGTGCCGCCGACTCCCCATTTGTCGTCCATTGAAGGCTGTCCCATGGTCCGTTCCGTTATCTTTTTCTCCTTCTACTTCTTCTTCTTCTTCTGCTTCTCCCGATCTCGATCCCACTTCCTGGTTCGAAGCGTTCGATTCTGGCGCGATAGCCTTGGCCTCGACTTGACATGACCCAGGGGCCGAGGCTCTCGGGGTTGAAGCGAGCGAGCGATGAGAAAGCTAACACACTTGAGCCACCGATATAGACACATATACATGCACACGGAAGAGTTGGAGAAGGGAAAGGCCCTGTCTGGCCCCCCCGCAATCCCGCCCTGTTCTGGGCAAACTATGCGTCTTTTGTTTTCCCACCAGTGGACGATGGCATCGTGCCGTGCGCCGCGCCACACCAACTTTATGCTGATTATCGGGAGCACAACACACATTCGGGACCCGGCAGCTCCGGAGCGATCCGGAGTGCTCGGTGATGTGATGAAGCCGTCGCCGATGATCGACCCGCTTTCGTGCACCGCCGCACACCAGACTGGGCAATCGCGCGCGCACCCCTTCGTCCCTCACTGATGGCGCTGCCCATGGTCGTCCTCAAGGTGAAAAAGGTGTTCCGCGTGGAGCGAATTACCGAAGGCACCCTAAATAGTGGACTCCCCCTTCCCCTTTTGGCCGTTCCCTTCGTTCGAGGGCGTGGAGTGGACGGATCGGGCTCGGAAAGGACGCACCCCGATGAACCCGGGGCCTACCATAAAGAGGTTATAAATCCTTATAAAGTTATATTTTCGAGTAAACATAAAATTTTATAACTTTATTACGAGGTTTGCGCGCTTCGATCACAGCGCCGCGGACAGACTTCACCTCGGTCCGGCCAGGCCTGGCCCGGTGTGTTCGATCTGGTGGTGGTGCTGTGGTCCGTGATCCCGATGAGCAATTGGGGGCCGAATGGCGTTGAGGCGTCGAAATGTTGCGCGATTTTTGTGGTGATTTTCGTTGGCCCTGGCCAAATGCCGATCGAGTGGTTCGAGTTCTTCTTCATTGTTTGCCCCATCTTCCTCCCGCTCTTTCCTTCATTTTGGGGTTTAATGTTTAATTTTCTGGTGTTTTGTTTTATTATTTTAGCTCGCTCGAGTGGGTTTGCTACTCGTGATTGAACCAATCCACCCAATCGATCGATTGATTACTGGGCGCACGGCACTGATCACTCGTCCCGCTCGGTGCATCATGCGTAATCACCGTTTAATCAATCGAAGCCCATCAACGCGGGATGGCCAACTGGTGACTGGTGACCAGACCAGACAGTCCTGATCAGCCTTGATTGAAAGCGATGTCAGAAGTGGGCTTAGTGCAAAAAAAAGGAGTTTGTATGTTCGCTGTAGTGTGGCATACATGTGAACGGCGCGGCGTGTGGCGGCACTAGATTTTAGGCTGCTGTCACCAGTCAGAAGGACTCTGACGCTAAAACTACCTATCCTAACTGCACACTACTTTCCCTACCACGACCACGGCACTATCTATGAAGCCTGGAAGCTCCTTACGCTAGACAGTTGCTCGGCTATGCCGGCTGGTGTCCGAGTAGAGATACCTCGGAAAGTACGAAAGTACTTCACATGTACGATAATGTACAGAGATAAATATATCACGCACATGTATACCAATCTCCAAGCCATCCCGCAACAATGCAATAATGCAACAGGATTATTACAAAGTATCACATAGCATAAATTCAAACCGTAGGGCAACATAAACCAAAATTGTTTATCGAAGACCGATACGCGATGCTGCGATAAGCCAAGCGTCAAGTGTCGCAATCCAAACATACACAACAAAGTATATCAACAAGCAGAACAGAACAGAATGAGAGAGAAATCATAATCAATCCAAAAAGTTAATCTCATTCTCGCTCACAGGAACTTACAGTAAACAAATTTGTAATTCAATATAAAAAGGCGATGAGCACCAAATAAAGTATGATTCTTGATCTGGACTTTCATCGGAGTACTTTTCCTTTGGTCCTCGCTGGTGATAACCTTCCCGGTTCACCATAGCTTGGATACCAATTGTCGAAAGAAAAGGTTGACAAGTCCACTCAAGCCGGTCCGGTAAATCGCGCGTCCACCCATGCCGGAAACAAATATCACAGTAGCAATGAAATAACATTGACCAAATAATGCACAGCTGTCTCATTTTACCGGGTTTTACCAGATGTTCTCATTGCGGAATTTTCTTTCTAAATATTCCACGTAGAACAGGGCAAAGAAGGATCATGTGGAAATTGTACTTGCTAAGCAAAGGTTGAAGTCAAGGCATAATGTTGATGAGTAGATGATACACTAGTTAGATTTGAGATTAGACTTAGACTTATTAGTTTAAGATTTTTCTCAAAGAATTTTTTTTCTAGAAATGCTTATTGTTTGTGAAAAAAAAACAATACTAGATCTCCAAGTTGATTGTGTGAGCCCAAATTGGCCAAATGGTTGGGACCTCCAAGACTCTCGAATTGTTTAAAAACTGAAACGAAACAGGAGTATTTGGCCTAGATTCTGACTATACGAATATCATAGAGCTGGCAATATATTAAACAGTATACCATGTCAAGAAAGAAGTTATTCAGAAATACTCGTTGAGATTTGCAGGCGTCCAACAATGGCCCTTTTTAATACCAAGAAGAGCTAAGCTTATTGTGCGACTAATACCCCGGACGACTACGGGTACTTCAAGTATTTGGCCGGATTTTTCTAGTGTTCAGCTTACCTTGCAACCTTCACATGTAAATGCACCGAAATGAAATCCTGCAGCTGGTTCTCCGCATACTTTACATTGTTGATTCATCTGAAACAATATAAAAAAGTAGAGATTGTGATTAAAATACCGTTTCAACACATTGTTTTGTTTTTTAAATAACATTTCGTTGCTAAAAGACTCTACAAACCAAGAGCTTTCCCTGGTCAGCCAATCTGTCACTCTTTGAACGATGAAAGGTGACTGCGAGAGCGAGAGCTTAATGTTGATGAAGAGACAATTATCGAACCATCTTCATCAGTTTCGCAAGTGGGCCACACGGCAACACTAAACCATGGGGACCGCTGGCACCGACCGATGGTTTCATAAATCAATGTACGATTTTGCCACCGACAGTGTCGATGGGTGAGTAAGATGAAAGATAAAAATGTAACAGGTTTCCACGAAGAGGGTCCTATAACACTTTCGTAAACCCTGATCGACCTGCCTGATCGATGCCGTCTTACTTTAACCTTTTGCCCCGATCGGTAGCATCAGCACTGATGACGACACCATGTCATGGAACAGACAGGGAGTTTGTGGGACATTCCTGAAAGATCGATTGGAGAGGATCAGGTTGAGCAATTTATTCCGTCGCCACAAGATCTGTCTGTCCTCTCTTTCACTTTGCCGGCAAACGCACCGAACGCACTAGAACAATGTAATGTCTGCCCGGCAAATGTCACTCCGGTGGACTCATTAGGTTCGATTTTGCTGAATCCTGGCTGCGCATCCAATGAGTACATTCTGTGTGACAGGGCGGGAAGGTGGACGAACGGTGGGTCCTCCAGGGGTAGACTTTCACCGGTGCCCCCTTCCAGCAAATTGCGCTCCAGACCTCACTCGCACAAACACGCAGCTCGTCTCCTCGGGCAGCAGAAGAATCTGCGTCCGAGCTTGGCGTGCGTGCGAAATGAGCAGGAATAATAATTACCAGGAGAAGTGCGGCGTGTGCACCTCACGCGGTTCGTCTCTCAACTTGCTCTCTCTCTCTATCTCTCCAAGTGTATTGGTGCGACTTAGCTTAGTGCGCGCATTCGCACGCACAGAATCATTACAACCTCATTACCATTCATGAGAGCAGCAGCAGCGCAGTTGAGCGCACAGTTGTAAACAGTGATGCGCGCATTTGTCAGTATCGTCGCGCAAACGTCAGTTGCGATCGTCGACGCAGACGCTGGAGGTGACGGTGTGCACCACCCCTCCGTTGCCCGACCAGCCAATGGAATGTGGCGGAGAGTGACAGATTTCTTGCCTCCTCTCCACTCGCTGGCGACCGCACCACTATACACAGTGGTGACTGACGGTGCCGGCTGACGAATCCTCCTGGGAGGTAGCATTTCCATGTAATTTTATTCCGCTTCGTAACAAATTAGATTATTGTAGAAGCGCGCGCGCGCTCGCGCACACGCTCTAGGGGGGGCCTCCAGTCAGTCGCCACAGTCAAAGGCGAGAGAGTGCCGGCACCGATAGTACCTGCAGCTAGGCCTAGGATAGTCCGGACCGGCCGGCCACATTGCCTATGGATGAGGCAAGGCGCGCACACACTCTTTGAGACCTTTGAGAGCGTCGTCTCCATCGCGGCATCCGCACTGGAGCCATTCTGTCAACGCACGGTGCCAAGAATATATGCGCATTCGAGGCAGAAGGAAGATCCGGGGCCTATGCGGCGTGTGCGTCGTCTGGTGAAAGTATGTTTATGAGTTTTCAAAGTTCAAACCCATCTGGTGCTCCAATATGGTGCTGCCTGGAGTCTTTTCTGTGCGTGGTGTGCTGCACTTGTTGACATTCGTTCGCGGTTTTTGTTCGTTTGTTAGTCGGCGTCCAGATTATGGGATTATCTGGGAGAATGTACGGAAAGGGACTTCGTATCTGCGCCAGATTATCTGGTGAATGGCGAGTAACCTTTAAGGTACCTTGAACTTGGCGAAGTTTGTGTGAACATGGTGCGGGGAATAATGTTTCCAACGATCTTTTAGCTCGGGATAGTAAAACGATAAGGAAAGCTGGTATAAAATGACAAGAATGATACAGGAAAAATGATTGAAATGTTATTTCTCTCTGTCATCTATATTCTGGAACTATTATCCTGAGCTATTATAGTGCAGACTCTAGAACTACACAGACTCTGATACATATAATCTTCTGGTACGGACGCAGAGTTAGCATACATTCATAATATTGGGTCTTCTGAACCAATGGATGGAAAGGGAATCGTGTCTGGATGTGATTATTTTGCGTCTACGCTATAAGATAATTTGTAATATCAAATATTGGTGCAGAGACTAATCTTTGAAATTGTTTTAAAGACTTTTTAAGTCAGGACAGTCATACGGCAAGGACAGGACATATAAAATGATAAGGATTGTAAACGAAAAATGTTCGAAAAGTCATGACATGTCATATGGCATTGGCCATCTTTCGCATTGGGCACATGCCTTGGGCTCCGCGCTGGTGTGGGTCCCCAAATCATGCAAGTTTGGATTTGGCTTGAATATAATTCAAAGGCAACCGAATCAAAGTAGATTCCCTGATTTTGCCCAACGAGATTTTTTTTCCTCGCATTCCCAACTTTCGTGAACTAATTGGACTAACACTGATGAAATTCAATCGAATTCAAGTGGGCGCAATCCAAATCAAATTTCACATCCTGGATTTTTCTAAACTTCCTCGAATGTCACTATCACTAATTTGCGATTATCACTAATTTGCGATTCGAAGGAACTAATTTGATGACCCAGCACGTGGCTATGATGGGCACTGTTTTTGGTGCGAACAAAAGACTTGGCCCTTTAGATTTAAGCGACGAACCCGGTTCGATCATTGTGTTCACATAAAAAATCTGACAAAAATCGAAAAAATATGAAATTCAAACAAAAGTCAACGGGGCTACCTGGATAAACTTATAATCTATCAAAAGAATTTCGATGTGTATTTTTCTGATGACCGTGATGCGCCCAGTTACGATGGGCACCGGAAAGTAGCTTTACGTAGACGCACCTTAACACATGTGATGCCGTGGATGAAGGCTACATATATAAATTAAAGTTCCGTATTCGTTTCAAGAACATTTAGTAACTGAAAAGAACTAAATATCCGATATTGATTAATATTGATTAATGTTTTAGGGGGACTTCAGTAATTTCTGCCAAAAAAAAAGGATCATTTGTGAAGACGTTTTGTGTCGTATCCTTCCCTTTTACTTGTTTATGTGTATGGTATGTTAAACTACAACTTTTGACGAATATTTAGTTCGTTTTGGGAAAGATTTATTAAAACCAAAAATGTGTGAAATCGGCCCATCCGTTCTCAAGTTATGGGCGAAAGCTTCCAATTACGAACACGACAACTATTTTCTGTTAAAAAATTGACATTTAAGCGAATGTCTACGAATCTGTGAGATAATATGTCGGAGCAACGAGTCCCTTTTTTCGAGAGTCGAGTGCATTTGGTCACGAAATCTTATGATTCGGCCATTGATTTACGTAAATGAAGAATTACATTGGAAGACATTTCGTAGATTGCACAACAAAGGCCCAAGATCCCTTTTCAGCTGCAAACTATACACGAACCACATCCAAGACATTCGCTTAGATCAAGATAGTACCCGAGCCAACAGCAGCGCACTCCGTGCTAAGGTATTTTGCGGAAAGATTAACGGGCTGCGACCATGAAAAGAACACCACCACTATGCACCTTGTCTGAGGATTCAGCATCAGCAGCAGCAGCACCGACGCTCACCAGCTAACTACTTCAAATTTGATCTCGTTTCGCCTGGAAAAAAAACCCCTTCGCTAACCGCCAGTTAGCACTTTTATAATGCAATTTATGGAGCAGCAGCGGCCTCGGGTGCTCGGTGTGCGTGCACCGCAGCACAATGGCACCGATACCGATCCGATTGATGCAGCACGGGCTGGCTGGCTGGCTGGCTGGCATTCGAGGAGCAAAAAGTGCGAAGCAGCACGCCTGCCACGGCCATAGCACGGTCACCGTCTAAGATCCCCCCTCCCGGACCGCCGTCGGTGATGATCACATACGGTTTGATAAACTCTCCTTACACGATTGTAAAGCAATTTGTATCGACGACTCCATAAAAGGTGCGACAGAAGCAAACGGAAACCGACCGACGATGCCGCTGGTGCCGTGGTGCTGCTCTGGGCTTGTGGGACCGCTCTGCGCGTTCGTACCAGTTACTGTCGGCCGCTACACATTACAAGTTGGTACGCCGGATCGGCCTTTACGGTGACAGTACGCACCGTGCGCATCGCACTGCACTGAGCATTGGCACCGCTTCGGCACGTTGCCGGTCCAAAGGTACTCAATTTGTTCGTAACCGTTAGGAGGACCTCCTTTCACGTCGTGGCGTCAACTAATTTCCTGCAATCGACGCGCAGCAATCCCTGCAAACATCTTGTGGCCGTACTGCAATCGGAATCGGCGTTCGTCTCGGAGTTTCCGCAAATGACTCCATTCCATTCGGTGAAAACATAATTAAGGGAATCGAAGTAAAACGGAGTGGGGGAAAGAAGCGTCCAGATAGATCCCCGAAATGTGAGGATCACACGCTACCACCAGCTACGCAGTCGATCGATCTACATTGGCGAAGCACCTCGCACAATGAACCATTCTAAGCCTTGGTGCGATCTTTCACGCCAAATGGTGTTACTACTTTCCATTCTTGGCGCTCCCTTTCCTGGTTCTGTTCCCTGTTTGCTGATTCAGGAATTTCCAACCTTACCACGGATCCAATAAGCTTCGATCGAGCAAGCATCGGAGTCGCTCTGGTGCGATCGTATTAATTATTGGAAGGAAGAGGTCGCAAAGGAAAGTGTATCGCACCATCGATCGGTGTTCGGCGGCGCACAAAAACCGGAAACAAGCTCGATCGCATAATTTACCAGCCAGCCAGCGAGCCAGCTAGACAGCCAGCCGGTCAGCATGCGTTCACCTAACATCGTAAACACCCTGGGACCCCAAGAAACCGAGTAGGACACCCTCCTAGTGCCTTCGTCTTCATGATTCATTCATCTTCATTTGCTGCTACACATCGGGCGGCCATGTTTACACCTGACACCGCCTAATTTCAAGAAGAGCGCTTCGCGATCGCACTTGTCGGCCGTTTCGGGGTCACCCTCCCTAATTCTGCGCTTCCTTTGGAGTTCCTCCCGAAGACCGACGGAGGGTTCCAGCATCGCACCACCGATCGATCGATCGGTGTGGTGCTCCCATTTCTCGCTCTCTGTTTGTTTCTTTTTCATTTCGTTGGCATCCAAAGGTGATTTCGGTTGGAGTTGGAGTTATCAAAAAAGTGTACACGCCACGAGGGGACCACCGGACTCACGGCGCGAACTTCATTAGGAGGGAAACTGGTTTCGATTTCCTTCTCTCCTCCCGATCACCCCCAACCCCCACCCTCTTACCGGTGATCGTGATGGTGTGGTATGGCTGCTGGAGCGGACAGGTTGGTGACGGTGGTGGTGATGGCCGGGATGGTCTTCTTTAATTTGTAACTCCAAAAATCCGTAACACGACCCCGCCGCTTGGAGAAAAGATGATAAAAAATAGCATCGTCTATTTTTATTGTCCCGCGTACCTCCATTCCGGCTCCGTTGCCGTCGTCGACGTCTTCGTCGTTGGAGCGAAATATTTGAATAACATTGTCAGCCGCGTTGGGAAACTTGGGATTTTGTTTTCATCTATTTTTAGTACTTGACGCGCTAGATCCTGATAAACAATATCGGTTACGATATGACGATTGATCGAGTTGTCAGCGGGTTTAGGGATCCGGATTCACTGATCATTTTCGCTGGCAGGGGTCACACTGATTGAGTATCCTAACCTATCCTATTGATGGGCATTTGTTGAGGAACTTTTGTTTTTAAACGTTTATCATTTGAAACGTGATAGGTTTAGGAACTAAACAAGCGTAAAAAACCTTCTGTATGATGTGCTGAAATGTTTGCGTAATTGATGGAATTGGTCACAAATGGATAAGTGGATCATCGCACAAAAAATATTGAAAAATACGATCGGAATTACGAATTAACGTCAAAGGCCACCAATCTAAAACTTTAACCAAAGTACGTTTGCGAGAAGATTGTTTGTTTGCCTACAAGCATCGAATCTATAAGGTTTGAAAAAAGGGGACCTAATAAACAAAAAAAAACAACTCAAAAATGGTTAAACAAGGACTTGACAAGCTAGATCGATGTTTGTACATGTGTTTTAAAATACACTTAAGCCAGAAATTCTTAACGCCACTGCCAACTAAGGTACCAAGATGAAGTTTAATAAGGTTTTTAATCATAACTCTTCTAAAATGATCTGGCTTTGACAAGGTAAGTTGCAACTAACGTATGCATTAAAAAAAAAGACATAATTTGAATCGTGATAAAAAATAAACTATGACAGATAATTGAGTTTTGTAAATTACGTGTGAAAAAGAAGTTTATCAGTTTATCAGCAAATAAATTTGGCCCCATTCTGAGCAGGATTCTGGCAGTTAACCGGTAATTTCGACAAGGCAGACGAAAACATGTTTGTGCACATGTTTTTCAACTCTTTCTGTGCATTTTCAATCAATTCCTCCTCCGTTTTTGAAAATGCACAAACCGCGTAATAAAGTTGCTTTACATTTTTTGCCATCACGATTAGAGTTCGACTGATAGAGCTTTCAAATTTTGTCTGATGACTCATGGATAACTAATATTGATGCTACATTTTTAGTTTCGGCAGTGCGGTTGACGTTTTGCTCATGAAAAATCGGCAAATTTTGTCTCTTTTTTTATGCATACATTATGTACAGAAATCATGTTATCTCGTTCAGAATGCGACTATGCACTGCAAAACTTAAGGAATAGAATGTATGATCGCGTCTCTAGTGATTAAAAGAGTCTCCTTCCGTTTGATTGGACTCACAAGAACCCACGGAATTTCAAGCGAGATACAGCCATCTGCCACTTTAGTCGGAAGGTGGCTCTGTGATCCTGTCGTAATTGAGTTGATTCCAGAAGATTTTCTTAATCCTTTCTACTCCTCTTAACTCCGTAATATCGTGGAAAAATATTGTCCACCTGCTGTAATTTGAAGAAACATGTAAAAGTAGCTCTAGAAGCTATGGACATGAAGTATTAGGGAATTACAATAGCCCTCGAAATTGCTCAACAGATGACTTGCAAACTGTAATATATCGATGATAGTATTTATTGGAATCTCTTTTTCGATATTTTTCTCTAAAGTACAACCAAACAACTACACTCGGCTCTACTAAAGATGTCGCGAAGCCTGATCTTGCGAGAGTAAACCTGTCTTGAAACAAAAAGGAGATTTTTTCCCAACGAACCGAGCCACGAAGTGCATGTTTCCCCTTCTTGCCCCATCCCCTCGCACTCCTCCACAAGACACGTTTTCCATCCTGTCGGCATGGAAAATTGATTCATAATTGTGTCAAAATTTTCTCAACAACACATGTCACACCTCACTACGCAGCGGCAAGCTCATTTGCATGACCGCCTTCATCGCTTGTTCGTCTTCATTTCACCCCCCCCCCCCCCCCCTAAATAAGGTGAACGGACGTGCGCGCGCGCGCGCACTCACAATATCGATCGTACCACGGACGCAATTGTGCTCACGTTGCGCTCGATGATCGATCAATTCTCCCATCGAACTGGCTTGACCAAAAGGCAGTGATGGTAGCCGCCACCAAACACCAACGCCACTGAGCCTCTGGGATGGTCTGGCAGCTGAATTTGCATACAATTACGATGTAAATGAAGAAATATGGCGCTCGTTTAAAATTCAATAATTTGCACTTGCTCTCGACTGATCGCGCCACGCTCGCACGGTGACCTCGTTCGGTGGATGCATCACCCGAAATTTGTCAAACCCTCCTGATCCGTAACGCATCCTGTTCCGTTCCGCGGAGCGGGAGACGCACGCTCCTCAGATGATTTCCACCCCCCCGGGAGATGGTACGTTCGATGAAGCGACACGCAGTCCCAACATGGCCATGGATAATGATGTCAATTTGTTCCAATCAGCAGTGATATTGGAAGGCAAAAAGGTAAACGAACTGTATCAAACTGTGTATATGTCAGAGCGGAGCCGGGGGCGCCCTGCCATGCTCGTGGCTCCAGCTGTGTTATAGATATTTAATGATACGATTATTGATCCTTTCGAAAGACTGTGGCGCTGTGTTTAATGCATCGTCATTTCGCTAGACCACTCCGCCTCACCTTCATCCCTGCCCGATCCAATCAACAAACACTTCCAAAATGAGGGACGACCGAGCGAGCGAGCGAGCGAACGATCGAGTGTCGACCACTGCCTCCCTGGTGGACCCCAGTTTATGCGTGTTAAACACTCCATCACGAAGCTAAAAACCCGAGACACCCGAGATAGGCAGCCGAAACACGGTCAACGGGCAACAATCCGTCCGTTCCCACCGACGCTGGCATAGACTCCGGCGGTTGCGGAGCGTTTCGTCAAACATTACGCAGCCATATTCCCGGCGCGATTTGGACGCGCGATCGGCGAAGAAGTTGTAAATCTAATTTAAAGCGATGATAATCTTTCACGGCTTTGGCAGCTCGACTTCGGCCATGTCTTTATAATTAATTAGACCGTCAACGGTGTTGGTCCGTGGTCCGTGGATGGTGGCCGGCTGGCTGGCTGGCTGGCTGGTTGCAAAGCACCGGAGGCAATAAACGAGCCAACAGACCTGTCAGCGTCCAGTCGTTCAATCGTCACAATCGATACCCCCGAAATGAGCGCGGTAGCACACAGTAGCTGTCGACACTGAGTCCGTGAGAAATCAATTAGCTTGGCCCTCGGGAACGGGTCGGGACGGGACGGAGCGGAGAACCAATCATCATCATCGGTTTGGCCATCGCCTGTCGCCACACTGTTGTCTAGGGCCGGTGATGGAATGGCATCAAACAGGCTTAAACGGTGCGCGTAACTTTCTCAAATTAGCCTGGAGCGAGTGGAGGAGAGCGCAAACATTGATTTTTCTCCTTTCCGGACTGTCGATACGCATTTGACCGGACCGGGGGACGTCACGACACTAAGTTGCAAACGTATCGTGCGCTCGAGTGCGTCTTTCGTGCGGAGAAATAACAAATGACTTCATTGCAGGCGACGAACCCCCGGGCTCAAATCGCTTTCATCGCGGAAAGGTATTGATTTATTGCCGCGTTCAATCGGCGTTCCAGGATGCACTAGTTTTATTTTTTATTTTTGCTCTTCTCCTCCTCCTCCTTATGATATGTGGAGACTGACAGGACAGAAACCGGTGGACAACGTAAGGTGCACGTGTGTAAGCGAAGGAGGGGGGGGGGGGGGGGGGTTGGGCGACGTTAAGGTGCATGACCACAGTAGCAGCTTTCAGTTAAGAACTGTCCAGGAAGAGGTTTAAATAAAGTTGTTAGCGTGACCGAGTGGGCATGAAGATTTGAGAAGTTATCTTGATTGGAATTTCACTGTAAAGAACTTTCAAAATCTCTCTCTATATAAATAATGACCAAATTAATTTGTTTTATAATTTTTCGAAAGAATATACTTTCCGCGGAAGGAAATTAATCCGTTCAAGGGGGACTTCGATATTTTCGGGCCAAAAAAAGGCCCGTGGGCATGTCGTCGAAAGGGTACTTTTTACAGTACCCATCGTAGCGACATGACGGTTCATCTGAAATATGCAAATCGATATTCGTTAGAAAGATTATAAGTTTGTCTAGGTAGCCTCGGAGAGTTTTGGTTGATATTCCAGTTTCTCGATTTTTGGCAGATTTTTGAAGTTGAAAAAGTGATGCTTTTTGTGATGGTAATAAAAAAAGCAGCTTAACACTATTTTAAAAAAAAGTATAAACAATTTTTATGATATCTTGACGGGGCTACCTGGCAAAAAGTGTACAAATTATGTGTAAAAAATTTCAAAACGATCGGTCCAGTAGTTTTCACGCTACGATGGGCACCGTCTTTGAAAACGTTGATTTTGGGAAACGCTCTTCACAGTAGTGAGCTGCATGGAGCCTTGTATGAATCTCGGATGTTCAAAAATCTGTATCTTTCTCAGATTTTCTTCGATTGATCCAAACAATTTACACAATGTTCTTGAAAGGGTCAGCATTCAGGGAAAAATGTTGTCGCAAACATTTCGAAAAACATGTGTCACAAAAAAAATAAATACCGAAGTCCCCCCTTAAATCAATTTTTTGTGTGCTAAAATCTCAATTAGTGCACAATTATTCATTTGCGACAAGCAAATACACTTGATACACAAATATACGTTTAGAGTTGCAAAACTAAGTTGCTCCCGTGGCCTTGATTCAGAAATAAACTTTCCCATGTCGCCAAATCGACAGTCAATGAAAGTTCCCTTACTGCGAAAGTGTTACTATCGTGGTCATGCACCTTTACCCCCGGGCCAACCAAGCAAGCAAACAGACACACATCGACAGAAGACATGATTTTGCATGCACTTGCCTTGTCGATCGGTCGGTCACTCTGCGGTATCCTCTCGTTAATGCCAGAGGTCACTGCATTCTGGGCATCCGAAAACTACCGAATGTCGAACCTCGCCGGCAAAGGGGGATTGATGGGAGCTGTCAGTCTTAATTAAAAATAACATTCCACAACCCCCCCGGGGCACCGGGGCAACAGTCTTCACGCCTTCCAAGCAAAGAAGAAAAAAAAAGCCTGGGAGCAGATCGAGGGCACTCACCCCTGGCGGTGCAGGATTGAATCGATAATCACGCCGGTGTCCGGAGACTACCTCGTTGACCTCAACGCCGTCGGGCCGGCCATTTCACGACGCACACGCGCACCTGAACATGGTCCTGACGGTGCGGAAATCGGAAACGAATCAAGACTAATGGCTCTCCATATCACAATGGATGTTTGGCGGGGTTGGAATGGGTTCAGCTTCTTTTTTTTGCAGCAGCAGCAGCAACAACAAGAATTTGCAGCCAAATTTTGGAGTCCGTACGAAAAGTAATGTTAAACCCAGGCTTTATGAATGGTTTATGAAAACCATTGCAATCATTCGCAATAGTTACCAACCAGCTTTCTGCTAAATAACTTTCCTTAAAATTCCTTAAAATATTTATTGTCAATTGAAATGCTTTGGGTATTTTTTTATTAATTTGTATATTACGCCACAGCTAAAGGAAATGCCATCTTGCCTCTTGGTGGATTGCGAACAATCCAGAACGTGCTGTAACTCTCGCTGCCACAAACTAACTGTAAAGCATCACAAAGCGAAATATTAAAATGAATAATGATAAACTTTTTAATTCAGAGCAGCCGAATCCACCGGTGCATCGTTGCATCGCACCACCAGAGGACGGACGTGCTGCACCAACCCGCATTTTCCCTGCTACACCAATCCGCCATCCTCGGCAAACAATAACAAATTGAAATTCTATCGATTTTGAATTGGCAGCGATACATGGGCGTCGATCGTGTGCGTTCTGCCGGTGCTTTTAAAAGCTGCGACTGCTGGTCACCACGAGAGATGAAAAAGGGGTGGCAGATGACGGGTGGAAGGGGGCTAAAAGAAGGTGCGAACATAAACCGGGAGGGAAATAAAAGAATGATGCATAAATTTAAAATTTAAGTGGAGCAACCACCCTCCAACCCCCAAAGATCGACCACAGAGACCTCCAGCGACACTCTTTTGGGAGGGGTGTGAGAGAGAGAGAGAGAGAGAGAGAGAAAATGCGGAACTCTCGATCATACCCACAAACAACATAGCATCGCACCTTTTGGGCCGTCATCGTCGTTGGCGACAGTGGGAAACGATGGAATCGATCGGACCTGATCATACCGTGCTGTAGTAGCCTTCCCACATTCCCATCCTTCCTTCGTAGCTCCAACATGTATGCTCGCGCACGAGGTCGCGCTGGACAGCGGCCCTCTCCTGCCCGCTGGTGAGCTTGATAAATGACTTTATTAAAATTTTTAACATTTTCTCCAAACGGAATTATTTTCCCTCGCCTTTGCGCCATTTTTCTTGGTCAGAGTCAGAGTCATCCAGCCAAAAAAGGGGAAGAAAAATACAGCAACCACTCAGGTGCCACCACAGTGTTGTGCTTTGCACATTTGCTTACGGCACCTCCATCGTAGAGGTTTCGCGCAAACGGTTTACACCGGACTGAGGCGACTCATCTGCCGTATCTACATTCGCTCAACGCTCGAAAGCTTCGCGTCAACGCTCGCGGCAATCTGGAATGTTATTTTCTTTTCTTCCCGGCCACTTAATATAGGATAGAGATAAAGTGATAGAGAGAGAGAGAGAGAGAGAGAGAGAGAGAAGGAAGGAGCTGATCAGGAATTTGAGGTGTAAACGAATTACTAAAAATTAAAAAGATTCGTACAAATTCGCCCAACGGTTGAAGGATACATCTCCGTGCGACAAATGTGCATTCGTCGGGATAAGATGTATTTATAACTTCTACGCAGCAGTAACTTTGCTGCAATCGCAATCTCCGGTCAGGTGGGGGGGATAGCCTTACGCTTGAACCATAGTCAACACTCGTTACTGGATCGCTGCACACAGAAAAAAAAAACAAAACAATAAAAAAAATCCAAAAAAGCACATCCCAAGCGCAGTGACAAATGGTTTCCGATTGAGACACCGTCATCCTGGAGAGGGGGGAGTTTTTTCGGGGGAGTTGGCCCACTATCTTTGTCTCGTAAATTGGCTTAACGCGCATTTCGTACCATTTTGAAGACATAATTTATATACATGCTGATCCCTCCCGTAGGTGTGGAAGTGAATCTTCGCGCGTCGACCGGTGGACCAACGAATCAAGCCGTTACGATGGAGAGAGAGAGAGAAAGAGAGAGAGAGAGAGAGAGAGAGAGAGAGAGAGAGAGAGCAAAACACACGATGGAAAATGAGATGGTTAATGTTGAGTAATCTGAGCTAATGATGTGTGCATCCGGTATCCGCGCGACGTTGGATCATGGATCTCTGACGATTTTGTACACCGATAAATCCATTACTAAATTAGCCGGCCTTAAAATGGGGCTGTATCAATTCCGGGTAATAGACTTATTCTGCGGGAATGTGACATTACCGGGAACGAGATGGCTCAGATAATTTACCGGTTTATGTGGCCATAGTTTAGGTGCTAAAGGGTAATTTAGATCTCCCTTATCTACTGTTTATCTACATTAATTGTCAATTTGACCTATATAGCGTATACGAACAGACGACTTGCTTCGTCCTGAATAAACATTTGCCGATCAACGGAAGATTGTATCAACATATCGCCCAGTGTGATCCGACATGATTAATTGAAATTGTCACAAAGATGATAATATTTATCCAAACAAATGACCGAAGATCGTTATGTTCGCACCAGTCCGAATGGTTTGGAGTGAAAAAACGGAATGCACACCCGACACCCGACAATTGACCGGGACCCCTGTGTCAGCATGTGGTATTGATCCGCAAGAACAAACCGTTTCCCAACGCTTCCTTTGAACTTTCGTAGTTCTTTCACAACAGGATACTTTCACTAGAAAAAAAAAACAAACCGTGTTGATTAATGATGATGTGCTCCTAGGATATTGTTTAGGATTCGCAAGGGGAAACTATTGATCTGGCTGTGAAAATGTGTGGCATTCGGTGCTAATTTCGCTTGCCAGCTGATCACCGTGAATGTAGAGCGAGAGATATCCACGATGATTGATGGATTGTAAAAAGTTCACTTTTTACAAATTCGATATTTATAGTCTCTATATGTAAAAAGCGAAAGCGTATTGGTGAAAAAATGGATGTTTCAACAGTCGGTTATACAAGTGACCTGGTATTCAGTTACAATCCTATTCTGCATTCCAGCGTGGATGCCATGGCATCGATTGGATCGAACGAAAACACTACCCCTTAATAACTTACTCGACACATACGCACTGCCTATGCCCCAGGTATACCAGGCCCTCTCATTGACATCTGTCTCGATTATTGGCACCAACAGTTAGGAGATGGTTCCTAATCCTACTCGAGACTCACACGGCCTATGGTGCCCCCCCGGGGGCCACAACAAACCTTCATGGAGCTCTCCCCGCGTGCTAACGACTGTGGATGGACGCTATAATCTTCATGCCGCGCGCTCGCACTCCAAAGCCCAATCACTCATTACTCGCCGACATAACCGGTGCTACCTTTCCTGTGCCATCCATGCAGTGCCGCATCGCGAAGTGATGGGAAAAGATGCAAACACCTTCTGCTGCACTCTGGTGGCGCGGTGGCGCTCGTTAGCGGATTGGATCGGTGTGCGATTGGCGCGGATTCGAATGTACGCCAGCTGTACGCACCCACCGTACCGTGGTTGAGCACCGTGGTGAAGTGTGATTGAGATTCTGGTGAAAATCTCACCAGCCAGCCAGCCAGCGCTCGCCGCTGTAAAAACAAATAATTTAGATTCGGGTGTTGTGATTCGTACAAAACGACCAGCAGCTAGCTCGTGTGTGCAGCCACCCTCCAGGCCCTCGAGACGGCTCGAGTCGAAGGCCCGAACTGCGCTGTGGCTAACGCGTCCAGGTGCTTGATTATGCTCGTGCGAAAAAAGGAAAAACATGTTTATTACCGGACCGGAGACGTGGCGAGGGCAACCACTGGGTTGATCACATAACCATATGATGATGATGATGATGATGAGGAGCAGCAGCGGAGATGATGCAGGTCATGACGTTGGTGTCAATGGTGGTGTAACGTTTTGCGTACTCGTGGTGCAGCTGACGAGAAGCTGGGCCCAAGGATAATGCATACCTGGGTATGGGACCCAGGGTACGGCAACAAAGTAATCGAGTAAACCCGAATGTCCGAGCAAAGCCCTGAACCAGATGGGTCGGAATCGCTTTGCAATTCTCGAAATATCGGAGATGCATTGCCGTGATTGCCTTCCGATAATGATGATAATGATGATGATGATAATAATGATGATGGGACACCTTAAATTCCCCAAAAAGGATTGAGTGCTTCGTGATATCTTTATGATAGTCAAGTATTTTTCCCCAACAACGTTCTTTCTTGTAACTTGTTGGAATAAATAAAATTCACTTCTATGTCACAAACTTTACATAATTTTAATAAAAGTAATGAATATTTTCCCCGCAGCCAACCTCATACAAAATCGAGCATTTTTTTAAATGGGATTTGTTGATTTGTTTGTGATATCTGGAAGAATTATTAGGAATTAAAGGAATAGGAGGAGGGCTAATTACAAACCTATATTCCTTCGAATAACAAAGAGATGAGTATCATGACTCTTAAGTATTCTGGTATCAGTCCATTGATTATTTTTGTGGATAAATATCACCCCAAACTAATCAATTCCTAATCAGAATGGCAGCATCAAAGCTGTCAGTAGAATATCCGAAGTTGCAAGCTTGTTGCTCTTCTCTTGTTGTGTTTGTTTGCTTTTAAGTAATGCAAACTAATTGAGGTTATTTTCTCAATACTATGATCATCTGCCTAGCTACTTGACCTTGTGGACCTAATTGATCGCCTAATGAATAGAGAAGTGTCGCGTCTGAAAATATTTTCCCATGGAAAAATTTCAAAAACAATCTTAAAATCATTAATACACTAAACAAATAAGAGAAGTACACATTTTTCTCGCCTGAGGGATAGCAAGATGGCCCGGGTAAATGTCCTTAAATTACTGTTAAAAGAAATCCTGCGTAATGCAAAAGCGTTGTACATCCAAAAGCATACAACCGCATGTAATGCTTGGGCGTCGGATGCCAAAAAAAACCCTCCAAATAACCTACCGTACCGACGCAACGAAATTAAATCACGTTCTGTGTGCATCAATGCCACCCCACCACGGACACGCAATACACGGACCTTAAGTGGCCGAAAAAAACCAATTTTCTGATTGAAATCTTTGCCCCTGGCACATCGTAAAAACGTGGACTACTCCACCTCAGGTCATGTGCAACTGTAGGAGGAGAAGGGGGAGGAGGAAGAGAGGGAAGAGGCTTTCGGGAATGCTTGAGGGTGTTTTTTTGTTAACAAATAATTAAAACGATATTACAGCGGAGCGACGGTCCCAAGAGTCCACTCGATGGTGGCACGGAAGGGGACACGGTAACGGCAGCTCCTGGTGACGAGTTTCGCTTCAAACTAACTGGCCCAGGGTGCTTGTGCTCCTCGCCTCCCTGATGGCGATACTTTCCTTCGTTGTTGTTGTCGTCGTCGTCGTGATCGTCATGCGTCGAGATCAGTCAGTGAGTCAGTAGGTTGAAAACATTAATTGGTTAACGCCTTCTGTTTCTCCCCGACAACGACGACGACGACGCCGCGGTTCGTGCGTTTCGCCAGAAGCCGCGGCCAGCAGTAAGCTTGAAGGACATCCGGAAGGTGAACGTTGTACGCGGAGCGGCTCCGAATTCTCCTTTAGCTCGTGGCCGTTTGGCTTCTTTTTTGCGTGCAGTCCTCAGCCGAGTGACTCTTTCAGGAGAAAAGAAAAAACAACGGTCCGCGGTCATTCGCATCTTTGTTTTGCGCGAATTCTTTATTTACCCGGCAACCAACCAACAATTCTGTATTCCGTTTTGGCTGCTCGCGCCCCCCTTCCGCTCGATCTTGGATTGTTTCACTTTTACGTGACTCTCTGTCAACGACCTCACGCGGGTTCCCGCGAGTAGCAAGCGAGTAGTGTCCGATGCATCAGCATCAGCTCCCGTGTTTTATGAAAACGGCAAAACGGAAACAAACGGTTTTGTTTCGACCAAGTTGCCCTTAGTTGTTGGTTCTTTTTCTGAGGTCCACATCAGGAGCATTATTGCAGTCGGTCAGTACACCCAGTCGTACGCCCAGTCGTCGATCCGTCGTGTCTGATCTGCTGACCCAGATAATTCGTAACTTATGTAAGGACGTGCTCCTGCTAGCTAGCCGGAGCTCTCCACCATTTCTGGACAGGACTGAAACCGCCAACAGCATCATCATCATCATCATCATCATCTGCGGCAGCTGCTGCTGCTCATCTTCCCCCCAAGGGCGGAGAACCGGACTGATCACCTCGCATGACGTGTCTGGCGATGCTGTACGCACGCTAAATTAAGCCAGGTCACTCGAGAGGCAGTCCTGTCAAGTGAAGAATCATAAGCATCGCAAGCACTCAATCAACTTCCAGCGAGTTACCTACCGAGGTCCACGATATCGGTACCGCAGAATGAGGTAGCAGCCAACCTCCTGGTGGGTGAGGGATTCACCTACATAGAGAGAGAGAGAGTGAGAGCGGAAGGAGTTTCGCTTCTTTTCACCAAAAGCACATGACCGATGGAAGCTTGATAAAATTATTTAAATTACGCTGGACAAACTGGCCGCGTTTTCTTTTGTCCGGAGGTGCGCGCCCCTTGAAGTGGGCGACCTAGAGGGCCATCATCACCGTCGTTCGTCGGGCGCACCAACGCAAGTGCTACGACGTGGGCGACCAGAAGATCCCCCCCAAAAAAAAAAAAGTGTAATGCGACCTCGTGGAGGTGGAGAGATGAGTTCAGATCGCGCGAGCGATGATTGAGAGCGCTTGCGTGGCTGCGTGACATGTAAACCTTGTCGCATCTCCTTCTGGACACGCACTCGGCGACCTCTGCGCAGACATCTTTGTTTCCTCGACCGGACACTCGCAACAATTCGGACCCAGATCGATCGGGCACGTCACCGTCACGCGTCGTCCAGTCCGAGCCAAAAGTCGGCCATTTATCTTGATTTTGTTGGAAGGCTGTTTTTTTTCACGCTAACCGAACCGAATCCCCGGACGGGATCCTCCACCATCACGGACAGAAGAAGAAGCAGCAGAAGAAGAAGTGGATAAAATTAGTTATTTATCTTTTCACACCTATTTCACCCCTTAGTGGCCCGGAGATTGATCTAGCTAGCTTCTCTTTGACAATGTTTGGAGCTGGCACGTGCGAGCGCATAATTTACATGCGGCTTTGTCGGTCCGCAACCGAACCGAATAGACCGACCGGAGCGCGTGCGGCCTCCAGGGCGGCCATTCAGCCAAGCCAGGGCGCACTCACGCAGCATCAGATCAGATCGGGCGTGCTACGATCTGGTGTACCTAGAAGTTGTTGTCTATATGCTTGAAAGGCTTTGGAAAATTGCCAAAAACCCGTCTCGCGCTCGCTGTCATATCGAATGTGAAAGGGGCCCGGGCGAATCGTTTAAAATCATTTACCACACGCTTCTAGCCCGGAGGTGGAGCTGCTTTATAGATTTGGATGCGGTTTAATTCGACATGATGATGGGCAATTATTCATTTTTCATTGTATCATTGGTCTGGTTTCGGTTCGGCTTGGGAGTGGTGGAATGATGGAGCGGTGCGGAGCAATGGGGCGTGAAATGGCCCCTCCAAACTCACCCGCGATCACGGACCGATGGTCACGGTCGAAAGACATTTGAACCACATAAACGATCGAGCAATCAGGTGCGAATTATCATCGTGTGGTCTTCTGCTCCTCCAACCGAGATGACCCATGCCGGTTTTGGTGTGACTGGGGATGATGGATGGTGTGTTTGTGAAGTCGCGAAGATCAATAAAACATCTGGCTCGCTCCCCGCCCGGGCGCTTGTCTAGGATACACCTTTTTTGAGAGCATTCATGTGCGAGCCCCTTTGTTGCGAGCGGCTTTGCTTACGAGCTGTGGTTCAACCTGTGGTCGGATCTTCCAATTGATATCGTAAATTGAAATTATAACTTAGTAATTGCTTTCTTACTTATCGGGCCCTAAAACCCATGAGTATCTTTGGTCGTTGTCGGGCAATTGTTTTAGTTTCTCCATTGTAATAAACTCCAGGATTTTTTTTTATGATTATACCTTTTTTTGGTTTCTGCTGGAGTTACAGGATCTCTTGAAATTAGAACAACGTCCAAGACTCAGAGGAGTATGTGCGATCTGATACTACATTACGCTAAAAACTTATTACCAAAGGGTCGCTGATTGTGTTACCACAAATGTGGATGTTATTTAAGGGGCGTCTTCGGTATTTATATTTTTGCGACGCATATTTTTTACATTTTTTCCTGAATGCTGATCCTTTTAAGGGTATTGTGTAAAATTTTTGGGCCAATCGAAGAAAAACTGACAAAGTTATAGATTTTTGAACATTCTCGTTTCATACAAGGCTCCAGGCAGCTACATTGAAAACCGTTTTCGAAAACCATCGTTTTCAAAGTCGGTGTTCATCGTGCCGTAAAAAGTACTGTGCCGATCGATTTGAAATTTGTAACACATAATTTGTACACCATTTGCCAGGTAGCCCCGGCAAGATATCATTAAAATTGTTGATACTTTTTTTTAACAATTACGTAAAGATCGTGTTTTTGGCAGAATCGCAAAAAGCATCACTTTTTGAACTTCAAAAATCTGCCAAAAATCGAAAAACTGGAATATCAACTAACACTCTCCTGGGATACCTAGATAAACTTATAATCTTTCAAACGAACAGCAATTTGTGTATTTCAAATGACCCGGCGTGTCGCTACGATGGGCACCGTAAAAAGTACCTTTGCGACGATACTCCAACCTAAATTTGATGACACGGATTAATTTTTCAATGAATGTTGCTTAAAATAATAACAATTAATCTTCAAAAGTTGTACATTAGTATGTTATTTGTTTAAAAAAAATAAAATTGAATGGTTACGTCACAAAAAATCGTCAAAAACGGACCTTTTTGGGTTTATTCGCTGCATTCTCTATTCGTAAGTAAGCTTAAACTAATCTGAGAGTCTTCTACTAACTATCTCTATATCATCACCGCCACCCGCAACTTGAGTAGAATGGAAGAAGCTAATCTGAGCTTCAAAGTCACAAATAGATTGTTGAATCAGTCAAACTAGTTCATTTCTCCGCCATAGTTTATTAATAGTAGCAAAAGAGTTTTCCATTCATTTTTAGAAGACATTGAACGTGCGCGTTCTTACTATCCTGATCAAGGCATTAAAATCAATAAAAAGATAAGTGCTCTATTCTGAAAAACTCTCTTTATGGAACCCTCTCTCAAGTCAATCACGACATGGACTAGGAAGTAAATCTTGTACATAATATTCAACACAAAAAAGGATACACAAAATCAGAATAGCAATCATTCGGCAAACAATCATTTGATGAACCTCCTCTTCTTGCTCTATTCCACCGGTTCCAAACGCGTAATTATTTTCCATCCATCAAATATCCGGAATTAAAAATATAAACCAACCGGAAGTATCACTTCATCAAAGCATTCTTTTCTGAAGCATTGCTGACCGCGATATCATCATCGTGGAACTAAAATGCATGCGACCCACATTCGTCAGCTTGTTCGAATTCCTTGCCCCCTCTCCGTTGATGGTTTCATTTGCGTCAACGCTCGTCTTGACATCACTATGTGAGATTTATCTCACCGTTGCCGCCGTCGCTTCCCGAGCAAACGACCTTAAATTAACTTCATTTAACTGTTGACATACCGCGCTCGGCGCGCAATCGCAATCGAACCACAAATCATCCACTAACGCCCTAACACCACCAACAAGCACCAGCAGCAGCAGCAGCAGCAGCAGAGGCAGGTCTGACAGGGCAGGGCAGGGCAATAGCGCGAAGCGAAGCGAAGAATACAAATTCAACAGGATCCCCCCGAGTGTGTGCCCCTTTGGAATCCCAAGGACTCCGCATACACACAGAAACACACACGCTCAGACAAACAGGAAAGTGCATTTTAAAGCTCAAACTTTTTATTAGCACGCTAAAAACGACACATTCCCCGAGCTCCGACTCCGAGACGCATTCGTCGCAATGTTTGGAGCATCTTTGGGGCGTAAATGGGTATCGTTTTATACCACACGCTGGTGTCCGCTCGATGGTCGAGGTCTGCGAGCAGCAGCAACAACAACAACAACAGCAAGGGCAAATCGTCGTCGTCGTCGTCATCGAGCCCGAGCTGAGGTTGACAGCTATAAATTCGTCCGCTGGCGACGCTGGTCATAAACGTGTACCTGTAGCCGGCCAGCACGGGCATGGCACAATCGCCCTCTTCCCCTTGGATCACCCGTCTCTTGCTTTCTTTTTGGGGAGAACAGGTTGGCAAATGGCATGGGATTATATGTTTAGCATTAAGCGAGCGGAGGAGCGGTGTCAGCTATAGACACACCACGACCCAGTCCGTCACTCTGTCACTGAGCGAGTGGCACCAGTTTGGTCTTCGTTTCCGCTGCAGGTGCAAGCGATCCACTAACCAGGAGAAGCTCAGATGATGCGCACACTGGATCAGGAGCGCAGTATCGCCGAAGAAGACTCCACCTTCTCATCAAACCGTACCGTTCGACACAGGAGATCGTTGCTGGAGATCACAGCACAGATGTCAAGAAAAAACACAAGAAACCCCCTGCGGAACGGTGATCGCACCTTCCGTGATCTCTCTCTCTCTCTATCTCTGTTGCGTAACACGATAAGGTGAGGTTAGGTCATCATCACCACCTTAGGCACATCGCACGAGTACTGGCATACAAACACAAACAAACGAAGACAGTGCATCAATAGATGCGCTGCTGGCGAGGCGAGAAGCGCAGTAAAAATTCCCATTAAAAAAAAATGGCGACAGAAAGGGCGACATCAAAGCCCAAGTGTGTGCAGTTTGCGCTGAGCTGTTGCTGTTGATGACAAAAAAACCAACTCCACCTCCACAATCCTGCTGCTTGCTCGGGTCTTGTGTGCGTACCGCACGATGATGGCACTTTGGGGTCGGCCCTAGAAGACACAGACTCTTCACACCCGCGGACTGCGGACGATCGAATCGGGGACGGCAAAGTCGCAGACGACGCAGGTCAACCGCGGCAAAGTGCTTGCGATAGTGCGACGGCGCGCGTAGACTGTTTTGGTCTTACAATGCAAATGGAACTAATTGAGCGTGCTCGCACTCGGACTCGCGCACACTGTGGTCATTCTTTGTGGCTTTTGCGTTACTGTGCGCTGCTGCTGCTGCCGCTGCTGCTGCTGTTGGGCGATTCATAAATGGAGACCGCCGCATCTTGCGATCCGCACTTAACCGGCACCGACCGGTCGACGAACCACAAGTCGCCGCCGGCATCCTTTGTCACCTGGCGGGCTCCCGCATGGTGTTCCCCACTAAGCTACGCACACACCGATGCACCACGGACGGTAGTGGTGGCCACACTTTAATTGCCGCATTGTGTTAATTGAAGTTTGTGGTCCGGCGGCAGCCAGCCCCATCTTCTTCTTTTTCTTCTTCGAATTGGCGGAAAGTGACCCACAGTCACACCGTCCGTGAGCGCAAAGTGAGATCGGTGGTCACAGATCGGCTCGACAAGAATTTGTCGTCACCGATCGGAACGAAAAGCCCTTCCTCGGTTGGCTCCACGGTTAATGGTCAATGTGGTCGGCCATATGCAAACAAGAACCTGCTGCAGCGAGTCAAGCCAAAGAAAGAGACAGATTCGCATGGAGTGCTGCATGTGGTGAAAACATAGAAAATGCATTTCCAACCATCCGATGCACCGGGCTTTCCAAATCTGCATCCGGTCATCGTGGTCTGGCGGGCGGGCATTGATTATAATTGACTTGCGTGTCGCCGCGCGGTGTGCGCGTAAGTGTCATAATTGCCCAATGGTTGTGGTGGTGGCGGCTGTGGGCCCTTCCTCCGCTTTTCCTTTTGTCATCTGCCGTCACAACACCATCACCAGCGCTGGCCAAGGGTTATGGCCATTCAGTCATGCATTCCGTATGCAAATGCGGAACATAGATGTCAATAAATCATGCGGGACTAGGAAGCATCTTCGCCCTCTTGCACACCAGTCTAGGCCGGTGCTAACATGCATTGCGTGCGTGTAACAGCCGTCGTTGTGCCGAACGGAATGGAACGGAATGGAACGCACTTACCTTGGGAGGGAGCACCGCCAGAAAACACATCAACGAACCGCTCTGTGCACTTGGGGCTGCCGCGAAGGGAAATCTGGAAACAGGAAACGGGCGGTCAGTATCGGTGGAGAATCGGTGGGTCATTTGAATGAGCGGAAGGCTAGTTTTTGCACCATTGTTTCGGTGATTCTGCACTGCACAGTGCATCTATAGATTGGACAAATTGGAAAGTTGGAAAACCAGCGGGAGACATTGCATTGTTATTTCTTTATAAGATTGTCCCACATCAGCGGGGGGTATTTTGTTTACCAAGGATGTAAGAAAAGAAAACCAAAACAATGAATATGAGAATGTGAGATGATTCCAAAAGTAAGATTTCACTCGGATGATGCTCACTATCCCGTCTGTTGGCGAAGTCCATCCTTTTGTTATAAATATTTGACCAATATCTAACCTTTCAAAACAGAGATATCAATTTAGTCTTTTGTGTTTCCACCAAATACCCGGTGTATGCATATGAAACCGAGTTTTTCGTTCTAAAGCTCTATCTACGCCAAATGGAGCTGTAAAGTCAGTCTAAGTGTTTTATTTTATTCATTAGGCATCCGTTAAACATAATCGGTGTGCAGTTTTAACACTATAACAAATATTTACATTGCGATTAAAATGGCAAATTCCATTCTTAATAGCTGCTATTCGCCGACATCGTTGGTTTTTTGCATCCATCTATAAAAATCGGCGGCCGAATCGCATCAAACTTTTATTGAAGGTTACGGTGGGCATGCTCTCACTGAAACACAGCGCAAAGTGCGGTTTAAAAATTTAAAAGGAGGGATATAAATGAGAGAACCACTAACCATCGAAAATGTTAGAAGCCATCAAATTGCATGCCTTATTGGCCAAAACGGTTATTAATGATCATTAAAAGCAACAATTAATCAATTTCGACCGATATTCTTGAAAAAAAAAACAACCAAAATATCAAAAACGTCAAAATTGACCTATTTTTCTGGATGAAAATGCACCGCCACCGCACGGAATATCGGCCAAGGACACGGTAAAAGCCACAATTGGGAACAATTACTACTTGCGGCAGACTCACCAGACTTGACTCTATCAAATGAACATTCATTTGCATCATTGGGACAGGTAATGGCCGAGCAGCGCTCCCTTTTTACGAAGAATTTAAAAAATGGATGGGTTTTGAAAAAATGGTACTGATTGGCGTTTTTTTTGGCAACGCATCCAAAAACTGTCTAAGATATAGTTAAAATGTGTAGCTAACGATTGCCATTGCTTTGGAGAATAATATTGTCTCCATTTTCCAAGAAAAAGCGTTTTTTCGCAAATCAAAAAGGTCGGTTTCATATGCAAACACCTGGTAAGCAAATAATTCCTCCAGGAACGACATCAACCGTAAAGCCGAGGAATGTAGAATCAATTTGAACCCATAAGAACGAAAAATGTAATTGAATTCAAAACAATACATACGATAAATGGAATGTCTATCGAAATACACCAATATCTAGAAGCATGAACTATGATATATTCATTCTCCTAATTAAAATATTATTTGACAGACAGAGACAAAGCACTAAGAATCGTAACAGTGGTAGGATATTGATCCGTTAACCGTCTTGATTCCACAAAACAAAGAAAAAACATCTCATGGTAAGCGAATCTCAACAGAAGATACTGTTTTTCTAGCTTCTTTCCTTCTAGCACCAAAGGCGACGCTATTCCGACCACATCTTCTTCACTCAGCTCATTCCACCATTCGAATCCATAAAGCCTCACGATGAGCTGGGATAACAGTTTTTTTTTCAATCCTTCCCGACCAAATGCACATCGCCACATTACCAAGATGAAGTGACTAGTAAATCGTCTTAATGGTCGCATCATCATTAAACCATTTCGGGGTACCCCGACGTCGGCCGCCGCGGGTACCGCGATGAGAAACGGAACAAAAACCCAATTATCACCGCGCATTGCAACGTGGCACGGTGGCACAGGGCGCCCAGCTGCTGCTGCTGCTGCTGCTGCTACAGCAGCCTACCTTCCTTCCTCGAGTGCCACTTCAGTTCCCCCAGCGCAGCCCAACGCTTAGCGCGTTGCTGTGTGCGCGGTTAAACCGTTTGTCCGTTGTAATGTTTATCCAGCGTCACGATTACGCGATACTTGACATTGCGTTGTGCGCTCCTTAACAACCTTCAACCCACCAAGGCACCCGGCCAACCTTCATCCATCATCACCCCGTGCCGTGCAGCAGCAGAACCGAGCTAAACCGAGCGATGCACGCGAGATCGTGGCGCATCTAATGATGTCATAAAAAGTCAACACTTCCGTCATCTCCTGCTCATCACTGCCGCATCTCTCCCTTCCACGGGCCCTCAATGGTCAACTTCCGGCATTATTCATCGATTAGGTATGCTTCAGATTTGCTCTCCAGATCCAGATCCAGATCTTCTCTACTGTACACAAAGTCAAAAGCCCCGTGTCGCTGGGCCCTAAACCAGATCCTGTTTCTGTTGCTCGTTTTAGGTAAAGACCGATACAGGGAATCCCTTTCTTCGACTCTAAGCTCTGAGGCTCAAACAAACCCCAAAACAGGATGGATCATTGTAAAGGGAATCGGTCTATGCAAATGATTTGATCCCAAACTAGGTTTAAAAAAAGCGAATAAACAAAAAAAGGACACGACAGTTTATGAGTCGCACTGGATGGCTCCGGGCGCTGCGACACCTCTTCGGTTGGTCACCTCTCGACACTTATGATTTGCAATGAATATGTAAACCAGCAAACGCCACAAGGACCGGCAGCAGCTGGCTCACATACGAAAAAAAAAACAAAAGACACGCATCATCATCTAACGTCATCGTTTTGGCGGGGACCTTCGGGCCAAGGCAAAGGGTTTGCCGCTTGTTACCGACGTACGTAGCCGCTGCTAAATGGTTCTACCTGAACCAGATCAGTCCCCGTCGACATCGATGGGCACCCCTATTCTGGCATGTCGTGTGTCATGTGAATCTAAGCTAAACACACATACAGACACACACAACCGAACGCACTTTGAGCACACGCAATAAATCACTCAAAACAATTCGACATGCCCGACCGAAACCGAGGGTCCGGAGGGTCCTCGCGAGAAAAGGGGTTAGTGCCCGGAGTTGCCGGAGTGGCCATTTTCCCACAGCACACATACAGAGACACAGACAGGCAGACAGTGATTCCGGTCCGTCGGGACGGGATGACCGATGGACGATGGCGTGTAATGTGCTCGAGGTGTAATTAATTCATTTCAACCTAAACATCGACAACTCTATAACATCGATTGCTGGCGAATCGATGATCTGTCTTCTGTGCGACTTGCTCTGCTGCCTTCAGTGCTGCCGTTGAATGCTGCTGCTGCTGCACACGATGTGCCGAGAGTCGATGACGTCGCCGATGAGATGCAGTTCCCAGCATGAATATTCCATTCGCAGGAGGAAGGAGCAGAAGGAGGAGGAGGATTCGAGATAATAAAAGTAATTTCAATCGTTTCAATCGCCTGAATGCTATTTGATTGGTTTACTTTGGCGAGCGCGCGAGATGAGATGATGAATGGATGATTTATCTATTGATGTGTCGTGCCTGCACGGGTGCGGAGGACTGGCAACGCAGCGTCCGTGTTGTCCAGCGAGATCGCCCAACTGCTGCCACGGTGGTTCCGATTGCACCGATTGGCCGATCGCGATGTCCCGTTGGCAGCCCCCCCCCCACTCCCCGCGGGTCTATGTGACCAATGTCACCATGTGTGTGCGTCATGTCGGTGGCCTGGTACGCAGGGATTGGACGCCGAGCACCGACCAACCGACCGACAAGTGATTTATTTCAATTTCAAAACGCCGCGCGCACTCGCACACGCTCTGCTCACCGAATATGCCCACCGGGAGGAGGAGAGCAGAGAGGAGGAGGTGAAGAAAAGAAAGAGAAGCCACGAGATTAATGGCAAATGCGATGAGGCCGGTGCAATCCATGTCATTTATAGCAAGAGACATTTCAATAGTCACAGTTCGATCGAATGGCCGGCTGGCCGGCCGGCCAGACCCCAGATGGCCACTTGGCGAAGGTCTTGGTGGTGCAGAGAGAGAGAGAGAGAGAGAGAGAGAGAGAGAGAGAGAGAGAGAGAGAGAGAGAGAGAGGGCAAATACGGTCCGAGTACACAACCGAGTTTAGACGCGGGTGCACGATCGACGCAACGTTCCAAGAAGACCGGCAGGAAGAGGAGGAAGAGGACGACGATCGACAATCACCGTGTCAGATGCTATCACTGGGTGGCCTCTCGCACAAACACACACACTGGGATCCCTGGGTTTGGGATGCCTTATCGTGCGGCTGGAGCCAGATCATCCATCCAGAGGGGCCCAGCGCGATCGAGGGTTCCCATGCGGAACTATCGCCAGTTGAGCATCGGTCGATCTCCCTGCCCCCCCTCCCCTCTCCGGCTCCCATTATGCTACCGTATTTGACTTGGCATATTTACATTTGACAATTGCGGTGCGCTGGACTGCTTTGATGCGTCGCCGTGCAAGGAAAGGCATCTGCCAGGACGGGACCAGGTATCAAGCGAACGTGCGCCAAAAGCGAAAACAAGTTGCAGCAACTTATCCAATTCCTCCTCTGGCATGATCCGATCACCGATCATCACCGGGGTATTACACGAAATTTTACGCACATTCAGTGCTCGCTGCGGACGGAATCGGGAATCGGAAATCGGGCCACCAGCGAACAGAGCGGCGAGCGCGGCTCGAGCCATATTGCTCGAATTAATCGGCGCGATTGAGATGGAACAAATCGGAAAGCTTTTAACTTGCCATATTGCGGTGGCGGCAGTCTGATCGGTGGTGGATTTCGTCGCCGGGCCTCTGGACGATCGTCATAAGTACGTGTCCCCGTGTCTTAAGTCGTTTGGATTTGGTTTTGTTTGACTTTGTTTTCTCCGCTTCTCTCTCTCTCTCTCTGTTTTTTCTGCAGCCTTTTTAGTTTCAAGTAGTTCCGGATGATGAGAAACAGAAGGAGAGAGAGAGAGAGAGAGAGAGAGAGAGAGAGAGAGAGAGAGAGAGAGAGAGAGAGAGAGCGAGAGCGGATGATGAGGGGAAACCGGAGCAAGTGGCCGGAACGTCCGTCGATCGCCGGAGCAGAGGCAGACGGAATCACCCTCGAAAGCGTCGCCGCCGGCTCGATCTCATAAACTGCACATTTAAAGACTGATTTTCGGTCCTCCCGGGTCCCTGGGCCCGGTTGTTTTGCGTTTTTCCGCACCCCTTGCCAGTGCCAGTGCCAGTGGTGGTGGTGGTGGTGGTGGTGGTGGATCGGTGACTTCATTTCTCCTCCTTCGCCCGTTGGCGTTCTCCCTGGGACGCGATGCGCTCGTAATGCCGTGATGTTGATGAGATCGACCACCCAGGAACTAATTGAGCTCGAGCTGTCGCTGCTGGTCCCCGGCTGCGCTGCACTGCACTGCACTCCGGTCCTCGTAACGGTCGGATCCGGCCCTCCCCACCAACCCACGACCACACCTTGGCCGGGAGTAATTTTAATAATTTTAAATCGACAGGCAACGACCATGTTTTGGGCTGCGGCAGTACCAGCGACCGCGACACAGACACGCGTGCGCCCGGTGCTCGGTGCTTGGCTTGGATTTCTTTTCTTTTTTCTGCTTTTTTTTTTGTTCGGGAGGTAAATTTCTGGTTTCCTTCCGCGAGGGAAAGCATGCCGAGGCCGGGCAGGGCGATCCAGGGGGAATGATTACGTTTTATTTCATGCATGCGGCAGGGATGGCATTCAATGGGTGGTGGATCTTTTCATTCTAAATTTATTGCAGGCACAATTTAGTTTAGTTGCAAAAGCTGCATCGCAGTGGAGGTTGTCTTGTTAAATATCGTCTAATTAAAGAGGATACCATTCGAATGGTTGCAATTTTG